>NC_133723.1:7347895-7647903 GCF_048934315.1 Petromyzon marinus
CACTCCCCTCTCCTCTCGCACTCCTCTCTCCTTACCTCCCTCCTTACCTCTCTCCTTGCCTCTCTCCCTGTATCCCCCCCTCTCTCTAAAACTCCATCTCCTGAACCCCCTCCCCTCCATCTCTCCCCCCCCCCTCCATCTCCCCTCACCCCCCCCTCTCTAAAACTCCATCTCCTTAACCCCCCTCCGTCTCCTCCCCCCCCTCTCTAAAACTCCATCTCCTCCTTAACCCCCTCCCCTCCGTCTCCCCTCTCTCTAATGTCAACAAACTCCCCTCCACTCTCCTCTCCATCCTCTTTGTCGACTCTTCTCCGCCTCTGCACCCCCCCCCTCTCTCCTTTCTCTTCTCTCAATCCACCCCCCACCCCCCATCTCCCCCCCCCACGACTCTCTCCACCTACTCCCCCACGACTCTCTCCACCTACTCCCCCCCCCGTGTCTCTCCCCCCCCCCCCCACGACTCTCTCCACCCCCCCCCCACGACTCTCTCCACCTACTCCCCCCCCCCACGACTCTCTCCCCCCCCGTGTCTCTCCAGGCAAATGCCCAACCAATCTCATTGCCGCGGACTCCGCCGGAGTCAGGAAACAGAAAGGAAGACGCCGACGAGCCAGACAAAGACAAAGGTTCCCCCGGTGTAGCCTTCGACCGTCTGTCGGAGCAAGTGGTGCCAGCTGGCGAGGTGCACCACCTACGACGGCCGGCACGGCACACGAGCGGCTGGGTGGCCAGCACCGCGCCCGCCCGCCCGCCCGCCCGCCCGCCTTTGTCTCCCCCAGTGGCGATGTTTACACACCGTTACTCGGGTACTCATTTGAGGCTGAGTCGACCTAGGGGACGAGGCCCCAGGAGCGGTTCCAGACAATCGCCACCGGCGTTGGCCGTGAGCGGGAATCGAACTCGGTTCGCCGGGGTTCGTAGCGCGGCGTTTGCGCTAACAGCTCCTAAGTTCAACACACACACACATCAAGGAAATTGGCCAAACATCCGAATGTCGCCCTTCCCCCCCACCTCTCACCCCGCCGTCTTCCCCGTCTCCGCTGCACCACCCCCCCCACCACCACCTCCCACCTCCACTAAAAAACATCCCTCGAGACGCCGCAGAACTTCCCTGGGTAAACAAAGGGCATTGTTTTCGCTCCGGACAATAACAGCAGCGAGCGGTGGGCCAGCGGTTAGTGAGGAGCGCGCGCACTGGCCCGGAGCCGTCTGTCGCCAATGCGGCACCGGCTGAGTTCAATCCCGAGCCACAGCCTGGCACCGGCGACGGGCGAGATATATCCACGGCACCGCGATCTTCAACAACAAAAAAAACATTTTTTTTTTATATTTGACACCGGGGCGGAATCCCGACGAGCTGCGAGTTTTTTTGTTTGTTTGTTTGTGTGCCACCAAACGGATTGTCCGGTGGGTTTCGGCGGCTCGCAACTTTACGGCGTCAAATAAAACCATGCGCAAACACCCGGCGGTCTTTCAGACGCCGAAACTCGCGCTGAGCAGCGTTCTGGCGAAGTATGGTCAAAGTGTGGAGGTCACGACCGGCGTAAGGAAGAGCGGGAGGTGTGTGTGTTGGGGGGGAGGGGGTGGCGTTCAAGTTTCAAGCACGGTTCAGCTCTGCGATAACGCCGTGTGGTTTTCAGGACACGAGTTGAATGTAACGCGATTAATGTAACGCGGGGAACACACGTGTTGTTATCACGCGAGTTGGATATAGGAACACACGTGTTGTTATCACGCGAGTTGGATATAGGAACACACGTGTTGTTATAACGCGAGTTGGATATAGGAACACACATGTTGTTATAACACACGAGTTAGCTATAGGAACGCACGTGTTGTTATAACACACGAGTTGGATATAGGAACACACGTGTTGTTATAACACACGAGTTGGATATAGGAACACACGTGTTATCACGCGAGTTGGATATAGGAACACACGTGTTGTTATAACACACGAGTTGGATATAGGAACACACGTGTTGTTATAACGCGAGTTGGATATAGGAACACACGTGTTGTTATCACGCGAGTTGGATATAGGAACACACGTGTTGTTATCACGCGAGTTGGATATAGGAACACACGTGTTGTTATAACGCCAGTTAGCTATAGGAACACACGTGTTGTTATAACGCGAGTTGGATATAGGAACGCAAGTGTTGTTATAACGCGAGTTGGATATAGGAACACACGTGTTGTTATAATGCGAGTTGGATATAGGAACACACGTGTTGTTATAACGCGAGTTGGATATAGGAACGCAAGTGTTGTTATAACGCGAGTTGGATATAGGAACACACGTGTTGTTATCACGCGAGTTGGATATAGGAACACACGTGTTGTTATCACGTCAGTTAGCTATAGGAACACACGTGTTGTTATAACGCGAGTTGGCTATAGGAACACACGTGTTGTTATAACGCGAGTTGGATATAGGAACACACATGTTATCACGCGAGTTGGATATAGGAACACACATGTTATAACACGAGTTAGCTATAGGAACACACGTGTTGTTATCACGCCAGTTAGCTATAGGAACACACGTGTTGTTATAACACCAGTTAGCTATAGGAACACACGTGTTGTTATAACGCGAGTTAGCTATAGGAATACACGTGTCGTTATAACGCCAGTTAGCTATAGGAACACACGTGTCGTTATAACGCCAGTTAGCTATAGGAACACACGTGTTGTTATCACGTCAGTTAGCTATAGGAACACACGTGTTGTTATAACGCCAGTTAGCTATAGAAACACACGTGTTGTTATAACGCCAGTTAGCTATAGGAACACACGTGTTGTTATAACGCCAGTTAGCTATAGGAACACACGTGTTGTTATAACGCGAGTTAGCTATAGGAACACACGTGTTGTTATAACGCGAGTTGGCTATAGGAACACACGTGTTTTTATCACGCCAGTTAGCTATAGGAACACACATGTTGTTATAACGCCAGTTAGCTATAGGAACACACGTGTTTTTATCACGCCAGTTAGCTATAGGAACACACGTGTTGTTATAACGCCAGTTAGCTATAGGAACACACGTGTCGTTATAACGCCAGTTAGCTATAGGAACACACGTGTTGTTATAATGCCAGTTAGCTATAGGATCACACGTGTTGTTATAACGCCAGTTAGCTATAGAAACACACGTGTTGTTATAACGCCAGTTAGCTATAGGAACACACGTGTTGTTATAACGCCAGTTAGCTATAGGAACACACGTGTTGTTATAACGCGAGTTAGCTATAGGAACACACGTGTTGTTATAACGCGAGTTGGCTATAGGAACACACGTGTTTTTATCACGCCAGTTAGCTATAGGAACACACGTGTCGTTATAACACGAATTGGATGTAACGCGATCGAGCGAACGGATCTACGTCGCGCACGAGTAGGAACAAGCGGTTTGTACGGCCGCCTCGCCGTAGCGTCGTCATCGCGCAAGGTATTGGGATGCTGCTGGATGCTTCTAGATCAGCGCTTCTTCTTCTTAACCTGGGGCTGCACGCAACCCCCTGGGGGTGAGAGATGCCCTTTCTGGGGGTGTGCGAGACATGGCCAGATTTTTTTGTTTTAGAAGGAAAATCATCGATAACGCAAATTAAGCACGGGGACGTGAATACAAATTACTTTGTTTCATCAAACCCGAATGTGTTTATGAACAATAAACATTTTTGCGTAACTATTGAGAACCAAAGGGGTGCATGGGTGGAATAATGGGTCAAGAACCACTGCTCTAGAACCTACCCACGCGCCTCAAGTCTTTGTCTGGCCGTGTGTACGCATCTCACGTCGTTATCGCGAACTTTGCTTTACCCCCATGTTATATAGTAGTCACTGTAACGCAATGTTTCCGTCACGCGGTGTTCTTCAGGAACGCAACTACTACCACTGCAACTCCGCAATAGAGGTGTTTTTTGGTTAGATCGCGTAAATATAAATGTGTGTCGTGAAACCCGACACCACCCGGCACAGCCAATTAGTAAGGGCAGCGGAGAGGGCCTCATCCAGCAGCGGATTGACAAAAAGGGCTGCACGTGTGGGGTTACTGAAATTTGCCGTTTAACATGCACCGGGTCGCTTTTTGGGCTTGTGCTCAGCCATCATGTTATAAAATATATATTTATATTAGCATGGAATAATGTACACAAAGCTGCCTGTAACAGATGCCGGCGGCATTAGGGTTTAAAAATCCGCAGAGGTTCTCAAGGACGGTGCACCCGCTCCGCGTCGCAATTTGCCCGGTGATGGGTCGATAAAATGCCACCGCGGATTTCCACTAGCGGCGGCGTTTTACGGAAAATAATCCAAATTCGGGATCTGTCTGACGCGCGAAAGGCGGCACCGCGCTGCGGGGAAACCCCTGGCGAGCATGAGTTCGACTCCGGGCCTCGGTCAACGTCCAGTGGCGACGGATACACAGGGGACTCCTCCGCTTGCAAGCGTTCCGACATAGGAACTTTCGGAGATATGAAACAAACCCGTCCCGTATGGTCCAGTCGCCTGTTTGGACCGGGAGTCGTGAAGAACCAGTGGCATCTACATCTACAGAACGTGAAGAACCAGTGGCATCTACATCTATAGAACGTGAAGAACCAGTAGCATCTACATCTGCAGAACGTGAAGAACCAGTGGTGTCTACATCTACAGAACGTGAAGAACCAGTGGCATCTTTCATCTGCAGAACATGAAGAACCAGTGGCATCTAGATCTGCAGAACGTGAAGAACCAGTGGCATCTACATCTGTAGAACGTGAAGAACCAGTGGCATCTAGATCTGCAGAACGTGAAGAACCAGTGGCATCTACATCTGTAGAACATGAAGAACCAGTGGCATCTACATCTGCAGAACGTGAAGAACCAGTGGCATCTACATCTATAGAACGTGAAGAACTAGTAGCATCTACATCTGCAGAACGTGAAGAACCAGTGGTGTCTACATCTACAGAACGTGAAGAACCAATGGCATCTTTCATCTGCAGAACATGAAGAACCAGTGGCATCTACAGCTACAGAACGTGAAAAAACAGTGGCATCTACATCTACAGGACGTGAAGAACCAGTGGCATCTACATCTGTAGAACGTGAATAACCAGTGGCATCTACATCTGCAGAACGTGAAGAACCAGTGGCATCTACATCTGCCGAACGTGAAGAACCAGTGGCATTTACATCTGCAGAACATGAAGAACCAGTGGCATCTACATCTGCAGAACCTGAAGAACTGGT
Organism: Petromyzon marinus; assembly: GCF_048934315.1. NCBI lineage: Eukaryota > Metazoa > Chordata > Hyperoartia > Petromyzontiformes > Petromyzontidae > Petromyzon > Petromyzon marinus. The sequence continues at coordinate 7,353,137 of NC_133723.1, forward strand.
GGCATCTACATCTGCAGAACGTGAAGAACCAGTGGCATCTACATCTACAGAAAGTGAAGAACCAGTGGCATCTACATCTGCAGAACATGAAGAACCAGTGGCATCTACATCTACAGAACGTGAAGAACCAGTGGCATCTACATCTGTAGAACGTGAAGAACCAGTGCCATCTAGATCTGCAGAACGCGAAGAACCAGTGGCATCTACATCTGTAGAACGTGAAGAACCAGTGGCATCTACATCTGCAGAACGTGAAGAACCAGTGGCATCTACATCTGCAGAACGTGAAGAACCAGTGGCATCTACATCTGTAGAACGTGAAGAACCAGTAGCATCTACATCTGCAGAACGTAAAGAACCAGTGGTGTCTACATCTACAGAACGTGAAGAACCAGTGGCATCTACATCTGCAGAACGTGAAGAACCAGTGGCATCTACATCTATAGAACGTGAAGAACTAGTGGCATCTACATCTGCAGAATGTGAAGAACCAGTGGCATCTACAGAACATGAAGAACCAGTGGCATCTACATCTACAGAACGTGAAGAACCAGTGGCATTTACATCTGTAGACGTGAAATACCAGTGGTATCTACATCTACAGAACGTGAAGAACCAGTGGCATCTACATCTACAGAATGTGAAGAACCAGTGGCATTTACATCTGTAGAACGTGAAGAACCAGTGGCATCTGCAGAGCGTGAAGAACCAGTGGCATCTACATCTGCAGAACGTGAAGAGCCAGTGGCATCTACAGAACGTCAAGAACCAGTGGCATCTACATCTGCAGAACGTGAAGAACTGGTGGCATCTACATCTACAGAACGTGAAGAACCAGTGGCATCTACATCTGCAGAACGTGAAGAACCAGTGGCATCTACATCTGTAGAACGTGAAGAACCGGTGGCATCTACATCTACAGGAGATTGTACAACTTTTAAATCTATTCCCCGTGTTTAGCGTCCACACCGTGCAAAAGGTTTGGAATCGACAGTAGTAAAGTTGTATTTAAAAACAAATCGACTTACGAACATAACTCCGGAACCTAACTCGTGCGTACGTAGAGGAGAGTCCCTGTACCCAGAACCCGATCTTGGATATGTTTAGCCACTTGGCCCAACCTCGCACTGAGCAGCGCGGTGAAGTATGGTCAAGCAACCAGCGAGCACCGGCACGGTGAGACAAGGCCTTCATCCAGCAGTGGAGCCGCAGAATGACTGGACCATCATCAACATTTTTCGATTTAAAGCTTTCGTGACTGCAAGGATTCATCTCCTTGGTTCTTTCGGTAAAGTCACGTAGAATGAGAATAACATAATAAATTGATAAAATAAAATAACACAATAAAATTATCACGACGTTTTCGGCCACAACACAAGTAGCCTTCTTCAGGTGAAGGAACAGAACTGTCATCCCGGCAGTTCTGTTTTATTGTTTTATTCTCATTCTACGTGACTTTACCGAAAGAACCAAGAAGACATCATCACCATCTTATTATCCAGATTTCGTATGCAGCGACCTCATTCCAATGCGCTTTACAGCAATTATTTAAAAAGATACATATAGTACTATCACAGTACAAGCAATGCCATCTAGTACACATTAATCGGCACTCACACAATAGTCACGTTTGGGTGTAAATCAGTTGTACGCTACTCATCCTTGTTGGTATGGTGCCCCCCCCCCCTAATCAAGACCACTACCCCCACTCGCCCCCCTCCCCACTCGTGATCTTAAGGCATCTGTAGCGGCTAGCAATGGGATACGTCACTGCTGTGGGGAATACGTCATTGCTGTGGGGTGATACGTCACTGCTGTGGGGTGACACGTCACTGTTGTGGGGGGACACGTCACTGCTGTGGGGGGATACGTCACTGCTGTGGGGTGACACGTCACTGTTGTGGGGGGACACGTCACTGCTGTGGGGGGATACGTCACTGCTGTGGGGGGATACGTCACTGTTGTGGGGGGATACGTCACTGCTGTGGGGGGACACGTGACTGCTGTGGGGGGATACGTCACTGCTGTGGGGGATACGTCACTGCTGTGGGGGATACGTCACTGCTGTGGGGTGACACGTCACTGCTGTGGGGGGATACGTCACTGCTGTGGGGGGATACGTCACTGCTGTGGGGGGATACGTCACTGTTGTGGGGGGATACGTCACTGCTGTGGGGGGACACGTGACTGCTGTGGGGGATACGTCACTGCTGTGGGGGGATACGTCACTGCTGTGGGGGATACGTCACTGCTGTGGGGGGATACGTCACTGCTGTGGGGGGATACGTCACTGCTGTGGGGGGATACGTCACTGCTGTGGGGGATACGTCACTGCTGTGGGGGGATACGTCACTGCTGTGGGGGATACGTCACTGCTGTGGGGGGACACGTCACTGCTGTGGGGGGATACGTCACTGCTGTGGGGGGATACGTCATTGCTGTGGGGGATACGTCACTGCTGTGGGGGGATACGTCACTGCTGTGGGGGATACGTCACTGCTGTGGGGGGATACGTCACTGCTGTGGGGGATACGTCACTGCTGTGGGGGGACACGTCACTGCTGTGGGGGGATACGTCACTGCTGTGGGGGGATACGTCACTGCTGTGGGGGGATACGTCACTGCTGTGGGGGGATACGTCACTGCTGTGGGGTGATACGTCACTGCTGTGGGGGGACACGTGACTGCTGTGGGGGGATACGTCACTGCTGTGGGGGGATACGTCACTGCTGTGGGGACACGTCACTGCTGTGGGGTGACACGTCACTGCTGTGGGGAGACACGTCACTGCTGTGGGGAGACACGTCACTGCTGTGGGGTGATACGTCACTGTTGTGGGGGGACACGTGACTGCTGTGGGGAGACACGTCACTGCTGTGGGGGGACACGTCACTGCTGTGGGGGGATACGTCACTGCTGTGGGGGGATACGTCACTGCTGTGGGGGGATACGTCACTGCTGTGGGGGGATACGTCACTGCTGTGGGGGGATACGTCACTGCTGTGGGGGGATACGTCACTGCTGTGGGGGGATACGTCACTGCTGTGGGGTGATACGTCACTGCTGTGGGGGGACACGTGACTGCTGTGGGGGGATACGTCACTGCTGTGGGGGGATACGTCACTGCTGTGGGGACACGTCACTGCTGTGGGGTGACACGTCACTGCTGTGGGGAGACACGTCACTGCTGTGGGGAGACACGTCACTGCTGTGGGGTGATACGTCACTGTTGTGGGGGGACACGTGACTGCTGTGGGGAGACACGTCACTGCTGTGGGGGGACACGTCACTGCTGTGGGGGGATACGTCACTGCTGTGGGGGGACACGTCACTGCTGTGGGGTTATACGTCACTGCTGTGGGGGGATACGTCACTGCCATGGGGGTCTAGTCGCGATTTAAATGATTTTGCCGCTGTAAAAAAATGTTCCACGTGGTAATAGCAGCCACTGTTGGTCGACCTATCGTTTGTTTGTGGGCAAATCGGCTCTCTGAATAAGTAACTTTTTTTTTAAACACGCTTTAATGAAATGTACCGTAATCGTAATGTAAGAACTCCACGACTCCAGGAAGTGGCCCCGAAGCTTGCCACAACGTAAGGGGACCCGTGGTCAATTACAGCCAACGTCAGTTGAGCGTGGACAATTAGACCCAGGCCGAAACATAATATATAAAAAATAATGTTTAAAAATAAATATTACTTTATTTTAACGATATAATATAGTATTGTCATGAGTATGACATAAGTATACCAAGTTTTCAGTCGATACCACATTGGGAAGTGGGTTAAAATAGAGTTACAAGATTTGAGGATCCGATGAATAAAAATAAACCAATAGCTTCAGTGGGCTTTACCTGGTAAAATAAAATCAAAGTTGATGTATTTTCAAGTGATTTGCTCACCCCTTCTCTATACTTTGCACTCCTACTGTGCGTGTTTGTATTGTGTGTTGTTGTAACGTTCTGCCCCCGTGCCCCGTCTGGACGTCTGTGAACAAAAAGAGCTTCATAGCTCCTCGGATTCCTCCAATCTCAAATAAATATTTTAATTCTGTATGCGTTATAAGTGCTGCTGAATGAGTGCGCTAGTTGCTGTGTGTGTGTGTGGTGTTAAGTGTGATGTGAGTTGTGTGTTGGTGTGCTTAATGGTGGTGAATGTGTCAGTGATGTTTACACAAAGTGGGTGAGTTAGTGCGTGTTTGTGTGTTGGCTGGCGAGCGGTGGTGCAGCGGTTAGCGCTACGAACCTGGCGACCCGGGTTCGATTCCCGCTCACGGCCAACACAGGTGACGATTTATCTGAACCGGTCCTGGGGCCTCCCCTAGGTCGACTCAGCCTCAAATGAGTACCCGGTGCGGTGTGTAAACATCGCCACTGGGGGAGACAAAGGCGGCCGGGCGTTGTGCTGGCCACCCACCCCCTCGTGTGCCGTGCCGGCCTTCTTCGTAGCTGCTCGCTAACAGCACTTGCCCCTACAGTCTGCTAAGGCTACACGGGGGGATCTTTGATCTTCGTATTTGCCTTCATGCACTGTTATTGTGTTTGTGTTTGTAGTGGTGCGCTGGTTATCGCACTGTGACACAAACCCGGCAAACTGGGTTCTATCCTTTTGATGTAAGCCAGCCACGGCTAACATCAGTGGCCCTTAGTTTAACGCGTCCTAGTAGTCGGAGAGCTTTCGCGACCAATATAGGGGCAGGCCATAAATGACGTCACGCGATTTTGAACGACTCTTGACCCCCCCCCCCCCCCCGTCGTCACACGGGGTCACAAAAAGTCAGACCCCCCCCCCTCAAATATGACGTCACAAAGCTCTGCCCCCTCCCCCCCCCCTAAAAAAATATTAAACGTGCTTCAAATCGCTTCAAACTATTGTCATTGTAGTGCGTATTTAAGGTGGCGCTGCACTCTGATGTTGTAGGAGAAAACATTTATTAAAAAGTATATTTAATTAGGTAGAACGTGTTGTCTATATGTATTTACAGTTGCGCATTTTGACGTGACGTCACATTTCTCAACCCCCCCCCATCGTCACAAATGTCTGCCCCCCCCCCTCCCCTAGGTGTGTGACGTCATTTATGGACGGCCCCTAAGATCGCGTAAATATAAATGTGTTAACCGCCAACGTCTGCAATGTGTAAATGTAGCGGGTTTACTCCGGTTAGTGCTGTACCAGCAACGAATTGTCAAGTTCTGTTTACGTGACAAACCCTTACCAGTTGGCTGTGTCGGGTGGTGGGGGGGTTTAACGACACAACATTTATACATTTACGCGGTCTAACCCCCACCTCCCGCAAAAAAAAAAACAACTCCATTATGGACCAGTGCCCCTACTGGACGTCTGTGGAAAAAGAGCTTTAGAGCTCATCGGATTCCTCATATCGTCTGAGTCAAGGTTCTGATGATTCTGGCTGCCGCTCCACTGTTAGCCTACCCCGTCCAGCCGTCACCCCCACCCCCACCCCACGTCTCCAAGCCCCCACTCGCCTTAACGCCATCCTCAAAATCACCACCACGGCCCACTACCAAAAACAACAACACAACAACAACACAACAACAACAACAGTCGCCGTTCGTCACGAAGTGGCGGTGGTGACTTCACCACGCGGGGCTTTGTACCAAGCTTGGTGCACATCGAGAGCCACGTGAAGCGTCGAAGGCTCTCCGCTGTTGGCTGGAGGTCACGCAACTGACCCCAGCGGATGCCACCGACTAATTTATCAACCGACTGCGTCGATTTGCTGCGTTTTAGCCGCCCGGCGGCTCTGCTCGTTGTTGTGAGCGTCGCTTCTCCGCACTCCACCACGAACTATACCATCACCACCACTCCATAGCAGCAGCAACAACAACAAAAACAACTTTAACCGAAGCCCATCATCAAATCATCATCGTCAAGTCCGATTCATCATTGTCACCATCATCATCATGAATCTATCAACCAATGAACATTCTCATAATATCTGTATCATGAATCATCGTGAGACTATAGCCCTGAAGTACCACCCCAACTACCACCACCACCACCGCCACTGAATCAACATTCACACACAACTAGACCACCCATCGCTTTGCCTTTTGACACCTTCCCATCTCTCTTTCACCTGAGTACACACACACACACCACATGTACACACACACACACCACGTGTACACACACACCACATGTACACACACACCACATGTACACACACACACCACATGTACACACACACCACGTGTACACACACACACCACATGTACACACACACACCACGTGTATACACACACCACATGTATACACACACACCACGTGTATATACACACCACATGTACACACACATCACATGTACACACATACATCACATGTACACACACACACCACATGTACACACACACACCACGTGTATACACACACACCACATGTACACACCACATGTATACACACACACCACAGTTTTTATTTTTCAAAGTTTCATTTATTTTGGTATAGCCCTGTGAGCCATTCGGCTCTTGAATCGGGTGCAACCGCAACAATAAAAAAAACAAAAACATGAACAAGAAAAACATCTTAAAGTGACTTTGTGCATGTGCACACACACCACATGTATACACACACACCACATGTACACACACCACGTGTACACACACCACGTGTACACACACCACGTGTACACACACCACGTGTACACTGTACACACACCACATGTACACACCACATGTATACACACACCACATGTACACACACCACGTGTACACACACACCACGTGTACACTGTACACACCACATGTACACACACACACCACATGTACACACAAAGGCAGAGACAAAGATCCCCTGTATAGCCTTAACAGACTGTTGGAGCAAGTGCTGTTAGCGAGCACCTATGAAAGCCGGCACGGCACACGAGGGGGTGGGTGGCCAGCACCACGCCCGACCGCCTTTGTCTCCCCAGTGGCGTAACCCAGCTAACCGCACGCACACACACATACACACACATACACCCCCAAGATACACTTATACACAACACTAACTCACCCACTCCGTATAAACATCACTGACACATTCACCACCATTAAGCACACCAACACACAACTCACATCACACTTAACAGCACACACACACAGCAACTAGCACACTTATAACACACTAGCTTTACTACCCGGCTTCGCCCGGGACTTGGATTCACCACGCCCGGCCGCCTTTGTCTCCCCAGTGGCGATGTTCACACACCACAACAGCTACTCGTTTTGAGGCTGAGTCGACCTAGGGGAGGCCCAGAAGCGGTTGAAATAATCGTCACCGGTGGTGGCCGTGAGCGGGAATCGAACTCGGGTCGCCGGGTTCGTAGCGCAGCGCGCTAACCACTACACTACATTGCGTTACGCTTCCACGTGCGAGGGTCACGTGACAGATGTTACGTCACAGATAACTTGCCGTGCAAAAAATATATACATTATTAAGCTCCCCCCCAAAAAAAAACTAAAAGTGTATTTTTATAATGTTTGCATGGTGTACAGTCTGGAAAGTACCCACATGGCAAATTTCCAGTTTGTTGCATGTCAGGAAGTACGCTAAACATTTTGAACAGACACGCATACTCACATATATATGGAGATATACAGAATCAGAATATTGTATTCATACTGCAGGAACCCGATGAGCTGTAAAGTTCTTGTTCACAGATTTCCAGTCGGTTGCAAGGGGTAAGAACGTGACGACAACAACAATACAAACACACACAATAGGAGTGCAACGTGTAGGAAAGTAAAACAAATCACTAAAACAAATATATACAATTAAAACTAAGCTATAGTTTATAACTAACCAGGTAAGGCCCACTGAGCCATTGTGTGATTTGTGAAGAAGCGACCTGCCCACGTGTGCCACAGCTCAACGAAGTGGCTTATCATGTGAGAAATCTCACACAGCCCCAACACACACATTCACACATTACACACACATACATTACACACATTACACACACACATTACAGACACACATTACACACATTACACACACATTACACACACACATTACACACACACATTACACACACACACATTACACACACACATTACACACATTACACACACACATTACACACACACATTACACACACACACACACATTACACACACATACATTACACACATTACACACACATTACACACACACATTACACACACACATTACACACACACATTACACACATTACACACACACATTACACACACACACATTACACACACACACATTACACACATTACACACACACATTACACACACACACATTACACACATTACACACACACACATTACACACACATAACACACACACACACATTACACACACATTACACACACACATTACACACACATACATTACACACATTACACACACATTACACACACACACATTACACACACACACATTACACACATATATTACACACATTACACACACACACATTACACACACACACATTACACACACACACACATTACACACATTACACACACACATTACACACACACATTACACACATTACACACGAGACACACCCCAAGTAACACACACATACACATCACTGACACATAAACCACCATTACACACCAACACACAACACACTTGCACAATACCTACGCCACTCAACACAACCAATGCATACACACGCAACACACACACACAAACACACATACACACAAATACACACACATACACACACAAATACACACAAATACACACACATACACACACACAAACACACATACACACATATACACACAAATACACACATACACACAAATACACACATACACACACACAAACACACACATACACACACATACACACTTCACGAGCAATGCGGAGGTCCGAATTCCCCGTGTCTCCCTCCCCGAATCTCCTTTCACCCCGTGTCTCCCTCCTCCCCGTGTCTCCCCACCGCTCCCCGTGTCTCCCCGTGTCTCCCTGTGTCTCCCTCCTCCTCCCCGTGTCTCCCCATGTCTCCCTTCACCCCGCGTCTCCTCCCCGTGTCTCCCCGTGTCTCCCTCCTCCTCCCCGTGTCTCCCCGTGTCTCCCTCTTCCTCCCCGTGTCTCCCCGTGTCCCCCTCTTCCTCCCCGTGTCTCCCCGTGTCTCCCTCCTCCTCCCCGTGTCTCCCCGTGTCTCCTTCCTCCTCCCCGTGTCTCCCCCACCGCTCCCCGCGTCTCCCCCTTACCGGTCCAGCAGAGTCTAAGTCGCTTGCAGTTCAGTCTTTAGGGAGACTGTCCCAGACCCCGTCTCCTCGTCTCTCTCGCGGTGTCTCCGCGCGTCTCCGCCGCTGTCTCTCGGCCTCGCTGTCTCCCCGCTGCTTTGTCCGCGTTGTCTGCCGACGTCTCGCCGCCTCTTCACTGCATCGATGTCTCCGTGTCTCCGTGTCTCTCTCCGTCTTATCGTTGTTTGTCTACTGCGTCTCTGTTGTTGTCTGTGTCTCAGACGAAGACTGCGTGTCTGTGTCTGTCCCCCCGCCTGTCTCTTGGTCTGCGTGTCTCCGAGTTGAATTACGTCTCTGTGTGCGCGTGTCTGTCTCCGCAGACTGTGTATCAAGTCAGTGACTCCGTCTGTGTGAGTCTGTGTGATTCCGCCTGTGTGCGAGTCTGTGTGACTCCGCCTGTGTGTGAGTCTCTGTCTCAGCCTGTGTGTGAGTCTGTGTGTCTCAGCCTGTGTGTGAGTCTGTCTCCGCTTGTGTGTGAGTCTGTCTCAGCCTGTGTGTGAGTCTGTATGACTCCGCCTGTGTGTGAGTCTGTGTGTCTCCGCTTGTGTGTGAGTCTGTGTGACTCCGCCTGTGTGTGAGTCTGTGTCTCCGCCTGTGTGTGAGTCTGTGTCTCCGCCTGTGTGTAAGTCTGTGTCTCCGCCTGTGTGTGAGTCTGTGTGTCTCCGCTTGTGTGAGTCTGTGTCTCCGCCTGTGTGTGAGTCTGTGTCTCAGCCTGTGTGTGAGTCTGTGTCTCAGCTTGTGTGTGAGTCTGTGTGTCTCCGCCTGTGTGCGAGTCTGTGTCTCCGCCTGTGTGTGAGTCTGTGTGTCTCCGCCTGTGTGCGAGTCTGTGTCTCCGCCTGTGTGTGAGTCTGTGTGTCTCCGCTTGTGTGTGAGTCTGTGTCTCAGCCTGTGTGTGAGTCTGTGTCTCCGCCTGTGTGAGTCTGTGTGACTCAGCCTTGTGTGTGAGTCTGTGTGACTCCGCTTATGTGTAAGTCTGTGTGTCTCCGCTTATGTGTGAGTCTGTGTGTGTGTGTCTGTCTCTAGACCGTCTCCGTGTGTCTGTCTCCGTGTGTGTCTCCGTGTGTGTGTCTCCGTGTGTCTGTCTCCGTGTGTGTGTCTCCGTGTGTCTGTCTCCGTGTGTCTGTCTCCCCCCGTGTCCACCACCACCCCCTGGGTGTCTCTGACTCGCGCTGTGCTCGACCCGCTCGCTCTCTGAGTGGAGAGGAAGAGGCGGCCTGGAGCGAGGGGGTAGTGGAGTTGGGAGGAGTAGCGGGGGGGGGGTGCTGGGTGTGTCACGGGGTGACACGTGTGTGTGTGTACACGTGCGTGTGTGTGTGTGTGTACACGTGTGTACACACACACACACAGGGTAGTGTAGCGGTTAGCGCTACGTTGCGCTACGAACCCGGAGACCCGAGTTTGTAGTTCCATTGATTTGGCATAGCCCTGTGAGCCATTCGGCTCTTGATTCCCGTTCACGGTCAACAGCACGTGACGATTATCTGAACCCGATCCTGGGCCTCACTTAGGTCGACTCAGCCTCAAATGAATACCTGGTGTGGTGTGTAAACATGGGGAGACAAAGGCGGTCGGGCGTGGTGCCTGCCCCTACACTCTATCAAGGCTATACGGGGGATCTTTGTCCACGTGTGAGTGCACTTACCCCGGGCAGCCCTTAGCGCTACACTTCGGGGAATCTTTGCCTTTGCCTCTATTTGTGTACGTAAGCTGAACGCGACCTAACCCAAAAACCTTTATTATGAATAATATTGGTCGCGAAAGCCTTCTACGAGTTAAACTGAAGCTGAACCTCTTTCGCACCCGTACGTAGCCAACCGTGCTAGTCGGAGGCGCCTGTTGTGGCTGATGGTGATGGTGGTGGTGATGATGATGATGGTCGTGGTGATGGTGGTGGTGATGATGATGGTCGTGGTGATGGTGGTGATGGTGGTGGTGATGATGATGGTCGTGGTGATGGTGGTGATGATGATGGTCGTGGTGATGGTGGTGGTGGTGATGATGATGGTCGTGATGATGGTGGTGATGGTGGTGGTGATGATGATGGTCGTGGTGATGGTGGTGGTGGTGATGATGATGGTCGTGGTGATGGTGGTGGTGGTGATGATGATGGTCGTGGTCATGGTGGTGATGATGATGGCCGTGGTGATGATGATGGTCGTGGTGATGGTGGTGGTGATGATGATGGTCGTGATGATGGTGGTGGTGGTGATGATGATGGTCGTGGTGATGGTGGTGGTGGTGATGATGATGGTCGTGGTGATGGTGGTGGTGATGATGGTCGTGGTGATGGTGGTGGTGGTGATGATGATGGTCGTGGTGATGGTGGTGGTGGTGGTGATGATGGTGGTGGTGGTGATAATGATGGTTGTGGTGATGGTGGTATTGGTGATGGTGTTGGTGATGATGGTGGTGGTGGTGGTGGTGATGATGGTCGTGGTGATGGTGGTGATGATGATGATGGTGGTGGTGGTGATGATGATGATGGTGGTGATGATGATGATCGTGGTGATGATGGTGATGGTGGTGGTGGTGATAATGATGGTTGTGGTGATGGTGGTATTGGTGATGGTGGTGGTGATGATGGTGGTGGTGGTGGTGATGATGATGATGGTCGTGGTGATGGTAGTGGTGGTGGTGATGATGATGGTGGTGGTGGTGATGATGATGATGGTGGTGATGATGATGATGATCGTGGTGATGATGGTGATGATGATGATGGTCGTGTGGGGAACGGCAGTGCAGCGGTTAGCGCTCTCCCTCGTGGCCAACACCGGTGACGATACTGACCTGAGCCCGGTCCTGGATTTCCCCTATCTCGGTACCGGCTGCGATGCGTCAACATCGCCAATGAGGAGACAAAGGCGGTCGGGCGTGGTGCTGGACACCCCACACCCCCTCGTGTACCGTGTCGGCCTTAATAGGTGCTCGTTAACAGCACTTGCCCCAGCAGTCTGTCAAGACTATACGGGGGATCTTTATAGTTGTATGTGTAGGACGCGATGTGATCAACATTGACCAGCGTGGTGAAGTATGTTCAAACAACCCCCATGACTCGCAGTGCTGCTTTCAAAATAAAAATAAATAAATAGACAAGGTTTCATGCAATTGCCCTTAAGAAGAGCACCCGGATAATACATTGACATAACACTGAATGAATACTACGTAAGAAAGGGACACAAGGCAGTGGTGATATTTCCACTTTTATATCACGTTAATCGTAAAAAAACAAACGTCCTCGCCTTTGTACGCAGGAAGTCGTGGGTTCGATCCCGACCCTGACGCCTGCTGCTGCTGCTGTATATTTGGAATTTGCGCGTATCTCTCTCTCATCATCATCATCATCACGGTGGCTAGAAGATATTAACTACCTCGCCTGGTGTGCAGGAGGTCGTGGGTCCGATCCCGACCCTGACGCCTGCTGCTGCTGTTTTTTCCATTCCCCATTTTAGAATCAACATCACCACGCGTTTAAAGTGTTTAGCTGCTGCTATAAATGTCTCACGTGATGATGACGATGATGAAAAGCCGCCGCGCTTTGTTGAGCGAGTATTTGCGATGGCTAGGTCGCTTCTGAAAAAAAGATGAGCTACATAGCTCATTGGACCTTACCTGGTAAAAATAAAAATCGTTTCATAGTTTAATAGTTTAGTTTGACAGACTCAGAGACCCATTGACTCACACAGAGACCCATTGACTCACACAGAGACATATAATCACACAGGGACGGAGATACTCACACAGAGACACATAGACTCACAAAGAGACTCACACAGAGACCCATAGACTCACACAGAGACACATAGACTCACACAGAGACACATAGACTCACACAGAGACTCACACAAAGACACATAGACTCACACAGAGAAACATAGACTCACACAGAGACTCACACAGAGAACCATAGACTCACTCAGAGACACATCGACTCACACAGAGACACATAGACTCACACAGAGACTCCCACAGAGACACATAGACTCACACAGAGACACATATACTCACACAGAGTCATACTCAAACAGAGACGCATACTCACACAGAGACACATAGACTCACACAGAGACTCACACAGAGACACATACTCACACAGAGACACATATACTCACACAGAGACACATACTCACACAGAGACACATAGACTCACACAGAGGCACATAGACTCACACAGAGACACATAGACTCACACAGAGACTCACACAGAGACCCATAGACACACAGAGACACATAGACTCACACAGAGACCCACACAGAGACACATATACTCACACAGAGACATACTCAAACAGAGACACATACTCCAACAGAGACACATAGACTCACACAGATAATCACACAGAGACACATACTCACACAGAGACACATACTCACACAGAGACACATAGACTCACACAGAGACACATAGACTCACACAGAGACTCACACAGAGACACATAGACACACAGAGACACATAGACTCACACAGAGACTCACACAGAGACACAGACGCACACAGAGACTCACAGACTAAAAAAAAGTGCATTTTACCCTTCCAAGTCTTTCCGAGTCTGAGGACGCCCTGTCAGGAGGTTCCTGCCACACTGGGAGGTTTGGCTCGAGTTCAACAAATGAACTTCTCGCGTGGGGAATTTGGAGACGACTTTGGAGACCCCCACCCCCACACCCCGCCACAGTGGGAAGGAGATTCACTCGCAGAGTTCCCGTGCGGGGGATCTTGTCGAGAAGTCTCCACGTGTCATTGTGCGAGAAGGGGGGGGAGCGGTGGCGCAGTGGTTAGAGCACCGCGCTATGAACCCCCCCCCCCCCAATTCGTCCGAGTTGGATTTCCCGAAACGCGGCTGACATCGGTGACGGGTGATCAGCGAATCGGTTTCACAGGAGCGACAATGTCACCCAATCCTGCGCTGACCGGCGTGGTGAAGTATGGTCAAACACGCCCAACCCCAGTGGACCGTCACGGCGTAGGTAGGGCCTTCAACCAGCAGTGGATTGACCGTGGCCGACGGTGGTGATCTTGATGACCCCTAACATTTTGATTTAAAGCTTTCGTGACTGCAGTAATTCATATTCTTAGTTTTTTCGGTAAAGTCACGTTGAAGAGAAACAACAAAATAACAAAATATATATAAAACAATAAAAAATTCTCACGACGTTTCGACCATAACTCAAACGGTCATCATCAAACCGACACACCTGATGATGACCGTTTGAGTTATGGTCGAAACGTCGTGAGAATTTTTTTTAATTGTTTTATAAATATATTTTGTTATTTTGTTGTTTCTCTTCAACGTGACTTTACCGAAAAAACTAAGAATATGGACCCCTAACATCTTCACGGTGCCTGCGATGCGTTAGCGGTTAGCGCTACCAACCCGGCGGCCCGGGTTCGATGCCCTCTCACGGCCAACGCCGGTGAGGATTATCTGAGCCGGTTCCTGGGCCTTCACCTAGGTCGACTCAGCCTCAAATGAGTACCTCGTGCGGTGCGTAAACATCGCCACGAGGGAGACAAAGGCGGCCCGGCGTGGTGCTGGCCACCCACCCCCTCGTGTGCCGTGTCAGCCTTGACATGCGCTCGCTAACAGCACTTGCCCCAACAGTCTATTAAGGCTATACGGGGGATATTTATCTTTGTGCGTGTATATAGAGGTGTGTGTATGTAGATGTGTGTGTGTGTAGAGGTGTGTGTATATAGAGGTGTGTATATGTAGATGTGTGTGAATGTAGAGGTGTGTGTAGTGGTGTGTGTGTATGTAGATGTGTGTGTATGTAGAGGTGTGTGTGTGTGTAGAGGTGTGTATGTAGATGTGTGTGTGTGTAGAGGTGTGTGTGTGTAGATGTGTGTATGTAGAGGTGCGTGTATGTAGATGTGTGTGTAGATGTGTGTATGTAGAGGTGTGTATGTAGGTGTGTGTGTAGAGGTGTGTGTATGTAGATGTGTGTATGTAGATGTGTGTGTGTGTAGATGTATGTATGTAGAGGTGTGTATGTAGAGGTGTGTGTGTAGGTGTATGTATGTAGAGGTGTGTGTATGTAGATGTGTGTATGTAGATGTGTGTGTGTGTAGATGTGTGTATGTGTGTAGATGTGTGTATGTAGAGGTGTGTATGTAGAGGTGTGTGTGTATGTAGATGTGTGTATGTAGAGGTGTATATGTAGAGGTGTGTGTAGGTGTGTGTATGTAGAGGTGTGTGTGTAGGTGTGTGTGTGTAGATGTATGTAGATGTGTGTATGTAGAGGTGTGTATGTAGGTGTGTGTGTGTAGAGGTGTGTGTGTGTGTGTGTGTATGTAGATGTGTGTATGTAGATGTGTGTGTGTAGATGTGTGTATGTGTGTAGATGTGTGTATGTAGAGGTGTGTATGTAGATGTGTGTATGTAGAGGTGTGTATGTAGATGTGTGTGTAGATGTGTGTGTGTGTAGATGTGTGTGTGTGTGTAGATGTGTGTATGTAGAGGTGTGTATGTAGAGGTGTGTATGTAGAGGTGTGTATGTAGATGTGTGTGTGTAGATATGTGTGTGTGTAGATGTGTGTGTGTGTAGATGTGTGTATGTAGAGGTGTGTATGTAGAGGTGTGTATGTAGAGGTGTGTATGTAGATGTGTGTGTGTAGATATGTGTGTGTGTAGATGTGTGTGTGTGTAGATGTGTGTATGTAGAGGTGTGTATGTAGAGGTGTGTGTGTGTATAGACTGGGGAGGGGGGAGGGGAATTGACCGAGCCACTCCGGAAACCAGCACGGAAAAAAAGAGTTCAGTTAACCGCATTGCTCATGCTGCGAACCAGCCGCCCTGAATCATCAACAGAACTCTCCACAGCTCACATTCACGTGCACACAGTGATGATAGTGATGGTAATAGCTGTGATGGTACCATAGTGAGTGTGATGTGCATGGTGATGGTGATGGTAATAGCTGTGATGGTACCATAGTGCGTGTGATGTGCATGATGATGGTGATGGTAATAGCTGTGATGGTACCATAGTGCGTGTGATGTGCATGGTGATGGTGATGGTAATAGCTGTGATGGTACCATAGTGCGTGTGATGTGCATGGTGATGATGATGGTAATAGCTGTGATGGGACCATAGTGCGTGTGATGTGCATGGTGATGGTAATAGCTGTGATGGTACCATAGTGAGTGTGATGTGCATGGTGATGGTGATGGTAATAGCTGTGATGGTACCATAGTGAGTGTGATGTGCATGGTGATGGTGATGGTAATAGCTGTGATGGTACCATAGTGCGTGTGATGTGCATGGTGATGGTAATAGCTGTGATGGTACCATAGTGAGTGTGATGTGCATGGTGATGGTAATAGCTGTGATGGTATCATAGTGAGTGTGATGTGCATGGTGATGGTAATAGCTGTGATGGTACCATAGTGCGTGTGATGTGCATGGTGATGGTGATGGTAATAGCTGTGATGGTACCATAGTGCGTGTGATGTGCATGGTGATGGTGATGGTAATAGCTGTGATGGTACCATAGTGAGTGTGATGTGCATGGTGATGGTAATAGCTGTGATGGTACCATAGTGAGTGTGATGTGCACGGTGATGGTGATGGTAATAGCTGTGATGGTACCATAGTGCGTGTGATGTGCATGGTGATGGTGATGGTAATAGCTGTAATGGTACCATAGTGAGTGTGATGTGCATGGTGATGGTGATGGTAATAGCTGTGATGGTGCCATGGTGCGTGTGATGTGCATGGTGATGGTGATGGTAATAGGTGTGATGGTACCATAGTGAGTGTGATGTGCATGGTGATGGTAATAGCTGTGATGGTATCATAGTGAGTGTGATGTGCATGGTGATGGTAATAGCTGTGATGGTACCATAGTGCGTGTGATGTGCATGGTGATGGTGATGGTAATAGCTGTGATGGTACCATAGTGCGTGTGATGTGCATGGTGATGGTGATGGTAATAGCTGTGATGGTACCATAGTGAGTGTGATGTGCATGGTGATGGTAATAGCTGTGATGGTACCATAGTGAGTGTGATGTGCACGGTGATGGTGATGGTAATAGCTGTGATGGTACCATAGTGCGTGTGATGTGCATGGTGATGGTGATGGTAATAGCTGTAATGGTACCATAGTGAGTGTGATGTGCATGGTGATGGTGATGGTAATAGCTGTGATGGTGCCATGGTGCGTGTGATGTGCATGGTGATGGTAATAGCTGTGATGGTTCCATAGTGCGTGTGATGTGCATGGTGATGGTGATGGTAATAGCTGTGATGGTACCATAGTGAGTGTGATGTGCATGGTGATGGTAATAGCTGTGATGGGACCATAGTGAGTGTGATGTGCATAATGATGGTGATGGTAATAGCTGTAATGGTACCATAGTGCGTGTGATATGCATGGTGATGGTGATGGTAATAGCTGTAATGGTACCATAGTGCGTGTGATGTGCATGGTGATGGTAATAGCTGTGATGGTACCATAGTGTGTGCGATGTGCATGGTGATGGTGATGGTAATAGCTGTGATGGTACCATAGTGCGTGTGATGTGCATGGTGATGGTGATGATGGTAATAGCTGTAATGGTACTATAGTGAGTGTGATGTGCATGGTGATGGTGATGGTAATAGCTGTGATGGTACCATAGTGCGTGTGATGTGCATGGTGATGGTCATGGTAATAGCTGTGATGGTACCATAGTGCGTGTGATGTGCATGGTGATAGTAATAGCTGTGATGGCACCATAGTGAGTGTGATGTGCATGGTGATGGTAATAGCTGTGATGGTACCATAGTGCGTGTGATGTGCATGGTGATGGTCATGGTAATAGCTGTGATGGTACCATAGTGAGTGTGATGTGCATGGTGATGGAAATAGCTGTGATGGTACCATAGTGAGTGTGATGTGCATGGTGATGGTAATAGCTGTGATGGTACCATAGTGCGTGCGATGTGCATGGTGATGGTAATAGCTGTGATGGTACCATAGTGAGTGTGATGTGCATGGTGATGGTGATGGTAATATCTGTAATGATACCATAGTGAGTGTGATGTGCATGGTGATGGTAATAGCTGTGATGGTGCCATGGTGCGTGTGATGTGCATGGTGATGGTAATAGCTGTGATGGTACCATAGTACGTGTGATTTGCATGGTGATGGTAATAGCTGTGATGGTACCATAGTGCGTGTGATGTGCATGGTGATGGTGATGGTAATAGCTGTAATGGCACCATAGTGCGTGTGATGTGCATGGTGATGGTAAGAGCTGTAATGGTACCATAGTGAGTGTGATGTGCATGGTGATGGTGATGGTAATAGCTGTGATGGTACAATAGTGAGTGTGATGTGCATGGTGATGGTAATAGCTGTGATGGGACCATAGTGAGTGTGATGTGCATGATGATGGTGATGGTAATAGCTGTAATGGTACCATAGTGCGTGTGATATGCATGGTGATGGTGATGGTAATAGCTGTAATGGTACCATAGTGCGTGTGATGTGCATGGTGATGGTAATAGCTGTGATGGTACCATAGTGTGTGCGATGTGCATGGTGATGGTGATGGTAATAGCTGTGATGGTACCATAGTGCGTGTGATGTGCATGGTGATGGTAATAGCTGTAATGGTACCATAGTGCGTGTGATGTGCATGGTGATGGTAATAGCTGTGATGGTACCATAGTGAGTGTGATGTGCATGGTGATGGTGATCGCTGTGATGGTACCATAGTGCGTGTGATGTGCATGGTGATGGTCATGGTAATAGCTGTGATGGTACCATAGTGAGTAAGATGTGCATGGTGATGGTGATGGTAATAGCTGTAATGGTACCATAGTGAGTGTGATGTGCATGGTGATGGTGATGGTAATAGCTGTGATGGTACCATAGTGCGTGTGATGTGCATGGTGATGGTGATGGTAATAGCTGTAATGGTACCATAGTGAGAGTGATGTGCATGGTGATGGTGATGGTAATAGCTGTGATGGTACCATAGTGCGTGTGATGTGCATGGTGATAGTAATAGCTGTGATGGTACCATAGTGAGTGTGATGTGCATGGTGATGGTGATAGCTGTGATGGTACCATAGTGAGTGTGATGTGCATGGTGATGGTGATGGTAATAGCTGTGATGGTACCATAGTGAGTAAGATGTGCATGGTGATGGTGATGGTAATAGCTGTGATGGTACCATAGTGCGTGTGATGTGCATGGTGATGGTGATGGTAATAGCTGTGATGGTACCATAGTGCGTGTGATGTGCATGGTGATGGTGATGGTAATAGCTGAAATGGTACCATAGTGCGTGTGATGTGCATGGTGATGGTGATGGTAATAGCTGTGATGGTACCATAGTGCGTGTGATGTGCATGGTGATGGTGATGGTAATAGCTGAAATGGTACCATAGTGAGTGTGATGTGCATGGTGATGGTGATGGTAATAGCTGTGATGGTACCATAGTGAGTGTGATGTGAATAGTGATGGTGATGGTAATAGCTGTGATAGTACCATAGTGCGTATGATGTGCATAGTGATGGTGATGGTAATAGCTGTGATGGTACCATAGTGAGTGTGATGTGCATGGTGAATGTAATAGCTGTGATGGTACCATAGTGAGTGTGATGTGCATGGTGATGGTAAAAGCTGTGATGGTACCATAGTGAGTGTGATGTGCATGGTGATGGAGGTGGTAATAGCTGTGATGGTACCATAGTGCGTGCGATGTGCATGATGATGGTAATAGCTGTGATGGTACCATAGTGGTATTGATGTTCACGACGATGATGATGGTGACGATGGTTTACTATGACGGCTCTGATGATGACGATGTTTGGACTCGTCTAAGCATGGAACAGAAGTCGAACTCAATCCCGAGACGTCGCCGGTTCACTGAAGTGACCCCGCATGGCTCGTGGAAACACTCAGCTAGAGGCCGCGTTACCGCTATCCACTTTCAAAGGAAATCAAACGGTTACCGGTTTCCCGCACACACACACACACACATAAATATCCGGTCGTCAATGTGTACACGCGTAACGAAAACAAATTGCTTCTGTTTCAACTGGTAAACGAAGGGCTCTGCCACCATCGATTATCGGGTTGGCAGGTGGCGCTGATCATTAATAATGATCAGCGTGTGTTTGTTTTTGCTTCCAATGCCACAGGTACGTGTGGTGAATGCAATCAAATCATCGCCACACGCAGACGGGCAGCCTCTCTTCTCGAGCCAGCCACCAAGCGGAGAAAAATTATTCCACTCCGTAATCTTAATAATAATAATACATTTTGATTTAAAGCTTTCGTGACTGCAGTAATTCATATTCTTAGTTTTTTCGGTAAAGTCACGTTGAAGAGAAACAACAAAATAACAAAATATAAATAAAACATTAAAAAATAATAAAATAATAATAAAAAACAAAAAATAAAAAATATAAAACTAAGAATAATAATACATTTAATTCGTGAGCGCTTTTCTGAATACTCAAAGACACTTGACATAAAATCATAAAAGCAGCAAAAACAACATCAAGCGGTAAAAAAAACACTAAAAACAACATCAAACTTGGCTAAACATTAAAAGCAATTAAAAAAAAAACAGGTGAGTTTTAGTCAATGATTTGAACGCTGGAAGGTCGGTGCAGTCACGGATTTTGTTTTGGGAGAGAGTTCCAAAGTGAGGGGGACAGCCGTAGAGAAAGTCTCTGTCGCCCCATTTTCTGACGCTTGGTCCTGAGAGGTGGAGTCGGGAGGTTGGCGTCAGATGAGCGAAGGCTGCGGGGGATGAGTTGTGGCGGTGGAGCAGATCAGTGAGGTAAGAAGGGGCCCGGTTACGAAGGGCTTTGTGTGTGAGGAGGAGGAGGATTTTGAAATTGAATTCGTTGTGGGACCGGGAGCCAATGGAGGTTCTGGAGGACAGGGGTAATGTCACGTGGTTAGAAATATAAAATAAAAATATAAAATAAAACAAATGACGACGTTTCGATTGCAACACAAGCAACCTTTATCAGGTGGGCACAACCACAGCAATTTTTCTTTCTTTTTTGTTGCTGATGATGAGTGCTTGTGCTGTGATCGAAACGTCGTCGTTTGTTTGATTTCATATTTCTACCCACGTGACTTTAACCGAAAGAACCAAAGAGTATGGATGCATGCAGCCACGAAAGCTTCAAATCAACGATTGACTTTCTACTCCGGTGAAGTCCATCAGCAGGGTCGCAAAGCGGCGTGGTAAAGTTTGGGGTACTCACACCCGCAGGCCTTTGGAGTTTGTTGTTGTGGGTCACGTCAGTAAGTTAGCCACGTCTCGGGATTGAGTTCGACTTCTGTTCCAGGGTTAGACGAGTCCAAACATCGTCATCATCAGAGCCATCATCATCATCATCGCGAACATCACACCCACTATGGTACCATCACAGCTATTACCATCACCATCACCATGCACATCACACGCACTATGGTATCATCACAGCTATTACCATCACCATGCACATCACACCCACTATGGTATCATCACAGCTATTACCATCACCATGCACATCACACCCACTATGGTATCATCACAGCTATTACCATCACCATGCACATGACTCCTATGCTTGGGGTGGAGGTTCCCTTTGCCCCCGCATTATGACTCGCGGGTGCATAGAATTAACGTGTTTTTTTAATGTGAATTGTAAACTACTGAAAATTATTTGAATAAATGTGTCAAGTTTTTTTTTTTGGGGGGGGGGTGCTAGCCCACCTCCCAGTGCCCCCCCCCCCCCACAAACTCCGCCCATGATATTTAAGTTTAAATCCAGCCCCCCCCCCCACCCCCCCATACACACACAGAGAGCCGCTCTCTCCACTCACCCAGCCAGCCAGCCAGCGGAGTCACAGAGTGTGAAGTATCGTGCGGGACTCACACCTCAACCCAGTGCGTCCGTGCCTCCCCGCGAGAACGTTCCCGTCGGGGAGCCCCCCACCACCCACCACCCCCGCAAGCGCAGCCACCGCCTCTTCAAAAGCCTTTGAGCTGAGAGCGACCTTGGGAGGGGGTTGGGGAGGGAGATTTTGTCGCCACGCGGTGACTCGGGCCCGCCGTGCGGTTTGCCATCGGCGCGTTCCTTCGTTCGGAAACGGTCAGGGGTGACTGTCTTCATGAAAACCGATTCACGGTTCAGACATCGGTTACCGGTTTTCGTTTGTGATAATTCCCACGCTAGGTGCACGTTGAGGCCACGTGAAGTGTCGAACGCCCGCTGGCAGGAGGTCACGGGGCAGACCCAGCAGGTGCCACGCGTCGACTGACCGAGATGAGTGGCCGATGCACCACCTGTGCCCCCTACTGTGCCAACCCGCTGTGCTTTAGCCACCCGGCGCTCCGCTCGTTGTTGTGAGCGTCGCTCGTCTGCCGTCCGTTGTTGTTGGTGGGCGACTGCCTCCAACTGCCCAGTAGCAGCAGCAGCGTCCTTCGCGAACCTCCTCAACAGAGGCCGATCTTGACACCGCTTCTCGGCCTTTTGGCCAAGGTCAAGTGGAGTATCAGAATTCCCACAATGCACTGTGCCGGCAAAATGTTATAATTGTATCTCATGGGAACTTTTTTTGTGCCAGTTATCAAAATTATTAAAATATAACAAGAGGCCTTGCCCTCTCCAGCAATAACCGAGGAGTTGCGTTAAGATGTTCGAACGCCAAATTATTCATTTGCAAGAAATCATGTCTGGATTAACCACGCACAGTGCTTGCAGTGAACATGCAAACAAAACGCGTTCTTTTTCTTTGGTTCTTTCGGTAAAGTCACCGCCACGTAGAATGAGAATAAAATAATAAATTGATAAAAAAAATAACACAATAAAATTCTCACGACGTTTCGGCCACAACACAAGCGGCCTTCATCAGGTGAAGGGACGAGACAGCGCTGGAGCGAACGGTTCGCTGTCCTCCAGACAGTCTCGTCCCTTCACCTGATGAAGGCCGCTTGTGTTGTGGCCGAAACGTCGTGAGAATTTTCTTGTGTTATTTTATTTTATCAATTTATTATTTTATCCTCATTCTACGTGGTGACTTTACCGAAAGAACCAAAGAAGATGAATCCTTGCAGTCACGAAAGCTTTAAATCGAAATTTAAAACGCGTTCTGATAATATCATTAATCTTCGCATTGTCTTTGAAACTGATTGGCCTACAACAGCAGCAGCAGCCCTTCTCTGTGGCGTTGTCTCACCACCGGTGTTCAGACAAGAGAACAACGCCAAAAGGCGAACGGTACAAAGACAATATACCACGCCTATTAGGGTATTCATAGCTCGGGGTGAGCGACTACAAAATGTTTGTACCCTTTCTGGCAATAAAACAGCAGGTGTTAAGATGTTCAAACAGCAAATAGAAACGAGTTTTAAAGACAATGCGTTTAGATTTAGATTTAAAGCTTTCGTGACTGCAGGGATTCATAATCTTGGTTCTTTCGGTAAAGTCACCACGTAGAAGGGAAACAATAAAATAATAAAAATATAAAACAATACAATTCTCACGACGTTTCGACTGCAACACAAGCAATCATCAGGTGTGAAAACCACAGCAAGACAAATTTGAAAAAAACCGCCACTTTTTTCAAATTTTTAAATAATACATACTACAATTCCTTATAGGGGAAACACATACTAATTAACGGATTACTAACGTAGCATATAATCACACTAACACACATTACAACCAATTACTAATCTACAACTCATTACTAATCATAACCCTTGACTGATTCCCAATCGATTATATAATTACAATATCCCCTCCGCCTCAAATCACTGCACCTGAATAAGTTAAATGATGACGTCACCCTGCTGCTCTATTTAAGACCGGGAGCAAGCGAGGGCTTTACCATTCTGGCGAATTGCCCGATGACGCTGGATGTAATTACCAGCGAAACGTCGTACTCAAATTTTAAATGATGTTGATTCACTCTTCAACACACCGGTGGGCTAAAGTAGTGAACTATTTGTCCTTTGTAAACGTGACTAATTTTTGACTGTTTGGCCGTGTCGGGTGGTGGAGGGTTACGACACATTTATAAATAACGCGATCTAACCCAAAAACCTTCATTATGAACAGAGCGTGTTTGTCTGCTTCTTTTGCCACATGTATGTGTGGTTAATGCACTTTTAAATAATCTTTCTCTCCCCCGGCCCCTTTGGGGTGAATTTCCACGCATCTCTCCGTGTAGTGTATACCCAGTTACTTTATGTTAATAGCTCAGCTTATTGGAGAATATATTGAGTACATTGATTATATTGATGTAGTTTATGTTTAGTTCTTTCACATCGGCTTATTGTATGATAGTTGG
This sequence comes from Petromyzon marinus, assembly GCF_048934315.1. NCBI lineage: Eukaryota > Metazoa > Chordata > Hyperoartia > Petromyzontiformes > Petromyzontidae > Petromyzon > Petromyzon marinus. The sequence continues at coordinate 7,377,662 of NC_133723.1, forward strand.
GTAGTTGCAGTTATTTAGCGCCAATATGCTAAATGCCTCTGTTGATATGTAAACTCTGACTTTAGCATAGCTACTTCCGTGACCAGTTACATGATAATCCCTCACACTAGCATCATGCTAATCTCCCAGTTACATGCTAATTTCTGACTTTAACACCCTGCTAATCCAACACATGAACACAGCTACTTCAATGCTAAAGTCTTCTGTTGATATGTAAACTCCTTTGTCAAGGCGCTCTGCTCCTCCCACCCAGCTTAAAATACGCTGCCAAGCTTAGCGGTGTTCATTGGAGCGCTGTCGTGCCGACAGTTCTGTTTCTTCACCTGAGGAAGGCTACTTGTATTGTGGCCGAAACATCGTGAGAATTTTATTTTATTGAGTTTTATTTTCATTATTTTATTATTTCCCTTCTACGTGACTTTACTGAAAGAATCAAGAAGAAGATCTCTCCGTGTGTCTCTGTAAAAATGTCACGCTTTACTTCTAATTTTAGCAATCTTTGGAGATCGTAATCAACCAGGCCATGCGTTAACTGAGTGTTAGCCGACTCTGTGTTGCATTGCATTACATTTCCAAAAGATTTGCTAAATGTTGTTTTCTCAAACTATTTCTCTCTCTAAAATTTACCAGGATCTCATAGGGCCATTCGATCTTATTCTTTCCCTCGGTCGCTTCGGGGTGGATTCATTGACATGCTAATTTCTCTGTTCCAGCAGCTGTCCCAACAGACCCACCTCTATCTCTGCCCCCCCCCCTCTCTCTCTATTTAAGGCCTCGACACAGAGGCATTGGGTCTCTGTTGTGTCTAAGTTGTGTGCCGCTCTCTCTGTGTGTCTGTGTTGTCTCTCTCTGCTTGTGTCTGTGTGTCTATGTTGTGTGTCTCTCTCTCTGTGTCCATGTTGTGTGTCTCTGTGTGTCTATGTTGTGTGTCTCTGTGTGTCTCTGTGTTGTCTGTCTCTGCTTGTGTCTCTGTCTGTGTGTCTATGTTGTGTGTGTCTCTGTGTCTGTGTGAGTCTCTCTCTGCTTGTGTGTCTGTCTGTGTGTGTAAGTTGTGTGTCTCTCTCTCTCTGTGTCTCTGTGTTGTCTCTCTCTGCTTGTGTGTCTGTCTCTGTGTCTCTGTGTTCTCTCTCTCTGCTTGTGTGTCTCTCTCTGTGTCTCTGTGTTGTCTCTCTCTGCTTGTGTGTATGTCTCTGTGTTGTCTCTCTCTGCTTGTGTGTCTGTCTCTGTGTGTCTGTGTTGTCTCTCTCTGCTTGTGTGTCTGTCTCTGTGTGTCTCTGTGTTGTCTCTCTCTGCTTGTGTGTCTGTCTCTGTGTGTCTGTGTTGCCTCTCTCTGCTTGTGTGTCTGTCTCTGTGTGTCTCTGTGTTCTCTCTCTCTGCTTGTGTGTCTGTCTCTGTGTCTCTGTGTTCTCTCTCTCTGCTTGTGTGTCTCTCTCTGTGTCTCTGTGTTGTCTCTCTCTGCTTGTGTGTCTGTCTCTGTGTGTCTCTGTGTTGTCTCTCTCTGCTTGTGTGTCTGTCTCTGTGTGTCTGTGTTGTCTCTCTCTGTTTGTATGTCTGTCTCTGTGTCTCTGTGTTTTCTCTCTCTGCTTGTGTGTCTGTCTCTGTGTGTCTCTGTGTTGTCTCTCTCTGCTTGTGTGTCTGTCTGTGTGTCTCCGTGTCTGTGTTTTGTCTCTCTCTCTCAAATTTAGTTCGACCTGATGACGGCTGCTTGTGTTCCAATCGAAACGTCGTACTCTGTTATTTAATTTATTTTCTTTCTACGTGACTTTACCAAAAAAAACCCCAAAGAGTAATCGTCTAGATTGACAAACTCATTTATTTAGAGCTGCTCTTTGTTTTTGTATTCAGTTTGTTGTTCTTACCCCCAGCCGTCGATTAGCAACGGTTAGGGATACGTACGGTGCGAAAGAAGTTCAACGTACACACACACATCACGTTCATACTCAACACGTAGCAAGAGAACATTCTAAATAACGAGAGAGAGAGATACAAAAATATGCGTCCGTATATGTAGCTACAACTACATATGTAGTTGTAGCTACGATAATCCGGCACTGCTCAAAATGCGTGTGTTGTCTGTGTGTTCTCCGTGTGTTCTCCGTATGTTCTGCGTGTGTTCTGCGTGTGTTCTCTGTGTGATCTCTGTGTGTTCTCTGTGTGTTCTCCGTATGTTCTGCGTGTGTTCTCTGTGTGTTCTCTGTGTGTTCTCCGTGTGTTCTCTGTGTGTTCTCTGCGTGTTCTCCGTGTGTTCTCTCTGTGTTCTCCGTGTGTTCTCTGTGTGTTCTCTGTGTGATCTCTGTGTGTTCTCTGTGTGTTCTGCGTGTGATCTCTGTGTGTTCTCCGTGTGTTCTCTGTGTGTTCTCTGTGTGTTCTCCTGTGTTCTCTGTGTGTTCTCTGTGTGTTCTCCGTGTGTTCTCCGTGTGTTCTCCTGTGTTCTCTGTGTGTTCTCTGTGTGTTCTCCGTGTGTTCTCTGCGTGTTCTCCGTGTGTTCTGCGTGTGTTCTCCGTGTGTTCTCTGCGTGTTCTCCGTGTGTTCTCTGTGTGTTCTCTGTGTGTTCTCTGCGTGTTCTCCGTGTGTTCTCTCTGTGTTCTCCGTGTGTTCTCTGTGTGTTCTCTGCGTGTTCTCCGTGTGTTCTCCGTGTGTTCTCTGCGTGTTCTCCGTGTGTTCTCTGTGTGTTCTCTGTGTGTTCTGCGTGTGTTCTCTGTGTGTTCTCTGTGTGATCTCCTGTGTTCTCTGTGTGTTCTCCGTGTGTTCTCTGTGTTCTCTGTGTGTTCTCTGTGTGTTCTGCGTGTGTTCTCTGTGTGTTCTCTGTGTGATCTCCTGTGTTCTCTGTGTGTTCTCTGTGTGTTCTCCTGTGTTCTCTGTGTGTTCTCTGTGTGTTCTGCGTGTGTTCTCTGTGTGTTCTCTGTGTGTTCTCCGTGTGTTCTCTGTGTGTTCTCTGTGTGTTCTGCGTGTGTTCTCTGTGTGTTCTCTGTGTGTTCTGCGTGTGTTCTCTGTGTGTTCTCCGTGTGTTCTCCGTGTGTTCTCCGTGTGTTCTCTGTGTGATCTCCTGTGTTCTCTGTGTGTTCTCTGTGTGTTCTCCTGGGTTCTCTGTGTGTTCTCTGTGTGTTCTCCTGTGTTCTCTGTGTGTTCTCTGTGTGTTCTGCGTGTGTTCTCTGTGTGTTCTCTGTGTGTTCTCTGTGTGTTCTCTGTGTGATCTCCGTGTGTTCTCCGTGTGTTCTCCGTGTGTTCTCTGTGTGTTCTCTGTGTGTTCTCTGTGTTCTCTGTGTGTTCTCTGTGTTCTGCATGTGTTCTCTGTGTGTTCTCTGTGTGTTCTCTGTGTGTTCTCCTGTGTTCTCTGTGTGTTCTCTGTGTTCTGCATGTGTTCTCTGTGTGTTCTCTGTGTGTTCTCCTGTGTTCTCTGTGTGTTATCTGTGTGTTCTGGGTGTGTTCTCTGTGTGTGTTCTGTGTGTTCTCTGTGTGTTCTCTGTGTGTTCTCCGTGTGTTCTGCGTGTGTTCTCTGTGTGTTCTCCGTGTGTTCTCTGTGATCTCTGTGTGTTCTCTGTGTGTTCTCTGTGTGTTCTCCGTGTGTTCTCTGTGATCTCTGTGTGTTCTCTGTGTGTTCTCCTGTGTTCTGCGTGTGTTCTCTGTGTGTTCTCTGTGTGTTCTCCTGTGTTCTCTGTGTGTTCTCTGTGTTCTCCTGTGTTCTCTGTGTGTTCTCTGTGTGTTCTCTGTGTGTTCCCCGTGTGTTCTGCGTGTGCTCTCTGTGTGTTCTCTGTGTGTTCTCTGTGTGTTCTCTGTGTGATCTCTGTGTGTTCTCTGTGTGTTCTCTGTGTGTTCTCTGTGTGTTCTGCGTGTGTTCTCTGTGTGTTCTGCGTGTGATCTCCGTGTGTTCTCCGTGTGTTCTCTGTGTGTTCTCTGTGTGTTCTCTGTGTGTTCTGCGTGTGTTCTCTGTGTGTTCTCTGTGTGTTCTCTGTGTGTTCTCGTGTGTTCTCCGTGTGTTCTCTGTGTGTTCTCTGTGTGTTCTCTGTGTGTTCTGCGTGTGTTCTCTGTGTGTTCTCTGTGTGTTCTCTGTGTGTTCTCTGTGTGTTCTCGTGTGTTCTCTGTGTGTTCTCTGTGTGTTCTCCTGTGTGTTCTCTGTGTGTTCTCTGTGTGTTCTCTGTGTGTTCTCTGTGTGTTCTCTGTGTGTTCTCTGTGTGTTCTGCGTGTGTTCTCTCTTTGTTCTCTGTGTGTTCTCTGTGTGTTCTCTGTGTGTTCTCCGCGTGTTCTCCGTGTGCTCTGCGTGTGTTCTGCGTGTGTTCTCTGTATGTTCTCTGTATGTTCTCCGTGTGTTCTCTGTGTGTTCTGCGTGTGTTCTGCGTGTGTTCTCGATACAAGAAAAGACTTTGCACTCTCTGGCAACAATTGTGTTAAGATTTTTAAACACCAAACGGAATCCCGTTTGCATTAACCACACGCTGAACTTTGTGGTGAACATGCAAATAAAAACACACACACACGTTCTGGTAGTACACGATGGTGCACTGTCTTTGAAACTGATTGGCCCGCACCAGAGACAGCTTTCGTCTCGAACGGTGTTAGACCCACAGGACGCTAAGACGCGAACAGTACAAAAGACGATGCCACTATCAGGGCATTGAGTGCTCGGGGTGCCAGTATATAAAAAAATATAAGAATGAGGTTTTACCCTTTCTGGCAACAAAACAGTTGTGTTAAGATGTTAATACACCAAACGGAATCCTTTTTCAAGGAATCCTGTTGCTGCATTAACCGCACACGGTACTTTTGTGTGGTGAACATGCAAACAATAAGGGTCACATAGCGTAGCTGCTCACCCCGAGGTATAAATGACCATGATAGTGGCATCGCCTTTGTACTGTTCGCCTTTTTGGCGTTCTCTGGTCTGATCCTGCTTGAGACGAGGCTCTAAAGAAAGCTGTCTCTGGTGTGGACCAATCAGTTTCGAGCAGAATGCATCATCATGTTCCGACCAGAGCGTGTTTTTTTTGTATTTGCATGTTCACCACAAAATATGTGTGGTTAATGCAGACAGGATTCCTTGAAGAGGGATTTTATATGATGTTTTTTTTTTTTACATCTGAACACAACTGTTTTATTTTGACACTGCCAAGAAAAGTCCCCACATATCTAATCGTTCACGCTTTTGGCTGAAACTCCACGTGCAACGCACCAGTGGCCCAAATACGGGCCGAACATTTTTTTTCAAGCTGACTTCATGGAACAGAGAGAGGGGTGGGGGCGGGGACAGGGGGTATCCCTTGCCTCTAAAACATCTGGCAGGTCACCAGCATTGGTTTTAAAAGCAAGCCTGACTCACGTGCATCGACATGATGACGGTGGTGGTGGTGGTGATTCATTTGAGGTCTTGGATTGCTTGAATTGGTTTCGTCAAACTGGAACCCGTAGCTTGCGCGCAGCCAAACAACACCAGACGGTGTTTTTCGGCGTTGATTCAAGAACAACAACAACAACAAACAAAAACCTCGTCCCGTGGGGTACACCAAATGTCGACACCGGTTTGGAGGGACAGATACGGGATGGAAGCGAATCGCCCCACTCGACGTCCTCCACAAATCGAATGCTTTGTTCGCGTGCTGCTGTGTGTGAGACGTTCGACAGGGCTGGACGATCGTCGTGGCTGAGCCTCCGGTGACACCGCATTGAGCAGAGTTCGCGCTCCATGTGCGGCGGGGCTTTGTTGTTGTAGTTGTTGTTTGTGTTTTTGTTGTTGTTGTTGTTTTTGCTAACTGCGGAGCGGCAGCCAAAGGCGATGGAGCGCGCGACGGGATTTGGTGGTGGAGTCGGAGCGGTGGGTGAGGACGAGAATCTGCGAGAGCCGCGGCGTTTGGAAGTTGACGTTCTGAGAGAGCGACGGAGGAACGGACGCGTGGAGTAGAGACCCGGGTGCAGGCTAAAGGCGGAATTCGAGCCTTTACGGGGGGGGGGGGGGGAGAGAAAAAGTTTGGCCTTGGGCAGGACGCGTCTCGTGGCTCGAAAGGAAGACCGGGAGGGAGGTGGGGGGGTGGCGGTTCGCGGAGTAACGACGGAGCGGCAGCCACGGGAAACGGAGCGTGGCCGAGAGAACGTAGGCCGGGGAGACGGAGCGGTGAGGACGAGGAGATCGCCTGAGATGTTAACTACCTCGCCTGAGATGTTAACTACCTTGCCTGAGATGTTAACTACCTCGCCTGAGATGTTAACTACCTCGCCTGAGATGTTAACCACCTCGCCTGAGATGTTAACTACCTCGCCTGAGATGTTAACTACCTCGCCTGAGATGTTAACTACCTCGCCTGAGATGTTAACTACCTCGCCTGAGATGTTAACTACCTTGCCTGAGATGTTAACTACCTCGCCTGAGACGTTAACTACCTCGCCTGAGATGTTAACTACCTCGCGTGGTGTACAGGAGGATCGTGGGTTCGATCCCGACCCTGACCCCTGCTGCTGTATATTTGGTGTTTGCGTGTCTCTCTCTCATCATCATCACGGTGGCTAGGAGATGTTAACTACCTCGCCTGGTGTACAGGAGGTCGTGGGTTCAATCCCGACCCTGACACCTGCTGCTGTATATTTGGTGTGTGCGTGTCTTTCTCTCATCATCATCATCACGGTGGCTATGAGATGTTAACTACCTCGCCTGGTGTACAGGAGGTCGTGGGTTCAATCCCGACCCTGACGCCTGCTGCTGTATATTTGGTGTTTGCGTGTCTCTCTCTCATCATCATCATCATCACGGTGGCTATGAGATGTTAACTACCTCGCCTGGTATACCGGAAGTCATGGGTTCGATCCCGACCCTGACGCCTGCTGCTGCCGCTCTACATTCGGTCGAGTGGATTTTTCTCCGGGGCCTCCGGTTTTCCCCTCCACATTGAGAATCGATGCGCGTTTAAGGAGTATTTGGCTGCTGCTGTACACTGCCACGCGATTATAAGCCACGACGTTTCAACGCATTCTAAGATTGAACGTGTGAATGAAGTCGCTCTGTCCGCAACTTGGGGCCACGGGAACTCCCGTCAGTGGTGATCATCGCAACGAGAACCGACGCTAGTGTATAAAGTCGCCACACTATATCAATGGGTTATTGCCCAAAAAAAAAAATTGAGGACACAAACGGGAGCTAAAATGGATCGTCGACAAACATACGAAGGGAAGAACGCGCGTTCACCGCCCATCCCTCCCGGTTAACCGAAATTAAATACGTTTGAGAACAAACGTATGTTGGGAAGCGTTTATAAGAATCCACGCGCATGCGTGGATGTTCTTCCCCGTCGATGTGGAGGGTTGGAATTTAACTTTTTATTTTTTGCCCAAAAAACCTGATCTGGGTGTTAGGCCACTGGAATTCGGGAAAATGTGGTCAAATGTTTCGAGCGATCGGATCGATCGCGAAGTTTCGCCAAGACGCACGGGATGGACGGACACACGAAGCGACAGACACACGAACAGATACACGGAGCGACTGTGGGACACACGGACACATGAAAACACAGACACAAGAACAGACAGATGTGCACAGACAGATAAATGGACGCATGCTTATTCATTCGCTTTTCCGGGAAATCCGCACCGAGTGGTAGGAATCAATCAGTCTTTAAATGCACGTGCCAATACCGCCCTCCATAATCAAGTATGCACCAGTGCACGTTACAGCAGAACGGGGCACGGTACAGCTCTTTTCCAAGAGGGCCCAAGCTGCCGCCGGTGCATTGTTTTTTTTATTTTAAGAAAAACTAAAATGTTCAGGCAATTAATTAGTCGTATTTATTAATCACGTGGGAGGAAACCGGAGCACCCCCATGAAAACCCCCGGGCCACGCGCAAAGGGGCAACGCTCTATCCCCTTACAGACGGGAGACAGATGGCGATTAGTCCACCGGCTGTGCAGTGCTGCCATCTCCTGGCGAGGCATGATGCGGCTCGTCCTCGACGCCCACGGGGAGCTTGGAATCTGTTTTGTGGTAGTCCACCAACTCTCGCTGCCTCTACTGCTGGATTAGAGGCCACATGCATAGCCTGAGACACACGGACGGAGAGATACACGGGACGGACGCATGGACAGATGGATTTCCTTGGCACAGCAAACACATTCTCCTGCGGAGGGAGCTGGTAGGAACGTTGGGTTGCTCGCTCAATGGCCAGGGTCACACGGCGGCACCACGTGGTGCATTCCGCAAATATGCCCGACTGTGAGGGCGGGCACAAGCCGGCGTGAGTAGGTTAAACGTTGAGTTTTATAAGGGCACCACGGGGTGACCAGCCCCTCCCCACCCAGCCCCACCCCTCCCACCCCCCACCAAGCCCCTCCCTCCCCACCTTCCCCTCCCCACCCAGCCCCACCCTCCCCACCCCACCCAGCCCCTCCCCACCTTCCCCTCCCCACCCAGCCCCACCCTCTCCACCCTCCCCACTCAGCCCCTCCCCACCCTCCCCACCCAACACCCTCCCCTCCCCTCCCTCCCCACCCAGCCCCACCCCTCCCATTTTTGGATGCACGACGGACGGACACAATAATCCCCTGTGGGCTGGTGGTGTAGTAACCAGGAGGTTCCTACACAGTATAAGTGGCTTAACAGCTCCGATAAAAAAAAAATAACTCAACGCTTGCCGAGCACTTTTAACTTAAAGTTTTATTTTATTCAATGCTTCTAATTTATAAACCAACAACGGTCAAGATGCTTTTTTTGTAAATGAAAAAGAACCACGGGACAAAATATAAACATTTGTAGATAAAAAAAAACCACACACACAACAGCGTGCTATCAATATTTACGAAGACATCACAAGGTCCTCATCCTAGCAGAGGACAGCTTCCACCAATTCTCGTTGCATTACAAAATAACCGGCAGACTGAAAGATGCGGCGATTTCTTGGCTAAAGTACAAACGGCACCTCGAAACGGCAAGATGCAAGTTTTTTGAGTAAACAGCACCCATGCAGACTTCGTGCAATATGCAAACATCCATCAGCATTTCCTGACGGACTGCATTGCGGTCCTCTCATTCCACCGAGCTTACCATCAAAATACATTTCAGCAGATTGGCCCGACTGACGCGACACGCACGTTGAACTTCTTTCGCGCCGTACGTAGCCAACCGTACCAATATGCGACTAGGCTGTGGTCACGAGTCCCAGCGGGGATGGAACTGGTCCATGGTCGTCTATCTCTGCATCGCCGCTGCTGTCTGGCATCAACATTTATTTTGACTGTGCACGACCACAATACAGTTCCCCTTTAGGAGCTGCCGAAGGTTTTGTTTTGTTTTTTTGTTTTGCATGAATCATCAAAGGCCGGGCGCTCTCTACACGCGCTTTTGCGAGTTGGCCGAAACTTGAGGTCGCGTCAGCAGTTCGGGCCTTTAGGCCGTGCCCGGGCTGGATCAAGCGACGGACCGTAAACGCGTAACGAAGGACGGCGTTTTCGTTGCAAGAAAACAACAATCGGAGAGGAAGAAACAAGGTCAGTGCGCACTACCTGCCCTGACAACACATGGGTCCAGAAAGACGTTGTCACCGAACAAACCGGAAAGATAAAAAAAATTAACGGAAAAAAAGCTGACGAGGGCGCAAAGAGACCGGCATCGAGAGAGAGAGAGAGAGCTGCGTGTTTGGAAGTGGACGTTCTGAGAGGGCGGAGGAGAAACGCCGCGTGGATTAGAGATCCGTGTGCAGGTTAAAGACGCAGTTCGAGCCGTTACGGAACAAAAGTGGCCTTGGGCAGGACCGCCCAAGGCCCGTGTATTCAAGATCTGAGCAGTGTTGACACGGACCCCGCTCCCCCCCCATTGCGCGTTCCGTGACTTCACCATCGTGGAACACGGCCACAACCTCAACTCGCCCTCGCCCAGGCAAGGGATTCCCCCCGGCGACTGTTGACGAGATCGGCGACACGAAGGGAGGCGCCGGAGCTCAACGAGCGGGTGGCGGGTCGGGGCCAACGGTCACGCGACGCGTTCAGTTTGTACGGCGCCGTTCACGCGAGGCTGAAAATCCTCCGGCGTGCAATTTGGAACGCTTGCAGCGCCCGGAGGCCCGCGGGGAAACCGCGGGCAGGCGGGAAAGCAGCCAGGACCGACGCGACCAATGACCGCGCGAGCTCGGTCCTCTACCAATGATCGCCACGGATAATCCCCGCGCGAGTGATTCGCGGCCAATCTTTTTGCCAAAAGGGTGGAACGCCAACGCCAACGCCGCCGCCGCCGCCGCCAAATCGCCTCCTCGCACAAAAGCCGCCACGGGATTTTTCAGCGTCCGCTGTGAGGAGGGCGGCGCCGGCGTTTTAAACAGTCGGTACGCGCCGCGGTAATAACCAGGGCGACCGGTGGGGATTCCAAACCGCCGTTGGGAATTTCCTCCGAAACGCCACCGGATTAGCGTGGTTGGCCACGTACGGCGCAAAAGAAGCTCCAACACAACGCGCGTACGGCAAGCAGCGTACGCGCCCCCACCCCCCCCACAATGCCAAGGGGATGAGGTCGGTGAAGCCCAAGAGTTCAGTGGGAGAAGTGAAAGGAGCTGGGAATGGGGCAGAGGATGCTGCTGGGAGGAGGCTAGGAAAAACGCGGGGGTGGCGCTGAGGATCGGGGGATGGGCGGGGGAGGCGACCAGGCCGTTGCCATGGCACTCCCTCATCTGTACGGGTGGGGGTTGCTGCGTCTGTACGGGTTGAATCGGTCGTCACGGTGATAGGAGCCGCGTCCCCCCTCTCCGTGCCTCCCCCAGCCCCCGTCGGAGCCCTCACCGCGCCGGCCATCGCGATCACGTCTGGGGAAGGTCGGAGGGGGCGAGATAACGAGGAGATGATGTTGTTGTGTGTGTGTGTACCGTACGTAGCCAATCGTGCTAATGGGAGGTGCAGGGTAAAGACATAAAAAAAAACCAACACAGAAAGCAGTTAAAAAAGAAATGCATTTTCAATCTAGATTTCAAAGTGCTGATCATTCCATCATCGGCATTTTACATTTTTAATGTTGATGACGGAATGATCACGGTTCATGGGATTACAACCAAGAAATGATAAGGTGGTGGTGCTGAGCCAATGATGAACCAATAATGAGATGGTGAGACAAAGATGATAGAACGGCGATGTTGGTGATTGTGGATATACGATGGAATGATGACGGTAATGACATGGCGGCGGTGGCGGTGACGCTGCGGCGATGGCTAAACGAGGAGACGATAACGATGACGTGCGAGGGTCTGACCGGTCAAACCGGCGATCATTGCGACCGCCACGCGGCCTCCAGTTCCACACGACGGGTGGCAACTCCGCCGGGCGGCTGAAAAATTCTTGGAAGTCCTTGTCCTCCGCGGTGAAGCGACGGGCGAACAGACGGTTGTAATCGTCGTCGCAACCAGCGTCTCCCTCCTCCTCCTCCTCTTTATTTTCCTTCTCCGCCTCCTCGCTCCTCTCCACCTGCTCCTCCTCCTCCTCCTCACCTTGAATCACCTCTTTCGCCGCCTCCATTTCTGTCTTGCTCGCCGAGCTCCGCTGCTCTGCCACGTTTGTGCTTGGCGAGTTTGACATTCACCTCCTGAAGTGGAAGAGGTCAGCATCACAAAATAGTTTTTGAAATTTTCCGCCCCCCCCCCCCCCCTACCCCACGTCACCCATATTGTCCTCTCAGCATCGCGTCACGAGATGATTTATCCATTCCAAACCGGGTCCCGTAGAGTTACCTCCTGCCTCCTGAGATCCCATCAAGGGATCTCTGGTCTGCACAGTAGAGAGTTTTCTGGCCGGCTCTGCCATGAGAGTAATGTTCGTCCCATGAAAAAACAAAAAAACAAATTTTAAACCTCGGCGCTGGAATTTAAACAAATTCAATGTAGCACCACATTTAATGAGATGTATTTTGGTGAAGTCATTGGTGACTGGGTTGAGAATCATTTAACTCACTGCACTTGAGTCATCTGAGCAAGTAAATGTGTTGACAATCTCAGGATGTAAAAACGCACAGATTAATCAATTAGGATACATGAATCTAAAGATTGATCAATACAATCTATATTAATTACGTGCCAATGTACATTTAGACTAATGGGGAAAATGGGGACATAACAGACAGGAATAATATGAACAAAACAAGCCAAACAAAACATGTTGAATATAATTGCGACCCTGAATAGTAAGATCTCATTTCTGGGGCAGGATGGGCAGTGGTGAAATGTTCCATGGCAATGAGGAACTAACAGACCTACACCGAAACCTAAAGACACACACACGCACACCCACAGACTTACACTGGGGACCACAGACGCATAGCGACCAACAGCCACAGTGACCCATAGATTTGTAGAGCCCCTATAGACACAAAGACTTACGAGAGGAACCACTGGCACATACGAGACCAACATACTCGCACGAAATCGCATACTTAACAGAGGACCACACTCACACAGAGAGCCACTGAGAAATGGAATGCACTGGCAGTCGGTTCCAGCATCAGCAGTTTTCTCCTGCAGATGGGCGCACCCAGCCCAAGCAGCTTCCCAGCAGAACTGGTCTGGTGGGTGCCCAACGGGCATGGAATCGATTCAGTTGCCAAGTGAATTCATTTTTTATCGCAATTCAAGATAGCTTTTTGTGTGTGTATGTGCTCTCGTCTTGGTTTTTTTTGTACGTACAGTTTTGGGTCAGCCAATTAGCCTCAGGTGCATCTCTACAAATACTTATGCCATCATCCTACCAGAATGTTCTTCTTCCCTGGAGGGGGGTACTTGGCCTACTCTTCCACACTGGCCACGACGTTTCGGGTGGACAGAGGCGGTGGACGGTTTTTAGGAGGAACTCGCACCCACCGTTTCAAATGTTTGCGCCGAAATGTTGAATTGAAGAGGCGATCTGTCCCACCGAGGCAGCGTCCATACATTTGCAACGTCTTTCGCATATACAGTATAGTTAAGTGCAATTAACTTTTTATTTTGTGACACCCACGAACCTGGCAGTGTAGCAAGCTGGTTCGCGAACCGGTCTGTAATTATGAACACCAGTCATAACCATCATTAGTTATCAACGCCACTATCAACAACCATCAATGCATCCATCATCATCGGCATGTGTGTTCTGGGCCCGCTAAATGGAGTATCAATCACCACGAACAACAACATATCTGATTTAAAGCTTTCGTGACTGCAGTAAATTCATATTCTTAGCTCTTTCGGTGAAGTCACGTTGAAGGGAAACAATAAAATAATAACATATTTATAAAACAACGTGACTTTAACGAAAGAGCGAAGAATAACAACACATCGGATTGCAATGGAACGACTTTCCTCCCACCTCGGGCCACAGTAATGTGGAACGTCCAGCACAGATTCCGAGCAAGGGGATACATTACGGACACTTGTTTTAAACACGAAACAACATGCAGCAACAATAACAAAGTAAAGTCTAAAGACCCTGACCCTCGGTATTTCCTCGGGCCGTGCCGGGCGAGGCCACTAAATCCCGGCAGCGTTGGCAGGAGAGGCAGGCTTCACACTAGGCCGCTCGTTTTTTTATCGTTTAGCGGGAGAGGGGGATGGGGTTCTTTTCTTTTTGTCCCACAGCCGCAAATTTTGGCTCCAATGCATCCCCTGAGGCCATGGGACTCCCGTAAAAACCATAGGGAGACACAAGGACGACACGAGGAGACCGAGACTCACTACGGCAGGAGAACGGAAGCACCTTTGACCCGGAGCGTCACGCGATGCGATCAATGACGTAATGAGACATGGATAATGACGTACTTAGGGTAGTTCCGTTGATGACGTAATTTAGCAAATGGTAACACGCGAATGAACGTCACGCGATGCGATCAAATCCGTAATTCAACATTGATAACAACGTATACAAAATAGCTCAATGGATGACGCCATTTAGCAATGAGCTACATGGCAATGCCACGCCCCACGATGCGATCAATGACATAATAAAACATGAATAATGACGTATTTAAGGGAAGTACAATCCATGACGTCATTTAGCAATATGCTAAATGCCAATGCAACGCTCCAAGCTGCGATCAATGACGTAATAAAACATGGATAATGACGTATAGGGGAAGTACAATAGATGACGCCATTTAGAAATTAGCTGCACGCCAATGCAACGTTCGTGATGCGATCAATGACGTAATTAAAACATGGATAATGACGTTGTTAGGATAGCTCAATCGGTGACGTAATTCACCAATTGGCTAAACGCCAATGGAACGTTTCTGTGTACTGTATTTGAATTTTAAAAAGTGCACGTATAGGTCGTGAGCCAAATTGTTGCTTTCAATGCATACGTGGAGGTACAATGAAAGGACACGCATTGAGATTATAAACATGTGTAATGACGACTTGACACACTTCTCTTGAGATGGCACTTTATTGAAGACGCGTTCACTTGGCATCAGGCGGAGACCCACACTGCAACAGCCCCGAGTCTCGCGCGCATCTCCCCCTTACAGACGGACCGAGGCCACACCGCCCTTCCCGAACAATCTCGCTGACTCTGGATGCTCACTCCGCCCGCAGACTCGACCGAATCCTACAGTCACCTGACCACGCTCCCTTCTCGATCATTCCCGTGGCCACCAGTCCCTTCACACTCACAACTGACTCCCCTGTCATTACCTCCCGTGGCCACCAGTCCCTTCACACTCACAACTGACTCCCCTGCCATTACCTCCAGTGGCCACCAGTCCCTTCACACTCACAACTGACTCCCCTGGCATTACCTCCCGTGGCCACCAGTCCCTTGACACTCACAACTGACTCCCCTGCCATTACCTCCAGTGGCCACCAGTCCCTTTACACTCACAACTGACTCCCCCTGTCATTACCTCCCATGGCCACCAGTCCCTTCACACTCACAACTGACTCCCCTGTCATTACCTCCCGTGGCCACCAGTCCCTTCACACTCACAACTGACTGCTCTGTCATTACCTCCCGTGGCCACCAGTCCCTTCACACTCACAACTGACTCCCCTGCCATTACCTCCCGTAGCCACCAGTCCCTTCACACTCACAACTGACTCCCCTGTCATTACCTCCCGTGGCCACCAGTCCCTTCACTCACAACTGACTCCCCTGTCATTACCTCCCGTGGCCACCAGTCCCTTCACACTCACAACTGATGCCCCTGTCATTACCTCCGTGGCCACCAGTCCCTTCACATTCACAACTGACTCCCCTGTCATTACCTCCCGTGGCCACCAGTCCATTCACACTCACAACTGATACCCCTGTCATTACCTCCCGTGGCCACCAGTCCCTTCACACTCACAGCTGACTCCCCCTGTCATTACCTCCGGTGGCCACCAGTCCCTTCACACTCACAACTGATACTCCTGTCATTACCTCCCGTAGCCACCAGTCCCTTCACACTCACAGCTGCCATTACCTCCCGTAGCCACCAGTCCCTTCGCACTCTCAACTGATACACCTGTCATTACCTCCCGTAGCCACCAGTCCCTTCACACTCACAACTGATGCCCCTGTCATTACCTCCCGTAGCCACCAGTCCCTTCACACTCACAACTGATTCCCCTGTCATTACCTCCTGTAGCCACCAGTCCCTTCACACTCACAGCTGTCATTACCTCCCGTGGCCACCAGTCCCTTCACACTCACAACTGATACCCCTGTCATTACCTCCCGTAGCCACCAGTCCCTTCGCACTCACAACTGATACCCCTGTCATTACCTCCCGTAGCCACCAGTCCCTTCGCACTCACAACTGATACCCTTGTCATTACCTCCCGTAGCCACCAGTCCCTTCGCACTCACAACTGATGCCCCTGTCATTACCTCCCGTAGCCACCAGTCCCTTCACACTCACAACTGATGCCCCTGTCATTACCTCCCGTGGCCACCAGTCCCTTCACACTCACAGCTGACTCCCCTGTCATTACCTCCCGTGGCCACCAGTCCCTTCACACTCACAACTGATGCCCCTGTCTTTACCTCCCGTAGCCACCAGTCCCTTCACACTCACAACTGATGCCCCTGTCATTACCTCCCGTGGCCACCAGTCCCTTCACACTCACAACTGATGCCCCTGTCATTACCTCCCGTAACCACCAGTCACTTCGCACTCACAACTGATGCCCCTGTCATTACCTCCCGTGGCAACCAGTCCCTTCACACTCACAGCTGTCATTACCTCCCGTGGCCACCAGTCCCTTCACACTCACAACTGATGCCCCTGTCATTACCTCCCGTAGCCACCAGTCCCTTCGCACTCACAACTGATGCCCCTGTCATTACCTCCCGTGGCCACCAGTCCCTTCACACTCACAACTGATGCCCCTGTCATTACCTCCCGTGGCCACCAGTCCCTTCACACTCACAGCTGTCATTACCTCCCGTGGCCACCAGTCCCTTCGCACTCACAACTGACTCCCCCTGTCATTACCTCCCGTAGCCACCAGTCCCTTCGCACTCACAACTGATGCCCCTGTCATTACCTCCCATAGCCACCAGTCCCTTCACACTCACAACTGATACTCCTGTAGGGGGTTAATCGGCACTCACCTCCTTGTTGGCTGGTAGTTCCCCATTCTCGTCAATAGGGGGCGGAAGCGCTATCACACCAGTGCGAATGACCATGGCCCAAAGGGGCCAACGACAAACCCTGGGAAACGGATCCTGGGAGAGGGGACCGGGGGATGATATCACCTTCCAGAAAGTTCTGTAAGGGAGGCGTGGCTAGGGCGGAGCAAGCCACGAACCAGTATAAAAGAGCCGGACCTCTTTGGTTATTTCGGTAAAGTCACGTAGAAAGAAAAAAATACTTCAATAATAGCGACACAGAGGCGTTGTTTCTCTGTGTGCCTATGTGTGTGTGTGCGTCTCTCTGTGTGTCTCTGTGTGCGTCTCTCTCTGTGTGTCTCTGTGTTATCTATCTCTGCTTGTGTGTCTGTTTTTGTGTCTCTGTGTCTGTGTCTTATCTCTCTCTCAAATTTCACACTTCTAATTTAGCAAACTTTGGAAGAACGTAATCAACCGGGCTATGCGTTAATTGTGTGTTGATCGACTCTCTGTGTTGCATTGCATTACATTTCCAAATTTTACTAAGCTTGATTGTTTTTTCTCTCTCTCTGTCCTCGTGTTGTTGCTCTCACATTTTTCCTGCAGTCACGAAAGCTCCAAATCTCTCATTGACATGCTAATTTCTCTACCCCCACCCCTCTCTCTCTGCCCCCTTCTCTCTCAATTTAAGGCCTCGACACAGAGGCGCTGTTTCTCTGTGTGCCTATGTTGTGTGTCTCTGTGTGTCTCTGTATTGTCTCTGTGTGTCTATGTGTGTGTCTCTCTCTGTGTCTCTGTGTGTGTGTCTCTCTCTGCTTGTATGTTTGTCTTTGTGTCTCCGTGTCTGTGTTTGTCTCTCTCTCAAATTTAGTAATCTTTGGAAGAACGTATTCAACCAGGTGGGGTGTTGACTGTTGTGTTGGCCGACTCTCTGTGTTTTATTACATTATATTTCTAAGTTTACTAGGTTTAAATTTTTATTTAAAACTTTCGTGACTGCAGGGATTAATATTCTTGGTTCTTTCGGTAAAGTCACGTAGAAGGAAAACAATAAAATAATAAAAATATAAAATTATCACGACGTTTCGACTGCAACACAAGCAATCATCATCAGGTGCAACACAAGCAATCATCATCGGGTGATGATTGCTTGTGTTGCAATCAAAACGTCGTATGCTATGATTTAATTTATTTTTATTCCTACGTGACTTTACCGAAAAAAACAAAGAGTAATTCCTGCAGTCACGAAAGCTTCAAATCAAGTTTAAACTCTTGCTGTTTCAGTTAGCTAAAGGCCCACTGAGCTATTCGTTTTTTTTCTTTTCCAGAAGCGTTCTTTTTTTATTTGGGAATCGGCGACAAACGTGTAAGAAAGAATAAATGTCAACCCGCGTGGCTTTAATACCCACAGCCTCTTCGCCAGTGAAACCAAAGAGTCTGACGGTTGCTAATGAACCCATTCTCTTTGGTTCTATTCGGTAAAGTCACGTAGGTAAAAAAAATAAAACAACAAAAATCACGATGCTTCGGCCACAACACAAGTAGCCTTCTTCAGGTGAAGGAACAGAACTGTCGGGACGACAGAGCTTCAATGAACGCTGCTAAGATTCGCAGCATCTTTGTTCTGTTCCTTCACCTGAAGAAGGCTACTTGTGCTGTGGCCGAAACGTCGTGATTTTTGTTGTTTTATTTTTTTACCTACGTGGTGACTTTACCGAATAGAACCAAAGAGACTGGTTCCTTTGCAGTCACGAAAGCTTCAAATCTAGAAATGAGCCCATTGTGACGTCGCCGCTCTGTTCCGCTGCGGATTCCAGAGAAGTGGAAAGAGGTTCGCTGCGGCGACACTGAACGAGAGCGAACAACACGTGGTGGGGGGTGGGGAGGGAGGGCGACTGTATGCACGCGCCGTGCGTTGAACTTCTTTCGCACCGTACATCGCCAACCGTGGCAGAGTGCGCGGGTTAATCGGAGGGACTGGTTCGCCGTACGGGGCCGTCCGTAAATGACGTCACGCACCTACGGGGGGGGGGGGGGGAGGGTCAGACATTTGTGACGACGTGTGACGAGGGGGGGGGGCGTGGGGTTTGAGAAATGTGACGTCACATCAAAATGCGCAACTTTAAATAAATATAGACGACACGTTCTATTTAATTAAATAGACTTTTTAATAAATGTTTTCTCCTACAACATCAGAGTGCAGCGCCACATTAAATACGCGCTACAATGACAATAGTTTAAAGCGATTTGAAGCATGTTTTATTTTCAAAATGGAAATATTGTTTTGGGGGGGGGGGGGGGGGCAATGTTAAGAGATAGGGAACCGGTTCCCATAGGAAGTCTATGGGGCAATGTTAAGAGATAGGGAATCGGTTCCCGTATAAAGTCTATGGGGCAATGTTAAAAGATAGGGAATCGGTTCCCATAGAAAGTCTATGGGGCAATGTTAAGATATAGGAAATCGGTTCCCATAGAAAGTCTACGGGGCAATGTTAAAAGATAGGGAATCGGTTCCCATAGAAAGTCTACGGGGCAATGTTAAGCGATAGGGAATCGGTTCCCATAGAAAGTCTATAGGGCAATGTTAAGAGATAGGGAATCGGTTCCGATAGAAAGTCTATGGGGCAATGTTAAGAGATAGGGAATCGGTTCCCATAGAAAGTCTATGGGGCAATGTTAAGAGATAGGGAATCGGTTCCCGTAGAAAGTCTATGGGGCAATGTTAAGAGATAGGGAATCGGTTCCCGTAGAAAGTCTATGGGGCAATGTTAAGAGATAGGGAACCGGTTCCCATAGAAAGTCTATGGGGCAATGTTAAGAGATAGGAAACCGGTTCCCATAGAAAGTCTATGGGGCAATGTTAAGAGATAGGGAATCGGTTCCCGTAGAAAGTCTATGGGGCAATGTTAAGAGATAGAGAATCGGTTCCCGTAGAAAGTCTATGGGGCAATGTTAAGAGATAGGGAATCGGTTCCTATATAAAGTCTATGGGGCAATGTTAAGAGATAGGAAACCGGTTCCCATAGAGAGTCTATGGGGCAATGTTAAGAGATAGGGAATCGGTTCCCGTAGAGAGTCTATGGGGCAGTGTGAAGAGATAGGGAACCGGTTCCTATATAAAGTCTATGGGGCAATGTTAAGAGATAGGAAACCGGTTCCCATAGAAAGTCTATGGGGCAATGTTAAGAGATAGGGAATCGGTTCCCATAGAAAGTCTATGGGGCAATGTTAAGAGATAGGGAATCGGTTCCCATAGAAAGTCTATGGGGCAATGTTAAGAGATAGGGAATTGGTTCCCATAGAAAGTCTATGGGGCAATGTTAAGAGATAGGGAATCGGTTCCCATAGAAAGTCTATGGGGCAATGTTAAGAGATAGGGAATCGGTTCCCGTAGAAAGTCTATGGGGCAATGTTAAGAGATAGGGAATCGGTTCCCATAGAAAGTCTATGGGGCAATGTTAAGAGATAGGGAATCGGTTCCCGTAGAAAGTCTATGGGGCAATGTTAAGAGATAGGGAATCGGTTCCCATAGAAAGTCTATGGGGCAATGTTAAGAGATAGGGAACCGGTTCCCATAGAAAGTCTATGGGGCAATGTTAAGAGATAGGGAATCGGTTCCCGTAGAAAGTCTATGGGGCAATGTTAAGAGATGGGGAACCGGTTCCCATAGGAAGTCTATGGGGCAATGTTAAGAGATAGGGAACCGGTTCCCATAGAAAGTCTATGGGGCAATGTTAAGAGATAGGGAACCGGTTCCCATAGAAAGTCTATGGGGAAATGTTAAGAGATAGGGAACCGGTTCCCATAGAAAGTCTATGGGGCAATGTTAAGAGATAGGGAATCGGTTCCCATAGAAAGTCTATGGGGCAATGTTAAGAGATAAGGAATCGGTTCCCATAGGAAGTCTATGGGGCAATGTTAAGAGATAGGGAACCGGTTCCCATAGAAAGTCTATGGGGCAATGTTAAGAGATAGGGAATCGGTTCCCGTAGAAAGTCTATGGGGCAATGTTAAGAGATAGGGAATCGGTTCCCATAGAAAGTCTATGGGGCAATGTTAAGAGATAGGGAATCGGTTCCCGTAGAAAGTCTATGGGGCAATGTTAAGAGATGGGGAACCGGTTCCCATAGGAAGTCTATGGGGCAATGTTAAGAGATAGGGAACCGGTTCCCATAGAAAGTCTATGGGGCAATGTTAAGAGATAGGGAACCGGTTCCCATAGAAAGTCTATGGGGAAATGTTAAGAGATAGGGAACCGGTTCCCATAGAAAGTCTATGGGGCAATGTTAAGAGATAGGGAATCGGTTCCCATAGAAAGTCTATGGGGCAATGTTAAGAGATAAGGAATCGGTTCCCATAGGAAGTCTATGGGGCAATGTTAAGAGATAGGGAACCGGTTCCCATAGAAAGTCTATGGGGCAATGTTAAGAGATAGGGAATCGGTTCCCATAGAAAGTCTATGGGGCAATGTTAAGATATAGGGAATCGGTTCCCATAGAAAGTCTATGGGGCAATGTTAAGAGATAGGGAATCGGTTCCCGTAGAAAGTCTATGGGGCAATGTTAAGAGATAGGGAATCGGTTCCCATAGAAAGTCTATGGGGCAATGTTAAAAGATAGGGAATCGGTTCCCATAGAAAGTCTATGGGGCAATGTTAAGAGATAGGGAATCGGTTCCCATAGAAAGTCCATGGGGCAATGTTAAGAGATAGGGAATCGGTTCCCATAGGAAGTCTATGGGGCAATGTTAAGAGATAGGGAATCGGTATCCCATAGAAAGTCTATGGGGCAATGTTAAGAGATAGGGAATCGGTATCCCATAGAAAGTCTATGGGGCAATGTTAAAAGATAGGGAATCGGTTACCATAGAAAGTCTATGGGGCAATGTTAAGAGATAGGGAATCGGTTCCCATAGAAAGTCTATGGGGCAATGTTAAGAGATAGGGAATCGGTTCCCATAGAAAGTCTATGGGGCAATGTTAAGAGATAAGGAATCGGTTCCCATAGGAAGTCTATGGGGGAATGTTAAGAGATAGGGAACCGGTTCCCATAGAAAGTCTATGGGGCAATGTTAAGAGATAGGGAACCGGTTCCCATAGAAAGTCTATGGGGCAATGTTAAGAGATAAGGAATCGGTTCCCATAGGAAGTCTATGGGGGAATGTTAAGAGATAGGGAATCGGTTCCCGTAGAAAGTCTATGGGGCAATGTTAAGAGATAGGGAATCAGTTCCCATAGAAAGTCTATAGAGCAATGTTAAGAGATAGGGGATCGGTTCCCATAGGAAGTCTATGGGGCAATGTTAAGATATAGGGAATCGGTTCCCATAGGAAGTCTATGGGGCAATGTTAAGAGATAGGGAATCGGTTCCCATAGAAAGTCTATGGGGCAATGTTAAGAGATAGGGAATCGGTTCCCATAGGAAGTCTATAGAGCAATGTTAAGAGATAGGGAATCGGTTCCCATAGAAAGTCTATGGGCAATGTGAAGATATAAGGAATCAGTTCCCATAGAAAGTCTACGGGGCAATGTTAAGATATAGGGAATCGGTTCCCATAGAAAGTCTATGAGGCAATGTGAAGAGATAAGGAATCGGTTCCCATAGAAAGTCTACGGGGCAATGTTAAGAGATAAGGAATCGGTTCCCATAGAAAGTCTATGGGCAATGTGAAGAGATAGGGAATCGGTTCCCATAGAAAGTCTATGGGGCAATGTTAAGAGATAAGGAATCGGTTCCCGTAGAAAGTCTATGGGGCAATGTTAAGAGATAGGGAATCGGTTCCCGTAGAAAAATCGGTTCCCGTATAAGACGTCTTCCAGAAGTTTGAAAGACGTCTTCCAGAAGTTCGAAACACGTCTTCCGTTCTTCTGGAAGACGTCTCCCAAACACGTCTTATCTAAATTTTGATTTAAAGCTTTCGTGACTGCAGTAATTCATATTCTTAGTTTTTTCGGTAAAGTCACGTTGAAGAGAAACAACAAAATAATATAATGTATATAAAACAATAAAAAATTATCATGACGTTTCGACCATAACTCAAGATGACCGTTTGAGTTATGGTCGAAACGTCGTGAGAATTTTTATTGTTTTATATATTATATTATTTTGTTGTTTCTCTTCAACGTGACTACTGGAAGATGACTTCCTCTTCTTCCGGAAGACGAGGAAGCGCAGTCTTCCGGTACAAATTTAAAAAAAAACGACCGGAAGATCTGACGAGAGTCTCGCGAGATTTGGCAAAAAACGCTGCGCGCAATTGAATTGCGGGCGCCTCGCACGGGGTGGGCAACTTTTCCCGAAACGAAATCCCCCGATTCGTGGAGGCGTTCAGGGTCGCTGTAAAATAAACGGCCTCGCGATGGTGAAGCTGACGGCGGAGCTGATCGAGCAGGCGGCCCAGTTCACGAACCCCGTGCGCGACCGGGAATTGGACCTCAGAGGTGACGGCGGGAGCGGCTAGGCGACGGCAGGCTTCTCGCGAACGCCAGGGCCCGCGGTTTTCCTCAGACGGAGTTTTTAAAAACATTTTTAGTTTTGTTTGTAACTTGTAAAAGAAAGTGCGGCTTTGAAATGTTTTTCGATAGAATAACGTTGTGAATGATGTGTTGCTGTTTTATTTTTTAAAGCGTGCGATTGTTTCGGGCGTTTTGTTTAAAGTGGCCGCTTGCAATGACTTGAGAATAGCCGTGCGTTCACGCTATCTCAGCCACGTGGAGTTTCGTTTGGCAATGGTAAACGGCTGTGATGGTGTTAATACACTGCTGGATAAAAAGCCGACCCCGTCTCCCCCACGCCGTATCGATCGTGGTGATGGTGGGGGTGGTGTGGGGGGGAAGGGTTAACATACTTCACCGCGCTGGTCACTAGGGTTTGGTAGAGGCGGCGCCCAGGACTCCTCTTTATGAGATATCTCTCGCCACCGATGTTAGCCGTATCCGGGAATCGAACTTGCCCGAGTTCATTGATGGCCACTGATGTTGAGCCGTGAGCGAGTTTCAAACGGGGTAGGCCAGAGCGCCACGGTGGCTAGGAGACGTTAACTACCTCGCCTGGTACGCAGCAGGGCCCTGGGTTCGATCCCAACCCTGATGATGGCCTGCTGTATATTTGGAGTTTGCGTGTCTCTCTCATCGTCATCATCACGGTGGCTAGGAGATGTTAACTCCCTCGCCTGGTGTACAGGAGGTCGTGGGTTCGATCCCAACCCTGTGATGGCCTGCTGTATATTTGGAGTTTGCGTGTCTCTCTCATCGTCATCATCACGGTGGCTATGAGATGTTAACTACCTCGCTTGGTGTACAGGAGGTCGTGGGTTCGATCCCAACCCTGACGAAGCCTGTATATTTGGAGTTTGCGTGTCTCTCTCATCATCATCACGGTGGCTAGGAGATGTTAACTCCCTCGCCTGGTGTACAGGAGGTCGTGGGTTCGATCCCAACCCTGACGAATCCTGTATATTTGGAGTTTGCGTGTCTCTCTCATCGTCATCACGGTGGCTAGGAGATGTTAACTACCTCGCCTGGTATACAGGAGGCCGTGGGTTCGATCCCTTCGCGTGGATGTTTCTCCGGATCCTCCCGTCCACATTTAGAATTAACACGCGTTTAGAGTATTTGGATTCTAAACATATCCACATGATGATAAGCCACTTAGTTGAGCTACATTTATGGCCGGGTCGCTCTTAAAAAATAAAAAGCGCTATATAGCTCAGTGGGGCCTTACCTGTTAAAATAGAAAATAATAACGAAGTGCGAAAATCCCTGCACCACTTCTAAACCACATGTACGAGTTATTGCATGTGTATTGACGTCACTCATGTTGGCTTCATTGGAACACTTTATTTGCCAATTGTTATAGTGCTAAAGGCAGGCTACGTTATTTTGGTCATGTTCGCCTTTTGGCGTTCTCTGGTCTGACACTGGTGAGACTAGGCCCTAATAAGGCTGCCTCTATCTTGATTTGAAGGTTTCGTGACTGCAGGAATCGGTAAAGTCACGTAGGTATATATTTTATTTTATGCCTACGTGACGTTACTGAAATAACCAAAGAGTAATGCTGTCTCTGCTTAATGCAGACATGATTCCTTGCTAAAGGTTTCTATTCCGTGTTTGAATATCTTAACACCTGTTTTTATTTCCAGAAAGGTCAAAACCCAATTCTTATACTATGTTTGTATTATTATGGCCCTGTTGATACGGCCGTGTGATGAGAAGTCGACCCCTGCTCTTGGCGATGCTGATGGCGTTGGTGGGGATTTGCTTGTTGATGGGGGTGTTTGTGGTGTTGATATGCGTGCTGAAGATGAAAGTGTTGGTGCGATAGTGGGTTATTGTTATGTGGGAGCGGTGGTGTAGCGGTTAGCGCGCTGCGCTATGAACCTGGCCACCCAAGTTCGATTCCCGCTCACGGCCAACACCAGTGACCATTATCTGAACCGGTCCTGGGCCTCCTTTAGGTCGACTCGGCCTCCAATGAGTACCTGGTGCGGTGTGTATACATCGACACTGCGGAGACAAAGGCGGCCGGGCGTGGTGCTGGCCACCCACTCGTGTGCCGTGCCGGTCTTCATAGGGTGCTGCTCACTAACAGCACTTGCCCCTACAGTCTGTTAAGGCCATGTGGTGGGGGATCTTTGTCTTTTATTGTTATAATAAAAGTGGTGTTGACGATTATGGTCTCGATGCGATGGTTATGGCATGCTGCCATGGCAATATTGCTTGGATCACTGGACTCGCAATACGGAAGCCGCCGCTTCCAAGACTTGACCAGCGTGGAAGAGTAGGCCAAATACCACCGTCTTCTGTCCAGTCGGGGGGGAGGGGGGGGCACTCGTAGGCAGTGTCCCACAATGTCGCTTGCCGCATCCACAGTGTGGCACGGTCACGTTGGCCCCAGGTGTGTAGTTTGGCCGCAATTTGGCGTTACTGAAAAAAGGGGAGTGATTAAGTTGAGGCAATGCCGGTAATAATGAGATGGTAGTGGCGACGTTAACGTGGTGTGACATTGGTTGTGTTGGCGGTAAAAATAACACCATGTTATTTACGTAGGCGGTTATTTTTAAGGTGCTTTTTTATACAGTACTGATGGCGGTAATAGTGAAAAGTTGGTCGTGAGGATTGTGGTGATTGTGATGCTGATGAATGTAATTATGATGGTGATGAAAGTGGTTGTGGTGAGTAGGGTGATCAAAGTGAATTCGGTAACTCTGTTGATAGCAATGATGCCTAATAATTATTGCAGTGATGACGGTGGTGGTGGTGTTGTGGTGAGGAGGGTTCTGAAAATATTGATGCTGAAGGTGCTCACCCTCGACCCCCTAGGCTATAAGATCCCGGTGATTGAGAACCTTGGAGCGACTCTGGATCAGTTCGACACCATCGACCTCTCAGACAATGAGATCCGCAAGATCGACGGATTCCCTCTGCTCAGGAGGCTCAAGTCACTTATCATTAACAACAACCGTGTGTGGTAGGGACCCACACACTTACACTGATACACACAGCTACAGATAAATACACACACAGATACACACAGCTACAGATAAATACACACAAATACACACAGCTACAGATAAATACACACACAGATACACACAGCTACAGATAAATACACACAAATACACACAGCTATAGATAAATACACACAGATACACACCACTATAGATAAATACACACACAGATACACACCGCTGCAGATAAATACACACACAGATACACACCGCTACAGATAAATACACACACAGATACACACCGCTACAGATAAATACACACACAGATACACACCGCTACAGATAAATACACACACAGATGCACACCACTACAGATAAATACACACAGCTACAGATAAATACACACACAGATACACACCGCTACAGATAAATACACACACAGATACACACCACTACAGATAAATACACACAGATACACACCGTTACAGATAAATACACACACAGATACACACCACTACAGATAAATACACACCGCTACAGATAAATACACACACCGCTTTAAAGCTTTCGTGACTGCAAGGATTCATCTTCTTTGGTACTTTCGGTAAAGTCACGTAAAATGAGAATAAAATAATAAATTGATAAATAAAATAACAATAATATTCTCACGACGTTTCGGCCACAACACAAGCGGCCTTCATAAGGTGAAGGGACGAGACTGTCTGGAGGACAGCGCTGGAGTGAAAAAGCCACGCTCAGATCACGACCTTTAAGCTGTGTGAGAAGAAACAAAGCGCCTTGACAAAGGAATTAGCATATAATTTAGCATTGAAATGGCTGAGTGATTAGCTTGTGACTGGTCACAGAAATGGCTATGTTAAAGTTAAAGCATACACATCTGCAAAGGCACCCCTTGACAAAGGAATTAGCATATAATTTAGCATTGAAATGGCTGAGTGATTAGCTTGTAACTGGTCACAGAAATAGCTATGTTAAAGTCAGAGCATATACAGTCACCGAGGCATACAGATAAATACACACATAGATACAGATAAATACACACACAGATACAGATAAATACACACAGATACAGATAAATACACAGCTACAGATAAATACACACACAGAGATACAGATAAATACACACAGATACAGATAAATACACACACACAGATACAGATAAATACACACAGATATAGATAAATACACACACAGATACATACACACACACACAGATACACACAACTACAACTAACTACGCGCGCACAGATTCTTAGATATACACACATTCTGATATGAAAATAAAGACGTTTGATTCCATGCCATGACCAACGTCAGTGGCAAGTGGCGCGTAGACAATTATTTCCTGGGCCTTCCCGAAACCGAATCATTCTCAAACAAGTACCAGATGCATGCAGTATCAGCACTCGGGGAAACAGGGAAGGCTGCGCGTGGTGCTGACTACGTCACCACGATGCGTACCTGTAAATCCAGCAATGACGAGATGATGGTTGGTGGGTCACACAAATATTGAGAAACTTCCCTTCCCGTGGGTGTCGAGGTGAAACGCCCTGGCTCGCCAAGAGATGGCGGTACAGCAGAGTGTGGATTATTATTCTCCGTCTGTTCCGTTTGTGTGAGATAAGAGTATTGATCCTCACATGTGTGGGGTTTTCCCCTTGTGTTCCGGATTCCTCGCACATGTATGAACACTCATTAATTGGCTTTAAAACATCTAAATATACCTGCACCTCCATGTTTTCCGATTGTGCAGCGTTGTTGTTTGATTCAATTACGCTTTCTGAAATTCCTGATTGTTGTTATTGTAGCTGCATGGCAATAGCACTTGCCTTAACAGTCTTATAGGGCTTAATGGTGAATCTGTTTTTTTCCCCTGTGTGTTGGTCTGTTTCTTCTCTGTCTGCGCGTGTAGCCGTTTTTCTGAGAGCCTGGATCAAAGTCTGCCAAGCCTCAACGAGCTCATCCTTACAAACAACAACCTACAGGAGCTGGTGAGATGCCATCCATTAAACCCACGCTATCCATGTCGGTTTTTACCCCAACCCCTGACCCCACCACGGAGTGATAATTGTGGGAGTTGCTCGACATATTTTCACCGCGGGGGTCGGTGAGGTTGCACAGTGGTTGGCACGCTGCAGTCTTGTTGATGCAACCGGAGATTGATTCCCGGCCATGACTTCAGCCTTAGTGGCGAACGATATCTGACCCAACTCCGAGACTTCGCGTGGAACTCCGTTTTAAATGAGAGTACCTTTTTACCTCTTGCCGTATCCTCCAGATTGTAAGATGTTCCGAGAAAGAAGACGCGCACCACATGTTGGTTTGATTAAACTAACAATACGTAGGATTCTTCAAATAGTACGACGTCTCGGCAAGGCGGGAACACACGGGTGTAAAATAGAGATTCGTGAAATATCGAGTGAACAACTGAGAAAATGGTGTAAATGCAGAACCAAGTAGAGCTGTCTTCCAAAAGATGATGATGAACATGGTACCTGAAAATGGGGAAAGATGTCTTCTCGAAGATTATTGGGAATAGCCAAGTTAAACCGTGTCTCCTGGAAAATCCCGTATTGCGATGTAAAGCCGTCTTCCGGAATATGAGCATGGACGTGCTCGCTTATAATGTGGAGAGATGCATTCTGTAAGATATTCTGATGATTCTGAGTGGCTGGTGGTGTCTTCTGTCTCTATAATCTTCTGTGTTCCTCTGGGAGAAACTCTTTTTTTAGGATTTTAAGACGAACACCCCCTAACGTTTCCTTTAATGTACAGGGTGGGGGGGGGGGTGGAGGAACTACAAGTTAATAATGTCATAATTTTTCCTCTCGAATCTTTTCAGACGGAACTGGACCCCCTGTCCTCCCTCAAGTCGTTACGCTTCCTCAGGTGCGTGCTCTGCTCCGTGGCCTCGTGTTAGCTGCGAGCCTTCGACCCTCCCCCGCCATCCGTGCTGCCAACTCCCCTGCCTATTCAAGTCGTCGTTGTTTTACCCTGTCCCCAAGCTTGCATTTGGTGTTGACAAATCGTCAGCATTATGTTTGTACCTGTTCAATTTGTACTTCTGTGCTTTAATTAATATTATTTTATTTTTGGTGACTGGTTTCCCTTTTCTTTCTCCTGCTCTTATATCGTTTGTTTATGGTAACTTGCTGACCTGCCCCTACTGGACATCTGTGGAAAAGAGCTTCGTCGCTCATTGGATTCCTCCAGCCTAAATAAAGATTCTGCCTTTTTAAAGTCCAGGCTCAGTATCTTCCTCTTTCCCTCGGCCTATGACCGACTGCCTCTTTGTATCTATTGTCAAAAGCCCGGCGTTTCGACTTGTCCGTCAACTAAATTACGAGAGCCTTCTGAACCAGTATGATCAATCTAATATTGTTTTGTCAATGGTTGTTTTATGCATTATCCTGAAATGCGCAATTTTCCATTTATTGAGCATTTCCATTATAAAAGCCCGGCGGTCCGTTTGTCCGTCAACTGAACGATAAGAGCCTTTCAGAAGGCCTGAATCGAACAGTAAGTTATAGAAAGTGGACCCCCCCCACAAGATGAGGTGGGTAAAAACCTGACCCAACAGGTTTGCAACAGTTGTTGACCCCCCCACCCAAAATAATCTCACTCCCCCCCCCCCCCCCCCAAAAAAAAAGTATTTTGTCGGCATACAGAAGAGGACATCGGTGGGGGCGACGAGCGAGGCGCAAAGTGCCGAGAAGCCCTCCGCGGCAGCTAGAATAAGGCGGCCACAGGCAGCCGTAGTTCTAGCAAAGTTAAAATAAAACTGGTGTGCCGCCTTTACCCAGGGTGCCCCACGTGCTGTCAGACGGCGTCGCGAGACGTGGCCGATTGTAGATGCGACGCGTAAACGTGCACCTGCGATTGGCACGGTGGGCTGTGTGCGGTGCGAAAGAAGCTTCAACGCACGCGCGTACACACGCCGTGCAGTGCCATTGTAAGCCCGCGTGCGTGCGTGCGGGAGTCACGTTGGCTTTGTTCATTCAGTCTGCTCAGGAATCCCGTGACGACCAAGAAAAACTACCGCCTCTACGCCGTCTACAAACTCCCGCAGATCAGGGTCCTCGACTTCCAGAAGGTGAAACTCAAGGTGAGTCGGAGCGGTCCGACGTTGCCATCGCCGCCGCCGCCGCTGCCAGCCTCTGCCGTTGCCTGCGTCTCGCCTTTGCTTAGTCGCCCGCAAGGTGCTAGGGTGGATTGTTGCCGTCACAGGGCCGCGAAAGATTGCATTGGGCCCGGGGGGGGGGGGAGGCCTTCCGTCCAGCAGTGGATTGATCATGGCTGATGAAGATTATGTTGATGACGAGGATGACATGCCCCATGTCGCATTTTAGATTCGTGGAGCGTATGAAACGGAATAAATACGACGGCACACGCGAGACAATAGGACGTTGCGATTCAGACGGGATGGATGATGCATTGTCACCTGTGTCTGTACAGACACAGGTGACAATGCTGTTAAAAGCATCGACTCGGAACGACAATACAAATGTGAGCGACAATGTTAAACGTTCACTAATTGGCCGATAACGTCTTAATATATAGAGGGCCGCAGAGCTTGGGTGGCACCGACTCACTACTGGCTGCTGTGGCTACTGCTGCTGCTGCTGCCCTTCCCGCTCCACTGTGGTCAACTCTCATGCCTCCTTGAGTCGTCCTCTCTCTCTCTGTCGGAGAGCGAGCGGACACTGCGCGTTGACGGCACATCAAGTTGACGCGATTATGATTAATGCAGTCGCGACGGACACGCAAGACGAGACGAGGTTCAGAATGAAACGGGACGGTACAATCAAGACAGACGACACGTACGAGACGGTGCAGAGAATAATAATAATACATTTTATTTGTGAGCGCTTTTCTGAATACTCAAAGACACTTGACATAAAATCATAAAAGCAGCAAAAACAACATCAAATGGTAAAAACACTAAAAACACATCAAACTTAGCTAAACGTTTAAAGCAATTTTAAAAAGGTGAAGAAAACGATGGAATGTGGTAACTTTCGATTTAAAGCTTTCGTGACTGCAATGATTCATCTTCTTTGGTTCTTTCGGTAAAGTCACGTAGAATGAGAATAAAATAATAAATTGATAAAAATAAAATAATATTATTGTGTTATTTTATTTTATCAATTTATTATTTTATTCTCATTCTACGTGACTTTACCGAAAGAACCAAAGAAGATGAATGTGGTAACGCTCGTGAAGATACGATACGAATTCAACTTGAACGTGAAAGTTGCCTCTAAGAGGCAACTGGGGAAAAAGGGTTGCCCAAAACTTTGCCGATCGCGACCAGCGCCAAGAAGGAATCCGGATCAGAATATTTATTTGTATATGTGGCCGGTCAAGATGATGACCTGATTACGCTCAACGATATGGTTGCGCTGTCACGTAAAAATGATGTTTCGTGCAGCTTAAAATGTATCGTATCGCACGTTGATCACATGTTTCTGGTGACAAACCAAACGCTCGTTGCGAAAGCGTTTACAGAATCCGTGCGCGCACGCGCGATTGTTCTTGTTCCTGTGTTTAATGGGCGATGAGAGCTCTGTCTTTTGCTCGATTCGAGCAGGAAACCACTCGACTTTGAAACGACTGTGATGGTGCACGTGTGTGTGTGTGTGTGTGTTTTCATGCGCGTTTGTGTTCATGTGCGTGCGCGTGTGTTGTGTGCGCTGTGGCCCTGAGCCACAGGAGAGACAGGAGGCTGAGAGGTTGTTTAAGGGAAAGAAATCCGTTCTTCTCTCCACTAAGGAAGGAGTGAACACGGCAAAGACGTAAGATGCATTGACTGTCGACCATCGTCAGGCCGCCCCCCAAAATCCGTGCCACCTTTTGTCCACCGTGCCGCGGATCGTTTGTCGGAGGTTGCCCGGTGTCCTCTTGACGCGGCTGACGGCCGTGTCAGACGCGACGAGCCGGGTTTCGGCAAAGTCCGACTATAAACCGGGGTTTCGATTCTTGCGTAGCGGGGCATCAGAGACGGTAACGGGCGCCCAGTGTGGATCGGAGAGACGGAGCTGAAGGGCTCTCGGTAGCAGTTCTGCGACGTCATCGTCTACGAAAGCTCCCCTGACGCACGGTGGCGGCTCCGATTCTCCTGCGAGGGTTCCGCGCAGAAATTACCTCTGCGTCGTGACAATTTTTGGCCCCACAACAGCAGCACGACCGGAACGTGATTGACGCAAAATCCATCAAAAGTTCAAGTTGTTTTTGGGAAAGGTGGCGCTGGTAATGGGAAGCTTGCGATGGCCGTGGTTGGGCTGTGGCTGGTGAGAGGAGGGGCAAAGTGGAACACAAGTGATAGATGACACACAGAGATGGGCTTTGACGGAGCCACCGAAATCACCGCCGCTTAAGCTCCTGCAGTCGGTTGCAGGCGCGAGTCAGTTGCGCATGAACGAGGCCGAATTCTCCGATCTCGACCTACGAATCTACGTCGGACGTTTGGCACGCGGCGGAACCTCTCGTTACCGAGCACGCAGGAGCGGGCGGCCTCACGGTTGCGCTCGATTGATCCAAACAAGGGGGTGCGACGTCATTTCGAAGCAATCCGGTTGGCCGTCGAATCGTCAGATAAAATGATCAGAGAGGCACAGAGCGGCTGGGGAGAATTGTAAATTGGGCTTGCGTGTGTTCACTTTTTTTAAGTTTTCTGGTTTAGTTTCGCTTGCCCTTCCGCGCCTTGCCACAGCCCGCCACGATCGGACATTAAACATAAAAACAGACACTACACAATACCACAGTGCGATGCGGAAGCGAAACTTTATTTAGCCACCAAGGTTTGGCACGATACTGCATCACGTTGCGGTGAATGTGATTTCGTACGTCCGCTCCGTGACGGTTGGGCTTGCTTGCGCCTTAAAACTTTGTCTGCTTTTTCAAGATCAGTGTTCTTGGAGACGTGGCTCCAGAAGACCTGGTTTTCAGGATCAGAGTCTCGATTAAGTCTCTCGGCTCCAGAAGGCCAGCTTTGAGGATCGATGTCTTGAAATGTAGCTTCAGAAAACGGGGTGTCAGGATCAATGTCTTGAAACCCAGTTTAATGATCGGATTCTCAATTGATATTTGATTCAAGGAGATCGGGTTTGAGAATCCCGAGTTTTGAGTCAGAATTTATTGCATACGACCAGGGGTTCAGGATCGGATTCTTGATAGAAAATTGATTGCATGAGACCCGGAGCTCAGTATCATAGGCTAAAGGCTGGGCTCCAAGGGACGAGGCTTATGAATTTGGCGTCGTTAAAACATTTACGAGGACAGTTGCAGTGTTGGCTTCGTCTTGAGACTGGTCCTGAAAAAGTTGTCACATGTTACAAAGCTGGGAACCCCCCACCCACCCTTTCTGAAGCACAAATTAACCACAGCGGATTTTAATAATAAAGTTTCGCTCGGATATTAAACTTCTATGAACAGATGCTACACATGGTTATTGCCTCGGGCTGGAAAGCTGCTGACACTAAAGTGTTGACTAATTCGTTTTTTGTTGTTGTACGTGCGCATGCCTCTCCATGCTCCCTTGAATGTCTGTGTGTGTGTCTTTGTGTGTCCCTGTGCCTCCCTTTGTCTCTATGCCCATGTGTCCATGTGTGTCTCCCCATTTCTCTCCCTGTCTCCGCGTTTGGCTACGTGTCTCCCCGTGTGTCTACACATCTCCAAAATGTGTCCACACATCTCTCTGTGTCCCCGTGTCCTACCATGTTTTCCGGTGTGTCCCCGTGTCTCCCCATATCTCTCCATGTCTCCCCGTGTGTCCACATGTCTCCCCGTGTGTCAATGTGTCTCCCCTCATGTCCCCTCGTGTCTCCCCCTCGTGTCTCCCCCTCGTGTCTCCCCCTCGTGTCTCCCCCTCGTGTCTCCCCCTCGTGTCTCCCCCTCGTGTCTCCCCCTTGTGTCTCCCCCCCCCGCACAGCTTCACTCCGGGTGCCGGGTTGGTGATTGAAAAGAAGAAGGCGGGACCCACGCCGGCCGAGATTGAGGCGATCAAGGTGGGCGGCCGTGTTGTGCAGTTGTTGTGACGTCTCTCGCTTGTCCAGGCAAGGGTCGCCAAGTGCGGGAGGGTCCCGCGCTGGGAATGTTTTTGGCAAGTTGTCAGCGGTGGAGTCGCGCTTCGCGCCGCTGATGACCAGAGTATCCGGAGACAACCCACCGTGAAAAATGAGAAGGATAACATTCGGCGGTCCCGCACATGCGTGTTCGCACGCACATGCGTGTTCGCACGCACATGCGTGTTCACACGCACATGCGTGTTCACACGCACATGCGTGTTCACACGCGCGCTTGCTGTCCTGCCACCTCCCGGGCACCGCGCAGTCCCGGTGGTTTTGGGAGTGTTCACAAAGTTGTGTGGTCCACCTACCCTCGCCCCTGCAGTGCTGGATCACCGGCACAAACTACCGCACCGACACCCTGTCGTGCAACCATACCACAGCCACACGACCGCCGCTAAGCCACACCACCACACTGCCACCCTGTTGCACCACCACACCACAACTACACCGCCTTACTGCCACACATCCACATGGCCACACTTCGTCACTGCCACACCACCACACTGCCACGCCGCCATGCCACCACACCACCACCACACTGCCACCACACCACACTGCCACCACACCACACTGCACGCCACACCACCACCACACTACCCCACCACCACACTGCCACACCGCCACCACACTGCACGCCACACCACCACACTACCACACTGCCACAGCCGCCATGCCACCACAACGCTATACCACCACGCTACCACCCCGCCACACTACCATGCCACCACGCCACCACCACCACACCGTCACCACACTACCATGCCACCACGCCACACTACCACCACACCGCCGCTACACTGCCACACCGCCACGGTTTATGCTCCTTGGCGACACACACCACCCGGTGGCCTCGTGTCACCAAACACGGCACTTACATCCTACGCCAGATTACAAGGAGCTGCTGTAGTTTTGCTATTATTGCTACACGTGTTGACCCATGGAAGCCTTCGCCGACTCTTTCAGATCCTTTCCCAGGAGGGATCGTGCCAATTTTGTCACAGCAGCCGGGGACACGGGGGACGGGATGGGGGGGGGGGGCTTGATTACTCACGATCGCCGTGTGTTGCGATTGAGCAAATTGCGGTGTAGCACGGTTGACTGCGTATGGTGGGTGCCAAAGACGTTGTACGTACGGACACGGTAGCGAAACGTGGGACCGTGACGCCGGCACACGATGGGCCTACCCATTTTTTTTCTTAGCTAAGCTCACGGGATCTTTTAAACTTCCAGCGTTGGACGCAGATGGTGCGTAGGAGTATAATTTTTTTGTACGGTTACTGCACGTGCAGTACTCGCCAGGACGGCCGTGTGTGGATCGAGGCCCGAACCTCGAACCTGATGTTGACGGCCCTCTTCACGGTTACCCACGTATTGAGAGTGACTGGAACGTTGGCAGATATCGAGCGCGCGCGTGTGTGTGTGTGTGTGTCATCGTGCGCGCGTGTCTCTTCTTAGACTGCGATAATAAACGCGTCGTCTCTCGAGGAGGTGACGAGGCTGAAGAGCCTCCTGCAAGCCGGACACATTCCAGGCCAGGAGAAACCAACAGGTGCTGCCCCTATCCCACACACGTGCGCCCACACACACGTGCACACACACACACACGTGCGCCTGCACACACGTGCACACACACACATGCACACACACACACGTGCACACACACACGTGCACACACACACGTGCACACACACACGTGTCCCCACACACACGTGCACACACACACGTGCACACACACACGTGTCCCCACACACACGTGCACACACACACGTGCACACACACACGTGTCCCCACACACACGTGCACACACACACACGTGCGCCCACACACACGTGCGCACACACACACGTGCACACACACGTGCGCACACACACACGTGCACACACACGTGCACACACACACGTGCACACACACACGTGCACACACACGTGCACACACACACACGTGCCCACACACACGTGCGCCCACACACACGTGCACACACACACACACTTGCATACACACACGTGCACACACACACGTACGCCCACAAACACGTGCACACACACACACGTGCACACACACGTGCCCCCACACACGTACGCCCACACACGTACGCCCACACACACGTACACCCACAAACGTGCACACACGTGCGCACATGTATGCACGCACGCACACACGCAAATAGCCTCGTAAACATTCACTCCCCTTCTGTCATTCAATGAGCTGCCTCCGTTGGATTTGAGAATGTCCCCTTATTTTTGGTTCTGCCTGGCTTGTTCTATACTGTCTCGTTCTGTCTTTCTTGCCACGTCTATTTTTGCCCAGAATGTCTTAAGTTTTATTCTGCACTTGTGTTCTGTCTGTCTTGTCCCCTCCCCCCTCCGTGTGTCTCCTTTGTACTGTCCGGTTCGTTTTGTCTGTCTCTTTCGTACCGCAACACTTGCTGTGTCTGTCGCATTTTCACTGTCAAGGCATCTCATTCTCATCATTAAGCGCCTTCTCACATAGTGTGTGTCTTGCCGTGTTGTTCTGTTAGTCTTGTACGTTCCATCAGTCCTGTCTCGTAATATCTTGCCTCTTCTGTGCCGTCTCGTTTGGGATGGGTGACTGAGATGAGACGGCAGACTGGTTTAAGCACTGGAGGGCCAACATCCAGATTCAAATCTGGAATCTCAGTATCTCTGACACAGCCATTGTTAACCCACTTGGATACAGATTTAGACACCCAGGCCTTGAACCCAGGATTTTTTAGTGTTGCTGGCTCAGTGTTTTTAACACGGCCATTATGAATCTGCTGAGTTAAAGATTTAGAGTCAACTTATTTAAACTATTTATTTTACCAGGTAAGTCCCACTGAGCTATCTATATAGCTCTTTTTCAGACGCGACCTGGCCACAAATGATCGCTCAACAAAGTAGCTTATCGTCATGTGAACTTTCAAAGCAGCCAAATACTTTTAAACGCATGTTTATAAATGTGGCGGGAAAACCGGGGAGAACGCGCAACCTCCAAATAACACAGCAGGCGTCAGGGTCTGGATCGAACCCACGACCTCCTGCACACTAGGCGAAGTAGTTAACATCTCCTAGCCCTGGCCCAGGGCTCGAACCCAGGTCCTCTGCGCCGCCGCCGCCTCCGCGTCTCTTAACGTGCACGCTCGCTGTCGTGTCCGTCCGCCCGTTCAGCGGCTGCCGCCGCTAGCGCCGCCACCCCCGCGGCCGCCGCCAGCACCCAAGACGACATGGATACGGCGGCCCCCGCGGAGAGTGGGAACGGAGGCGGGGTGGACGCGGAGGAGGGGGTGGACGCGGAGGAGGAGGAGGAGGAGGGAGTGGACGCCAAGAAGGAGGAGGGGGTGGACGCCAAGAAGGAGGGGGGAGAGGCGAAGGAGGAGGAGGGGGACGCGGAGAAAGACGCCGGGGTAGACGCGGGGACGCGGAAAGAGGGAGATGGCAGCGCCAGGAACGGGGAGGCTGCCACGGAAACGGAGAAGAAGCAGAATGGGAGTACGGAGAAAGTGCAGGACGTGGAGATGAGCGAGGGGTGAAGGTAGGGGGGTGAGCGGGGGGGGGAGGGGGGGAGCAGACTGGGCTGGTCACGGGGAGGGGGAATTTCAGATGCGTTCTTTTTTTTTTTAGGATTGGTTTCGTCTCAAAAGACTCTGATCCAGGTTTTGTTGTTACTGTATATGTTTATTTTGAGAGAGAGACCAGGTCCGAGCAACTTTGTCTTGGAACTTGTTTGTCAAGATCGTTGTCTTGAGAGAGACTGGGTTTTATGAACCGGTGGGTTCGATATTGTGTTTCAGGAACCAGCGTCTCGAGACTGGGTTTCAATATCCAGTTACTTGAGGTTTACTTAGGAGGCATGAGATCAGTGTCTTGAGTTGAGACCCGGCTTCGGAGTCGGTGTCTTGAGAGACTCAGCTTTTTGAGAGGACAGGTTTTTAGATCAAGAGTCTTTGTGAAGACTTTGCTCCTGGAATTTCTGAAGTCGGGGGATAATCTTGGGAGTTCGTATTGGCCACGCTGTTGGGGCATCAAACCAACTTCGGCGTGACCAATATTTCGACATTTCCATCGTCGATGCAGACGGGGCCTCGCGAACTCGGCACGGGCTGGTTTAACAGTTTGCGTGGATGCGGCGACGTTGTGATTTGGTAAATAAAATTGTGAGAGGGAATTTTTTTTTTAAATAAACTAAAATATATGCCGGCAGTGTTATTGTTATTGTATTTGTTTTGCACTCCGCAGTCTTTGTGAATGATGTGTTGGTGAACGGTTGTGTAAAATAGTGGAATGTGTTCAGACAAAGGCACCCACCCATCAACGACCGCCGTTCGCCACCAAGTGGCCGTGACGTCAATGTGGCTCTTGTGCCAGGCTAGGTGCACTTTGAGGACACGTGAAGTGTCGATGGCTCGCTGTTGGCAGGTCACGGGACAGACTTGAGGTGCCGTGGTTTGATTTACCGAGATGATCGGCCGATGCATCAATCTGCCAGTAGGGGGCGATGGCTGCTGCTGCTGCTTTGTAATCGCAATGGATTCGCCTGCGGTGTAATTTTAGAATTTGGCAAGTTGTGGACGCTGGCGCCGGCACACGATGGCCCTTACCCTTGGCGAATGTACGCATGCAAGTACGTTGAACTTATTTCGCACCGTACGTAGCCGGGCGTGCCAATCGGGGGTTGCGGTGTTGAGTCTATGGGTAGCGTTAGCCGACGGTGCGGTGTTGAGTTTGTGGAGCGACCGTTTAACGTCCGCTGTGAAGCAGGGACACGTGTTGTTCGCGCCGTTCTCGTAGCGCAAGGCCGTATGCGTGTCCCGCGTATCACAGGTGTGTTGTCTGACAGGCATGCCTGTGTACGTGTGAACTATTGTCCGGGCTCCACGGTCCTCTTATATATGAAGGCATTGTCGGTGGATAACGCGAGAATCTTGAGAAACATTTTGGTTTTTTATTGAAAACGGTCGTGAACCAAACGAACAAATAATTGTGAAAATACCAACGTTTAAAACCCCCGAAATCTCATCGCGACCAGAGACAAACGGCGCGTTTGCTTGTACGTACTGCACGTTCGAACGTCTTTCGCACCGTACGTGGCCAACCGCGCTAATCGGAGGTGGCCCACCATTTTTCAACTTGTGTCGACGCGATTTCTCAAGTCCTTACGGGGAAAGCAGACCGCGTGTAGCATTCTACGAGTCGTTAAACCCGCGGTATTTTTACTAAACTATAATTATTTTTTTTACCAGGTAAGGTCAACTGATGTATTTAGCTCGTTTTCAGAAGCGACCTGGCCACAAACGATCGCTCAACAAAGTGGCTGATCACGTGCAAGTTTATTTCGGCCGAATGCTCGAAAGGCCTTTTTGGCAAATGTGGAGGGAAAACCAGGGAGAACGCGCAAACTCCAAATACACAGCAGTGGTCAAGGTCAGGATCGAACCCACGGCCTCCTGTACACCAGGCGAGGTAGTTAACATCTCATAGCCACCATGATGATGAGACAGACATTTAAACTCCAAATATACAGCAGCAGGCGTCAAGGTCTGGATCGAACCCACGACCTGCATACTAGGCGAAGTAGTTAACATCTCCTAGCCCTGGCCCAGGGCTTGAACCCAGGTCCTCTGCGCCGCAACCATGAGGAGAGAGACACGCAAACTCCAAATCAACAGGCGTGTCGGGGTCGGGATTGAAACCGGTATACCAGGCGAGGCAGTTAACATCTCCTAGCCACCGTGATGATAATTATAGAGACGACAAATATACAGCAGGCGTCAAGGTCTGGATCGAACCCACGACCTCCTGCATACTAGGCGAGGCAGTTAACATCTCCTAGCCACCGTGATGATAATTATAGAGACGACAAATATACAGCAGGCGTCGCGATTGAACCCACGACTTCCTGTGTACCAGGAGCATCTCGCCACCGTGGGTCCGCGCTCGTGTTTATCAACGCTCCGAGCGTGTTCACTGCG
The DNA here is from genome assembly GCF_048934315.1 of Petromyzon marinus. NCBI lineage: Eukaryota > Metazoa > Chordata > Hyperoartia > Petromyzontiformes > Petromyzontidae > Petromyzon > Petromyzon marinus. The sequence continues at coordinate 7,417,671 of NC_133723.1, forward strand.
TTGGCTCGATGCGTGCGCGCGTGTTGATACGAAAGAGGCAAGAACGCATTCAGCATTTTCTCACTTTTGACACTCGTTTCATGCAAACCTCGAGAGCCCAAAGTGAACGGGAGTGTAAAAATCTTAACCACGTGGGCTATTAACCCGTGGGTGGCGGTGGCGTGGTGGTTGGGGGGAGGGTGGTGGTGGTGGATCGTGTCGTGTCATGCAGTCTCTTCCCACCCCCCGTGACTCCCGTGACGGCTGTGAACGCAGTCGCCTGGTGCGCAACGTGACGCCGGCCGGGCGCCTGCCGGAGTTTGCATTGGGATGCCGCCCGCGAGCGCCTGCGCGAGAGCGGACGCCCCCGCTGAGGGTGCTGCCGTGACCGCGAGCGTCGTGTGGGCAGCGGGTTGGTGCAGCGGCCCTGGCTCTTAAACTATTTTTTTGACGCGGGCCTTGCCGCCCGTCTCGTTCCGAATCGTTAAGAAAAACATTCAATGTTCATAAACGGCAGGGGTTTGATGAAACGGAGTCGGTCGTTACTTGACGCGCCCCGCGCTTTATTTGCCTCTCCATGATTTACCTTCGAAAACAAATCTGGCCACGTCTCGCACACCCCCAGAAAAGGGATCTATGACTCCCAGAAAGGGCATGCCGTACCCCCCAGGGGGTTGCATGCACCCCCGTGTTAAGAAGAACCACGAGGCAGTAGCGGTTAGCGCGCTGCTGCGCTACGAACCGGGGAGCGACTCAACTTCGATTCTATGAATCATTTTTTTATTTTGCCAGGTAAGGTGAGCTGCGTAGCTAATTTTTTTTTCAGAAGCGACCTGGCTATCACAAATGATAGCTCAACGAAGCCGTGATAGCTTACGTGGAACTTTGTAGCAGCCAAATACTCTAAACGCACGGCGATTCTAAAAACCCGAGCACCCGGAGAATAATCCACGCGACCACGGGGAGAACACGCAAACTCCGAATAAACGGCGGGTGTCGCTTGTACACCAGGCGAGGTAGTTAACATCTCAGCCACCGTGATGATGAGACAGAGACATTTAAACTCCCAATATACAGCAGTTGTCAGGGTCGGGATCGAACCCACGGCCTCCTGTACACCAGGCGAGGTAGTTAACATCTCATAGTCACCGTGATGATGAGACAGACATTTAAACTCCCAATATACAGCAGTTGTCAGGATCGGGATCGAACCCACGGCCTCCTGTATACCAGGCGAGGTAGTTAACATCTCATAGCCACCGTGATGATGAAACAGAGACATTTAAACTCCAAATATACAGCAGTGGTCAAGGTCAGGATCGAACCCACGGCCTCCTGTATACCAGGCGAGGTAGTTAACATCTCAGCCACCGTGATGATCAGACAGAGAGACATTTAAACTCCAAATATACAGCAGTGGTCAGGGTCGGGATCGAACCCACGGCCTCCTGTATACCAGGCGAGGTAGTTAACATCTCGCTATCTTGGCGCCCTTCCCGCTCACGGCCACCAACGCAAGTGACAATTATTTGAACTGGTCCTGGGCCTCCCCTAGGTCTACTCGGCCTCAAATGGACACTGTACCTCGTGCGTTGTGTAAAAACATCGCCACTCGTAGCGCTGGCTACTCTCCCAATCGTGTGCCACAGGGCCGGCCTTCACAGGTGCCGCTCGCTAACAGCACTCGCCCCAACAGTCTGTTCAGGCTGCACGCGGGTGGATCTTTGCCGCGCAATGCACGGTGGGGTCGTTAAAAGCGGGGAGCCGCAGGTTGGTGCGTTTGAAAGTCACCTTCGCCGGTCAACTTGTAACCACCGGACGCGCTGCCTGCAAGTCTTGACGTGAAGGCCTCAAAGTGCACCTAGCCCGGCACAAGCGCCACCGGGAGGGGGGGGTGGGCGGGGTCACGGGTTCGATTCCTGGCCACGGTGGTTCGGGTAGGGGTTTGCAAGTTGGGAATTCGAGAGACCAGGATGGGACCCATTAGCAAGAGGGCACGTGGGGAGCTGTAGTGACGACATCAATAACATTGAATGCAGGCACAGCAGTGAAGAAGACAATGTGACCAAATGTTGCAACCACTGCATAGGGCAAGTGAAAATACCGCACGAGAAAATCCTCGTCCGCAGAATAATTCCTGCGACGTAAATTGACTCGGGACACATTTGAATAATATAACAATTATACATTTGGTGTAAGCACGTGTGCATCTTTACAGCACAAAGGCTTATGAGCGCATCGCGAAGGCGCTATGGGTGTGCTTCGTAAGCGTTGGGGAACGTTTCCGGAACGTGTCGTGACGTCTAATAATGCTTGGTGAAAATGTTGAGTCGTAATGTTCACGACCCCCTGGGCGAAGACCCCGGGGCCGGCCCAGGACATGCTGGCGGGAGGACGTTGTTTTTGCTGACCTGGGAACGCTTGGGAATTGTCCCAGTGTATCGTAGTGTAGTGTATAGTATTGTGTAGTAGTGTATAGTGTAGTAGTGTATTGTGTAGTAGTGTATAGTAGTGTATTGTGTAGTAGTGTAGAGTAGTGTATTGTGTATAGTGTAGTATTGTGTACTAATGTATAGTAGAGTAGTGTATAGTAATGTAGTGCTAGAGTCTACTCAACACGCTGCCGCGGCCGCGACCCTCACCAAGACAAACGAACGAACGTGATGTGTAGTTGTGTAATGATGACTTGACACACTTGTCTTGAGATGGTTTCTTTATTGAAGAGACACGTTCACTCAAACAGGCGGAGACCCCACTGCAACAGTCCCGAGTCTCCCGCCCATCTCCCCTTCCCGAACCTTCACGCTGGCTCTAGACCGCTCGCTCCACCAGCAGACTCTACCGTCCTCTTCCGTCACCTGGCCACGCTGCTATTCTCGATCATTCCCGTAGCCACCAGTCCATTCGTACTGCAAGCTGACTCCCCTGCCATTACCTCCCGTGACCACTAGTCCATTCGCACTGCAGGCTGCCTCCCCTGTCATTACCTCCCGTGGCCACTAGTCCATTCGCACTGCAGGCTGACTCCCCTGTCATTACCTCCCGTGGCCACTATTCCACTCACACTGCAGGCCGAATCCCCTGTCACTACCTCCCGTGGCCACTAGTCCACTCCCACTGCAGGCCGACTCCCCTGTCACTACCTCCCATGGCCAGTCGTCTACTCCCACTGCAGGCCGACTCCCCTGTCACTACCTCCCGTGGCCACCAGTCCACTCCCACTGCAGGCCGACTCCCCTGTCACTACCTCCCGTGGCCACCAGTCCACTCCCACCGCAGGTTGACTCCCCTGTCGTTAAAAGTTGTATATACGCAGCGCCGTCGTTGGTCATGCAAGTTTCGTCTCACACAGTGGGCTGGCAACCTCAGACGAGCTACGTGCGGCGGCGAGCCAGTGCTGTCAACCGTTGCCCAAGCTCCCGCGGTCCTCGGTGTATCAAGGTGTTTCGGGTCGATCAGTGAGTGCTCGCAACTCGGCGATTCCTCGCAATTAATATTTGCAGCAGCTTTCGTCAGTTGTAGGGTTCCTGCGTTCGCATATCGTGCGGAACATAAGATGGTACGGAAAATAATAGCGCTCCCCAAATGCATGCCTAAGTAATTTGTACAAATCTGGACGCACGCACCTGCTGGATCTCACAAGGTCGCGCATCAATAACTTTGATTTAAAATGCATCTGCCAGTCATTTCAGTCATCCATAATACAGGTTTTTTTGGGGGGGGGTTAGATTTTTATAAATGTGTCGTTATACCTGCCAACCACCCGACAGCCAATTCGTAAGGGTTGTCACGTAAACAGAACGTGCCAATTCGTCAACGAGTGCAGCACACCGGTGTGTTGGAGAGGAAATCCACAACATTTACAATTTACATCTCAGTCCGTCGACCCATGGAAACCTGGGGCTGCCCCGTGACCTCCTGCCAGCGGGCGTTCGACACTTCACGTGGCCTCAAGGTGCACATAGCCTGGCACAAGCGCCGTGGTGACGTCACCGCCACTTTGTGGCGAATGGCGGTTGTCGTATTGTAAGAGTGTGGGGGGCGCTACGAACCCGGCGATCCGAGTTCGATTGCCGCTCACGGCCAACTAACGGCGATGATTATCTGAACCGGTCCTGGGCCTCCCGCTGGTCGACTCAGCCTCAAATGAGTACCCTGCTATGAGCATCGCCACTGGGGAGACAAAGGCGGTCGGGCGTGGTGCTGGCCACCTACCCCCTCGTGTGCCGTGCCGGAGCTCCATAGGTGCTCGCTAACAGCACTTGCCCCAACAGTCTGTGAAGGCTACACGGAGGTGGGGGGGGGTCTTTGTCTTGATTACAAGTCATCTCAGTCATCTCAGTCAGTCGACCCATCTGGCAACTGGGTCTGTCCCGAGACCTACCAGCAGGCGTTCGACACTTTCACGTGGCCTTAACGTGCACCTAGCCTGGCACAAGCGCCGTGGTGACGTCACCGCCACTTACCGACGAATGGCGTCGTCGGTCGGCATTGACGTCGTCGTTATAATCTGGAGAACTTTGCGTTGTGAAGTGAAATCTGAACTTGGGCCTCGCCGAGGTCGACTTGACCTTAGGGGCCGTCCATAGATGACGTCACGCACCTAGGTGGGGGGGGGGGTGAGACATTTGTGACGATGTGTGACGAGGGGGGGGGTGTTTGAGAAATGTGACGTCACATCAAAATGCGCAACTATAAATAAATATAGACAACACGTTCTACTTAATTAAATAGACTTTTTTTAATACATGTTTTTCTCCTAGAACATCAGAGTGCAGCACCGCATTAAATACGCACTACAATGACAATAGTTTAAAGCGATTTGAAGCATGTTTTATTTATTGGGGGGGGGGGGCAGAGCTTTGTGACGTCATATTTGAGGGGGGGGGCTGACTTTTTGTGACGTCGTGTGATGAAGGGAGAGGGGGCAGGGTCAAAAATCGTCCAAAATCGCGTGACGTCATTTATGGACGGCCCCTTAAACGAGTCCCTGGTGCGATGGATGTAAACACCAGGGGGAGACAAAGGCGACCGGGCGGCCGTGCGTGGGTTGCTGGCCACACCGCAGCGGCCCTAATGAGGAGACGCTCGTTACCCAGTGGACACACAGCAAGTCAACACGGCACTCAACGTTACCCAGTGGACACACGGCCAAGTCAACACGGCACTCAACGTTACCCAGTGGACACACGGCCAAGTCAACACGGCACTCAACGTTACCCAGTGGACACACAGCCAAGTCAACACGGCACTCAACGTTACCCAGTGGACACACGGCCAAGTCAACACGGCACTCAACGTTACCCAGTGGACACACAGCAAGTCAACACGGCACTCAGCGTTACCCAGTGGACACACAGCCAAGTCAACACGGCACTCAACGTTACCCAGTGGACACAGCCAAGTCAACACGGCACTCAACGTTACCCAGTGGACACAGCCAAGTCAACACGGCACTCAACGTTACCCAGTGGACACAGCCAAGTCAACACGGTACTAAACGTTACCCAGTGGACACACAGCAAGTCAACACGGCACTCAACGTTACCCAGTGGACACAGGGCCAAGTCAACACGGCACTCAACGTTACCCAGTGGACACACGGCCAAGTCAACACGGCACTCAACGTTACCCAGTGGACACAGCCAAGTCAACACGGCACTCAACGTTACCCAGTGGACACACGGCCAAGTCAACACGGCACTCAACGTTACCCAGTGGACACACGGCCAAGTCAACACGGTACTCAACGTTACCCAGTGGACACAGCCAAATCAACACAGTACTCAACGTTACCCAGTGGACACACGGCCAAGTCAACACGGCACTCAACGTTACCCAGTGGACACACGGCCAAGTCAACACGGTACTCAACGTTACCCAGTGGACACACAGCCAAGTCAACACGGTACTCAGCAAGTCAACACGGCACTCAACGTTACCCAGTGGACACAGCCAAGTCAACACGGCACTCAACGTTACCCAGTGGACACAGCCAAATCAACACGACACTCAACGTTACCCAGTGGACACAGCCAAGTCAACACGGCACTCAACGTTACCCAGTGGACACACAGCCAAGTCAACACGGCACCACCACACCACCACTCACTCCCCTGGAAATCTGCGAGCTGCACGTATCTCGTACGACGACTGGGCGCACGTTGAAGCAGCCTCTTCCTACTGCGCCTCACATGTACACGCAGTTGCCTACCGGGGGGTGCGGGGCCAAAGTGGGATTTGTGTGAGCTGCTCGCGAGCCCCGCGATGGTTGCGTCTGGGAGGGTGGGGGGGGGCAGACTGAATAATATTTACATTACATCGCGTAAATACATAATATTATGGATACAAAATGTTCGTGAAAGGCTACGCGTTAAGCTGAATGTTTCAAGCTGCCGTGGATGTTGTTGGAAGTGAGTCGCTTCTTCATTATCCAGAGGCTTCTTCATTGTAGAGTGGCTTCTTCATTATCCAGTAGGTTCTTCATTGTAGAGTGGCTTCTTCATTGTCTAGTGACTTCATTGTCTAGTGACTTCTTCATTGTCTAGTGGCTTCTTCATTGTCTAGTGGCTTCTTCATTGTCTAGTGGCTTCTTCATTGTTGAGTGACTTCTTCATTGTCTAGTGGCTTCTTCATTGTCTAGTGACTTCTTCATTGTCTAGTGACTTCTTCATTGTCGAGTGACTTCTTCATTGTCGAGTGACTTCTTCATTGTCTAGTGACTTCTTCATTGTCGAGTGGCTTCTTCATTGTAGAGTGGCTTCTTCATTGTCTAGTGACTTCTTCATTGTCGAGTGGCTTCTTCATTGTCTAGTGGCTTCTTCATTGTCGAGTGACTTCTTCATTGTCGAGTGGCTTCTTCATTGTAGAGTGGCTTCTTCATTGTCTAGTGACTTCTTCATTGTCTAGTAGCTTATTCATTGTCTAGTGACTTCATTGTCGAGTGACTTCTTCATTGTCCAGTGACTTCTTCATTGTAGAGTGGCTTCTTCATTGTCTAGTGACTTCATTGTCTAGTGGCTTCTTCATTGTCTAGTGACTTCTTCATTGTCTAGTGGCTTCTTCATTGTCTAGTGACTTCTTCATTGTCGAGTGACTTCTTCATTGTCGAGTGGCTTCTTCATTGTAGAGTGGCTTCTTCATTGTCTAGTGACTTCTTCATTGTCTAGTAGCTTATTCATTGTCTAGTGACTTCATTATCGAGTGACTTCTTCATTGTCGAGTCACTTCTTCATTGCCTAGTGACTTCTTCATTGTCTAGTGACTTCATTGTCTAGTGACTTCTTCATTGTCGAGTGACTTCTTCAATGTCTAGTGACTTCTTCATTGTCTAGTGACTTCTTCATTGTCGAGTGACTTCTTCATTGTCGAGTGTCTTCTTCATTATCGAGTGGCTTCTTCATTGTAGAGTGGCTTCATTGTCGAGTGACTTCTTCATTGTCTAGTCACTTCTTCATTGTCTAGTAGCTTCTTCATTGTCTATTGACTTCATTGTCTAGTGACTTCTTCATTGTCGAGTGACTTCTTCATTGTCCAGTGACTTCTTCATTGTCTAGTGGCTTCTTCATTGTCTAGTGGCTTCTTGATTGTCTAGTGACTTCTTCATTGTAGAGTGACTTCTTCATTGTCTAGTGACTTCTTCATTGTCTAGTGACTTCTTCATTGTCGAGTGACTTCTTCATTGTCTAGTGGCTTCTTCATTGTCGAATGACTTCTTCATTGCCTAGTGACTTCTTCATTGTCTAGTGACTTCATTGTCTAGTGACTTCTTCATTGTCGAGTGACTTCTTCATTGTCTAGTGACTTCTTCATTGTCTAGTGACTTCTTCATTGTCGAGTGACTTCTTCATTGTCGAGTGTCTTCTTCATTGTCGATGGGCTTCTTCATTGTAGAGTGGCTTCATTGTCGAGTGACTTCTTCATTGTCTAGTGACTTCTTCATTGTCTAGTAGCTTCTTCATTGTCTAGTGACTTCATTGTCTAGTGACTTCTTCATTGTCGAGTGACTTCTTCATTGTCCAGTGACTTCTTCATTGTCTAGTGGCTTCTTCATTGTCTAGTGGCTTCTTCATTGTCTAGTGACTTCTTCATTGTAGAGTGACTTCTTCATTGTCTAGTGACTTCTTCATTGTCTAGTGACTTCTTCATTGTCGAATGACCTCTTCATTGTCGAGTGACTTCTTCATTGTCAAGTGACTTCTTCATTGTCGAGTGACTTCTTCATTGTCTAGTGACTTCTTCATTGTCGAGTGACTTCTTCGTTGTCATGTGAAGACGGGACCGTGGCTATGAAGCGACGGCCACGGGTTCTGTCGGGCGATGCCTCCGTAGTACTCTACTTGTCTCTGTTGTTGTGGATTTACTCTCCAACACACAACCGGTTCGCGCTGTACCAGTAACGGATTTGCCATGTTTGGTGTTACGCGACGAAGCCTTGCTGATTTAGCTGTGTCGGGTGTTGGCAGGTTTAACGACGCTTTTATATTTACGCGATTTAACCCCCCAAAGAGAAAACCTATTATGGATAATGATGGTCGCGATCGCCCTACGACTACGCGTTGAAGTTTCCGCGAGGTATTTACGCGGCCGATGAAATCATAAAGCGGCTGTCTTTTTTTTCGTGCAACCGATTTGTCGTTTTGACCTCCGCCCTCAAGCCAGAGTTGGCCACCGATTCGGGAACTTTTCCACCCTCCCCCGACAACCCATCATCACACAGCCGGGGAGCAGGAGGGAAGAGGGTGGATTGTTCATTGGCAGCGAGGGACTTTGCGTGCCGCTTTTGGTCGGTGCTGATGTTAAATGCCATGCTCAAGTCCCATCGAGACCCTCCGATCATCGCACGGTAGGCTACGTACGGCGCGAAAGAAGTTTAACGTGCGTGTACGTACGATCAACTAACCTTGTTCTCTGCCACTCACCACACCAACCAACCACTTGCTTCAAGCCCATGTCCTCACCATTACCAGCCAAGCAGAATCAGAATCTTTATTTATCTTGGAGGAATTTGATGACCTTTGAAGTTCTTTGTCACAGATGTCCAGGCAGGGCGCGTCAGAAATCAGACACCGGCCAAACCAGACACTGGCCCTAACCCTAACCAGACCAGCCAAACCAAACACTGGCCCTAACACTAACCACACCAGCCACCCAGACACTGGCCCTAACACTAACCACACCAGACAAACCAGACACTGGCCCTAACACTAACCACACCAGCCACCCAGACACTGGCCCTAACACTAACCACACCAGACAAACCAGACACTGGCCCTAACACTAACCACACCAGCCACCCAGACACTGGCCCTAACACTAACCACACCAGCCACCCAGACACTGGCCCTAACACTAACCACACCAGCCACCCAGACACTGGCCCTAACACTAACCACACCAGACAAACCAGACACTGGCCCTATCACTAACCACACCAGCCACCCAGACACTGGCCTTAACCCTAACCACACCAGCCACCCAGACACTGGCCCTAACTCTAACCACACCAGCCGCCCAGACACTAGCCCTAACCCTAACCACACTAGCCACCCAGACACTAGCCCTAACACTAACCACACCAGCCACCCAGACACTGCCCCTAATCCTAACCACACCAGCCAGCCAGATACTGGCCCTAACTCTAACCACACCAACCACCCAGACACTGGCCCTAACCCTAACCACACCAGCCACCAAGACACTAGCCCTAACCCTAACCACACTAGCCACCCAGACACTGACCCTAACCCTAACCACACCAACCACCCAGACGCTGCCCCTAACCCTAACCACACCAGCCACCCAGACACGGCCCTAACGCTAACCACACCAGTCACCCAGACACTGCCCCTAATCCTAACCACACCAGCCACCCAGACACTAGCCCTAACCCTAACCACACCAGCCACCCAGATACTGCCCCTAACCCTAACCACACAAGCCACCCAGACACTGACCCTAACACTAACCACACCAACCACCCAGACACTAGCCCTAACACTAACCACACCAGCCACCCAGACACTAGCCCTAACACTAACCACACCAGCCACCCAGACACTAGCCCTAACACTAACCACACCAGCCACGCAGACACTGGCCCTAACACTAACCACACCAGCCACCCAGAAACTGGCCCTAACTCTAACCACACCAGCCACCCAGACACTGCCCCTAACCCTAACCACACCAGCCACCCAGACACTAGCCCTAACTCTAACCACACTAGCCACCCAGACACTGCTCCTAACCCTACCACACCAGCCAAACCAGATACTGCCCCTAACACTAACCACACCAGCCACCCAGACACTAGCCCTAACACTAACCACACCAGCCACCCAGACACTGGCCCTAACCCTAACCACACCAGCCACCCAGACACTAGCCCTAACACTAACCACACCAGCCACCCAGACACTGGCCCTTAACCCTAACCACACCAGCCACCCAGACACTGGCCCTAACGCTAACCACACCAGTCACCCAGATACTAGCCCTAACCCTAACCACACCAGCCACCCAGACACTGGCCCTTAACCCTAACCACACCAGCCACCCAGACACTGACCCTAACCCTAACCACACCAGCCACCCAGACACTAGCCCTAACTCTAACCACACCAGCCACCCAGACACTGGCCCTAATACTAACCACACCAGCCACCCAGACACTAGCCCTAACTCTAACCACACCAGCCACCCAGATACTGGCCCTAACTCTAACCACACCAGCCACCCAGATACTGGCCCTAACTCTAACCACACCAGCCACCCAGACACTAGCCCTAATACTAACCACACCAGCCAAACTAGACACGGCACATCTATTTCCGATGAGAACCTATCTATCCTCTCCGCCTAACCCCTAACACCCCCCCCCCCCCATTCCTTACACGCCCACCACGCGCAACCCATAACCCAGACACCTGAGGTGGCTCTCAAAAGGGCATCGTACCACGTGTGGATACCCCCATAGGGTCCCAGCGGTACATTAATGATTCTGCTACGCGGTCTATTCATATCCGACGCACGTGCCTGAGGAAGTGGGCGGGGGCTGTACGTCACAGCCACGCCCATTATGGTGACGTCACGCCGCCTATATAAATAGGAGACCCCCCACCCGCCTCACATTGAGCAGTTGCGTCAGGTTTAAGGCGGTTTGAGGCTCCTGGAAGTCCTTAATTATAGCCAAGTATATAAAGTGTATACTTAAAACTTTCAATTATGAGTGAAAGTAGTAGGTAGCCTTTGCTTTAAACGTAAGCAGTGACTGTTTGCGTTTTTGTGTATTGTTGTGTTAAGTGTTTTGTAAATTATTAGCTTCAATTTTTGAGGTTATTAGCTCGAGTTCATACATTCTCATCATGAAGTTCATCATTGCTATTGGCGGGTAAGTGAGCGCGGCCTCCAAATTCGTTATCTCAGGTTAACCTTGCGACGTCTTGTGAAATGTTAGCAGGTTTTTTTTTTAATTTAAAGTACGCCTGTTAAATTGTAATAACTTGTAAAATTAAAGTTAACACGAGGCGCGTTCCTGCGTTACAGTTGACTTTCCGCGTGAGGAATCGGTTGGTGGTTTAATTGAGATTAGAATCGATTCCTGTACGGTTGCCTGCATTATCGCGCTGGAAGTAATCAATGCCGAGATTAATCGAATCGATACGAAAAGGCGTAAGTGATTGTAATTGAGCGATGGAGGCGATGTTTTTACCGTTTTTACCTCAAAAGTTTTATACAAATATAGGCGTAAGCGCGGAGTAATTTTAACAGCAACATTGGGTCCAGGCATGTTATTGAACGTTGGCGAGTCCATAAACTTTAACGCGCCGCCAATGTTGTCGTTGTTGGGACATTTTGCCGCCAAATTTGAAAGTGCTTTTGAAATTGGCGCCAAGCAAAGCGTTTGTCCCAACTGTACAAGTTTTGACACTTGATGCCGACAAGTGCTGAGGGAAAAGCCGACAAAATACTTTGTTTAAAGCGAGACTCTCATACGAAGTTTACACCTGGGTAGTTTGTGTGTGTCAATGTTAAAATTGCGTTAAAAGGCCGAATGCGTACGTTGTGATTATATCGCTTTAATGGGGTGTTGTAATTTTTCTTTCGCTTGACACAGTAGTTTGGTTTATTTATCAAATAAGTTTGATATATTTTTTTGTATATCGTACGAATATAGCGTGTGGTTATTTTTTTGCTCAAATCTGTCAATATATCCCCAAGTGCTTTTGATGAGACAAGTTTGATTAAAGCGTTTAAACTTTTGATTAAATATCTCTCCCGAGTGAAATGCATCTTGTTTTTTTTGTGTGTGTTTATTTTGACCAAACGAAGTGTTTCTTGAGGAAGATGTAAGCGTTCTAGATTCGATCGAATACGTTTTGATCGAATAATGATAAAAACGAAGGAGAGGGGGAAATGGAGAGAGTTTTTTTTTAAATATATATACGTCTTATCAGTTTTAATACTGCAAAGATGCATTGCCGGTTTGGCTGTTATCGTTTAATCTGTGCAATGTCTTCAAATGCTTCCAGGTGCTATGTAAACTATGTTTGTATTTCATTTTCTTAGCTCTTTCGGTAAAGTCACGTTGAAGGGAAACAATAATATAAAATATATAAAAAATATATTTCAACTTTTGATTAAATATCTCTCCGAGTGAAATGCATCTATTATTTTATTGTTTCCCTTCAACGTGACTTTACCGAGAGAGCTAAGAATATGAATTACTGCAGTCACGAAAGCTTTAAATCAAAATTTATGTTTGTATTGTGCGACTTTGTTCCCCCTTGTCGGCAGAGTGACTAACGGGGGTAAGACGACGCTCACGAATCGCCTGATGAAGGTGTTGTCAAACTGTTGCGTTGTCCACCAGGATGACTTCTTTAAGGTGGGTTACGAGAGGGGCGAGATGGGGACACGCGGACGAGAGGGCGATACGGACGGGAGAGAGACACCACGGGGACGAGAGAGAGAGAGACACGGGGGACAAGAGAGAGACACACGGGGGACGAGAGAGAGAGACATACGGGGAAGAGAGAGACATACGGGGAAGAGAGAGACATACGGGGAAGAGAGAGCCACCACAGGGACGAGAGAGAGAGAGAGACACGGGGGACAAGAGAGAGACACACGGGGGACGAGAGAGAGACATACGGGGAAGAGAGAGACACGGGGAACGAGAGAGAGACACACGGGGACGAGAGACACTACGGGGACGAGAGAGAGACACTACGGGGACGAGAGAGAGACACACGGGGGACAAGAGAGAGAGACACACGGGGGACGAGAGAGAGAGACACACGGGGGACGAGAGAGAGGCATACGGGGACGAGAGACACTACGGGGACGAGAGAGAGACACGGGGGACGAGAGAGAGAGACACGGGGACGAGAGAGAGAGACACGGGGACGAGAGAGAGAGACACGGGGGACGAGAGAGAGAGACGCACGGGGGACGAGAGAGAGACACACACGGGGGACGAGAGAGAGACACACGGGGGACGAGAGAGAGACACACGGGGGACGAGAGAGAGGCATACGGGGACGAGAGACACTACGGGGACAAGAGAGAGACACCACGGGGACGAGAGAGAGACACACGGGGGGCAAGAGAGAGACACCACGGGGGACGAGAGAGAGACACCACGGGGGACGAGAGAGAGACACCACGGGGGGACACGAGAGAGACACCACGGGGGACAAGAGAGAGAGACACCACGGGGGACAAGAGAGACACACGGGGGACACGGGAGAGACACCACGGGGGACGAGAGAGAGAGACACCACGGGGGACAAGAGAGAGAGACACGGGGGAAAAGAGAGAGAGACACGGGGGAAAAGAGAGACACCACGGGGGACGAGAGAGAGACACACGGGGGACGAGAGAGAGAGACACCACGGGGGACAAGAGAGAGACACGGGGGAAAAGAGAGACACCACAGGGGACGAGAGAGAGACACCACGGGGGACAAAAGAGAGACACCACGGGGGACGAGAGAGAGACACCACGGGGGACAAGAGAGAGACATACGGGGACGAGAGAGACACATGGAGGACAAGAGAGACACACCACGGGGGACGAGAGAGAGACACACGGGGGACAAGAGAGAGACACACGGGGACGAGAGAGAGACACACGGGGGGCGAGAGAGAGACACCACGGGGGACAAGAGAGAGACAACACGGGGGACGAGAGAGAGACACCACGGGGGACAAGAGAGACACCACGGGGGACGAGAGAGAGACACACGGGGGACAAGAGAGAGACACACGGGGGACGAGAGAGAGACACGGGGGACACGAGAGAGACACCACGGGGGACGAGAGAGAGACACACGGGGGACGAGAGAGAGACACCATGGGGGACGAGAGAGAGACACCACGGGGGACGAGAGAGAGACACGGGGGACACGAGAGAGACACACGGGGGACAAGAGAGAGACACACGGGGGACAAGAGAGAGACACCACGGGGGACAAGAGAGAGACACACGGGGGACAAGAGAGAGACACACGGGGGACAAGAGAGAGACACCACGGGGGACGAGAGAGACACACGGGGGACAAGAGAGACACCACGGGGGACGAGAGAGAGACACACGGGGGACAAGAGAGAGACACACGGGGGACAAGAGAGAGACACACGGGGGACAAGAGAGAGAGAGAGACACACCACGGGGGACGAGAGAGACACACGGGGGACAAGAGAGAGACACACGGGGGACACGAGAGAGAGACACTACGGGGGACGAGAGAGAGACACACGGGGGACGAGAGAGAGACACGGGGGACACGAGAGAGACACCACGGGGGATGAGAGAGAGACACACGGGGGACAAGAGAGAGACACACGGGGGACGAGAGAGAGACACGGGGGACACGAGAGAGACACCACGGGGGACGAGAGAGAGACACACGGGGGACAAGAGAGAGACACCACGGGGGACGAGAGAGACACACCACGGGGGACGAGAGAGAGACACCACGGGGGACGAGAGAGAGACACCACGGGGGACGAGAGAGAGACACCACGGGGGACAAGAGAGAGACACCACGTGGGACGAGAGAGAGACACCACGGGGGACGAGAGAGAGACACCACGGGGGACGAGAGAGAGACACCACGGGGGACGAGAGAGAGACACCACGGGGGACGAGAGAGACACACGGGGGACAAGAGAGAGACACCACGTGGGACGAGAGAGAGACACGGGGGACGAGAGAGAGACACGGGGGACGAGAGAGAGACACTACGGGGGACAAGAGAGAGACACACGGGGGACACGAGAGAGAGACACACGGGGGACACGAGAGAGAGACACCACGGGGGACAAGAGAGACACCACGGGGGACGAGAGAGAGACACCACGTGGGACGAGAGAGAGACACTACGGGGGACAAGAGAGAGACACCACGGGGAACAAGAGAGAGACACCACGGGGGACACGAGAGAGACACCACGGGGGACAAGAGAGAGACACCACGGGGGACAAGAGAGACACCACGTGGGACAAGAGAGAGACACCACGGGGGACGAGAGAGAGACACCACGTGGGACAAGAGAGAGAGACACGGGGGACAAGAGAGAGACACGGGGGACAAGAGAGACACCACGTGGGACAAGAGAGAGACACGGGGGACGAGAGAGAGACACACGGGGGACAAGAGAGAGACACACGGGGGACAAGAGAGAGACACACGGGGGACGAGAGAGAGAGACACGGGGGACAAGAGAGAGACACCACGTGGGACAAGAGAGACACCACGGGGGACGAGAGAGAGACACCACGTGGGACGAGAGAGAGAGAGAGACACACGGGGGACGAGAGAGAGACACCACGGGGGACAAGAGAGAGACACCACGGGGGACAAGAGAGAGACACCACGGGGGACGAGAGAGAGACACACGGGGGACGAGAGAGAGACACCACGGGGGACGAGAGAGAGACACCACGGGGGACAAGAGAGAGACACCACGGGGGACGAGAGAGAGACACCACGGGGAACGAGAGAGACACTACGGGGGACGAGAGAGAGACACCACGGGGGACGAGAGAGAGACACACGGGGGACGAGAGAGACACACGGGGGACGAGAGAGAGACACCACGGGGGACGAGAGAGAGACACATGGTGGATGAGAGAGAGACACCACGGGGGACGAGAGAGAGAGACACGGGGGATGAGAGAGAGACACCACGTGGGACAAGAGAGAGACACACGTGGGACGAGAGAGACGCACGGGGGACACGATAGAGACACACGGGGGACGAGAGAGAGACACACGTGGGACGAGAGAGAGACACCACGTGGGACAAGAGAGAGACACCACGGGGGACAAGAGAAACACCACGGGGGACGAGAGAGAGACACCACGGGGGACACGAGAGAGACACCACGGGGGACACGAGAGAGACACCACGGGGGACAAGAGAGAGACACCACGGGGGACACGAGAGAGACACCACGGGGGACGAGAGAGAGACACCACGGGGGACACGAGAGAGACACCACGGGGGACAAGAGAGAGACACACGGGGGACGAGAGAGAGACACCAAGGGGGACGAGAGAGAGACACACGGGGGACGAGAGAGAGACACCACGGGGGACGAGAGAGAGACACACGGGGGACGAGAGAGAGACACCAAGGGGGACGAGAGAGAGACACACGGGGGACGAGAGAGAGACACCACGGGGGACAAGAGAGAGACACCACGGGGGACGAGAGAGAGACACCACGGGGGACGAGAGAGAGACACCACGTGGGACGAGAGAGAGAGAGAGACACACCACGGGGGACAAGAGAGACACCACGGGGGACAATAGAGAGACACCACGGGGGACGAGAGAGAGACACCACGTGGGACGAGAGAGAGACACACGGGGGACGAGAGAGAGACACCACGGGGGACAAGAGAGAGACACCACGGGGGACAAGAGAGAGACACCACGGGGGACGAGAGAGAGACACACGGGGGACGAGAGAGAGACACCACGGGGGACGAGAGAGAGACACACACGGGGGACGAGAGAGAGACACACGGGGGACGAGAGAGAGGCATACGGGGACGAGAGACACTACGGGGACAAGAGAGAGACACCACGGGGGACGAGAGAGAGAGACACCACGGGGGACGAGAGAGAGACACCACGGGGGGACACGAGAGAGACACCACGGGGGACAAGAGAGAGAGACACCACGGGGGACAAGAGAGACACGGGGGACACGGGAGAGACACCACGGGGGACGAGAGAGAGAGACACCACGGGGGACAAGAGAGTCACACGGGGGAAAAGAGAGAGAGACACGGGGGAAAAGAGAGACACCACGGGGGACGAGAGAGAGACACACGGGGGACGAGAGAGAGAGACACCACGGGGGACAAGAGAGAGACACCACGGGGGACAAGAGAGAGACACCACGGGGGACGAGAGAGAGACACACGGGGGACGAGAGAGAGAGACACCACGGGGGACAAGAGAGAGACACACGGGGGAAAAGAGAGACACCACAGGGGACGAGAGAGAGACACCACGGGGGACGAGAGAGAGACACACGGGGACGAGAGAGAGACACACGGGGGACAAGAGAGAGACACACGGGGACGAGAGAGAGACACACGGGGGGCGAGAGAGAGACACCACGGGGGACAAGAGAGAGACAACACGGGGGACGAGAGAGAGACACCACGGGGGACAAGAGAGAGACACACGGGGGACGAGAGAGAGACACGGGGGACACGAGAGAGACACCACGGGGGACGAGAGAGAGACACACGGGGGACGAGAGAGAGACACCACGGGGGACGAGAGAGAGACACCACGGGGGACAAGAGAGAGACACGGGGGACACGAGAGAGACACACGGGGGACAAGAGAGAGACACACGGGGGACAAGAGAGAGACACCACGGGGGACAAGAGAGAGACACACGGGGGACAAGAGAGAGACACACGGGGGACAAGAGAGAGACACACGGGGGACAAGAGAGAGACACCACGGGGGACGAGAGAGACACACGGGGGACAAGAGAGACACCACGGGGGACGAGAGAGAGACACACGGGGGACAAGAGAGAGACACACGGGGGACAAGAGAGAGACACACGGGGGACAAGAGAGAGACACACGGGGGACAAGAGAGAGAGAGAGACACACCACGGGGGACGAGAGAGACACACGGGGGACAAGAGAGAGACACACGGGGGACACGAGAGAGAGACACCACGTGGGACGAGAGAGAGACACGGGGGACGAGAGAGAGACACCACGGGGGACGAGAGAGAGACACACGGGGGACGAGAGAGAGACACCACGGGGGACGAGAGAGAGACACGGGGGACACGAGAGAGACACACGGGGGACAAGAGAGAGACACACGGGGGACAAGAGAGAGACACCACGGGGGACAAGAGAGAGACACACGGGGGACAAGAGAGAGACACACGGGGGACAAGAGAGAGACACCACGGGGGACGAGAGAGACACACGGGGGACAAGAGAGAGACACGGGGGACAAGAGAGAGACACCACGGGGGACGAGAGAGAGACACACGGGGGACAAGAGAGACACACGGGGGACAAGAGAGAGACACCACGGGGGACGAGAGAGAGACACCACGGGGGACGAGAGAGAGACACCACGGGGGACAAGAGAGAGACACCACGTGGGACGAGAGAGAGACACACGGGGGACGAGAGAGAGACACCACGGGGGACGAGAGAGAGACACCACGGGGGACAAGAGAGAGACACCACGGGGGACACGAGAGAGACACACGGGGGACACGAGAGAGACACACGGGGGACAAGAGAGAGAGAGAGACACACCACGGGGGACGAGAGAGAGACACACGGGGGACAAGAGAGAGACACCACGTGGGACGAGAGAGAGACACCACGGGGGACGAGAGAGAGACACCACGGGGGACGAGAGAGAGACACCACGGGGGACGAGAGAGAGACACCACGGGGGACGAGAGAGACACACGGGGGACAAGAGAGAGACACCACGTGGGACGAGAGAGAGACACGGGGGACGAGAGAGAGACACGGGGGACGAGAGAGAGACACCACGGGGGACAAGAGAGAGACACCACGGGGGACGAGAGAGACACTACGGGGGACAAGAGAGAGACACCACGGGGGACGAGAGAGAGACACCACGGGGAACGAGAGAGACACCACGGGGGACGAGAGAGAGACACACGGGGGACGAGAGAGACACACGGGGGACGAGAGAGAGACACGGGGGACGAGAGAGACACCACGGGGGACGAGAGAGAGACACATGGGGGATGAGAGAGAGACACCACGGGGGACGAGAGAGAGACACATGGTGGATGAGAGAGAGACACCACGGGGGACGAGAGAGAGAGACACGGGGGATGAGAGAGAGACACCACGTGGGACAAGAGAGAGACAACACGTGGGACGAGAGAGACGCACGGGGGACACGATAGAGACACATGGGGGACGAGAGAGAGACACACGTGGGACGAGAGAGAGACACACGTGGGACAAGAGAGAGACACCACGGGGGACAAGAGAAACACCACGGGGGACGAGAGAGAGACACCACGGGGGACGAGAGAGAGACACCACGGGGGACACGAGAGAGACACCACGGGGGACACGAGAGAGACACCACGGGGGACGAGAGAGAGACACCACGGGGGACACGAGAGAGACACCACGGGGGACAAGAGAGAGACACCACGGGGGACACGAGAGAGACACCACGGGGGACGAGAGAGAGACACACGGGGGACGAGAGAGAGACACACGGGGGACGAGAGAGAGACACCACGGGGGACAAGAGAGAGACACCACGGGGGACAAGAGAGAGACACCACGGGGGACGAGAGAGAGACACCACGTGGGACGAGAGAGAGAGAGAGACACACCACGGGGGACAAGAGAGACACCACGGGGGACAATAGAGAGACACCACGGGGGACAATAGAGAGACACCACGTGGGACGAGAGAGAGACACACGGGGGACGAGAGAGAGACACCACGGGGGACAAGAGAGAGACACCACGGGGGACAAGAGAGAGACACCACGGGGGACGAGAGAGAGACACACGGGGGACGAGAGAGAGACACCACGGGGGACGAGAGAGAGACACCACGGGGGACGAGAGAGAGACACCACGGGGGACGAGAGAGAGACACCACGGGGGACGAGAGAGAGACACCACGGGGGACGAGAGAGAGACATATGGGGACGAGAGAGAGACACACGGGGGACGAGAGAGACACACGGGGGACGAGAGAGAGACACATGGGGGATGAGAGAGAGACACCACGGGGGACGAGAGAGAGACACATGGTGGATGAGAGAGAGACACCACGGGGGACGAGAGAGAGAGACACGGGGGATGAGAGAGAGACACCACGTGGGACAAGAGAGAGACACACGTGGGACGAGAGAGACGCACGGGGGACACGATAGAGACACACGGGGGACGAGAGAGAGACACACGTGGGACGAGAGAGAGACACCACGTGGGACAAGAGAGAGACACCACGGGGGACAAGAGAAACACCACGGGGGACGAGAGAGAGACACCACGGGGGACACGAGAGAGACACCACGGGGGACAAGAGAGAGACACCACGGGGGACAAGAGAGAGACACCACGGGGGACACGAGAGAGACACCACGGGGGACGAGAGAGAGACACCACGGGGGACACGAGAGAGACACCACGGGGGACGAGAGAGAGACACCACGGGGGACACGAGAGAGACACCACGGGGGACACGAGAGAGACACCACGGGGGACAAGAGAGAGACACCACGGGGGACGAGAGAGAGACACACGGGGGACGAGAGAGAGACACACGGGGGACGAGAGAGAGACACCAAGGGGGACACGAGAGAGACACCACGGGGGACAAGAGAGAGACACGGGGGACAAGAGAGAGACACGGGGGACGAGAGAGAGACACGGGGGACAAGAGAGAGACACCACTGGGGACGAGAGAGAGACACCACGGGGGATGAGAGAGACACACGGGGGACAAGAGAGAGACGCACGGGGGACACGAGAGAGACACACGGGGGACAAGAGACGACAGAGATGAATATGAGCCATGGGGTTGTAAGAAATTTGGAACTGAAACAGGGATGTGAGACATGGGGATGACCCCATCCGTATCAGCCAGCTGTGCTGATCTCCAGTCCTCTGAGAAGGCCCTTTGTTGGATCACTCCGATTTGTGAAATTTAAACATCATTGTTTGACATCTCTATACCGTGTCTGTCTTGTGGAGTAACATCACTCTTTCCTCGATATGACGAAGCCTTTTTTTTTGTATCTGTTTATCTGTCGCCTTTCTTTGGCAGCCGTCTGTACGTATTATTGTCTGTCTCTGTGGGTCTGCTCTGCTACTCCCATCATCTGTGAAGCCCCTTTTTTTTTGCCCAGCCATCCATGTTGTCGACTCACCCTTCCCTCTTTTTTTAAAGTCCCATGCCCAAGACCATTGTTTTTTTTATTCTTTGTCTATGACGAAAATATATATTCCTCACTGTTTCGCAACAGTGTCTGGAGATGCGGCCGCTTGTAGACGCTATATATATCTCTATCTATCCCCACCTCGTGTTGTATGCATCTGATGTGTTAATCTCCCTCTGGGTGTGTCTCTCTGCAGCCCCAGGACCAGATTGCCATAGGTGCGGATGGATTCAAGCAGTACGATAGTAAGTGCTTGCATGTATGCACAGCTCAAAAGGCGTGTATCAATTTGCCAATGACAATTGAAGAGCCTTTAAGACCTCTAATATGCCCTGTTGGTCCTCCCCCTAATTTCTCCCTCCTCTCCCCTCTCCTCCCTCACGTGCCCCCCTTCACAACCATCTCCCACTCATCGGCCGTCCTTTCATCTCCTTCCCCTGACATCTCCCTCCTCTTCCTTTCCTCTCATCAACCCCTCCCCCCCCCCGCCCACCTTGACTTCCTTAATCCATCCTTTCCCTCATCCTCCTCACCCACACCCACCCGCCACCTTTTCACTGGGCGTACACAGCCCTGGAGGCCCTGGACATGGAGGCGATGGTGGCGACAGTGCGTGCCTGGGTGGAAAACCCACGCAAGTTTGCGCTGTCGCACGGCGTGGAGGCCACGGGGACTGAGATTGAGGACAAGGACACAGACTCCCGCCTGCACATCCTCATCGTCGAGGGCTTCCTCCTCTACACCTACCCGTGAGTGGAGGGCTCGTGGAATCTGTACGCGTGTGTGTATTGGAGGGGAGCGGTCGTGCAGCGGTCAGCGCGCTGGGCTACGAATCCGGCCACCCGAGTTCGATTCCCCACTCACGGTCAACACCAGTGACGGATATCTGAATCTGTCCTTGGGCCTCCCCTAGGTCAACTCGGCCTCAAATGAGTAACCGGTGCAGTGTGTAAGAATCGCCACTTGGGGACACAAAGGTTGTTGGGGTGTGGTTGCTGGCCACCCACACCCTCTCATGTGCTTGCTAACGGCACTTGCTCCAACAGTCTGTTCGGGCTATATGGGGGCTCTTTGTCTTTGTATGCACGAGTGTCGTGTGCTTGTTTTTGGTGCGTGCACTGCGCTATGAATCCCGCTCGTGGCCAATCTCTGCGACAAAAACCTGAACCGATCCTGGACCTGTGAGCTCCCAGTTGCTTATAGGGCTCTCTGTTTGATACGGGTCACAGTAGGTCCGACTCGGCATTAAATAACAAGTTCATAGTTCATTTATTTGGTATTGCCCTGTGAGCCATTCGGCTCTTGAATCGGGTGCAACCGCAACAAACAAAAAACATGAACAAGAAAACATCTTAAAGTGACTTTGTGTGACTGTGCAAACAGAAAATACAGGAAAAAAACATCAAAATATTCCTGAAATAGCACCGTACACCCAACGCTGTGCGCAACAACTTCGTCTAAGCATCAGCTCTGGGCTACCAAAGGCGCCTTTTGGTTAGGAACTTCGAATCTCTTGAGTAGAAAAAAAGGGTTGCGATGAGTGGGACGTGTGTACTGGATGGAAACGAATTGGGGTCGTGAATTCGCAGGTTTGGAATGGAACGTGGCAGGAGAGAGCGTGCTGTGGTTGTAGTCGGGGAAATGGGAGGGAGCCAGACTGGTGATGGTGCAACTCTGTAAGGAACGTGCTTCAGTGTCTCCCTCTTCGTGTCGTTCACAGGCCCCTTATGGATCTCCTTGACCAGAAGTTCTTCATCAGCATTCCTTACCAAGAGTGTAAATTACGTCGCAGGTGATTGTCCAGTCTACCGATTCTACAATCACCGCGCACACGGCCTCCTTATCTAGTTTATGAATTCAATGTCGTCTTGGACAGCTCATTTGCTTTAGAAATTCTATGGTCAAACACAGCCTGCTTTATTAATTCTATAATGTGGACGGCTAAATCTGTTGTACCAATTGAATTGCAGACTGCTTCGCTGACTTATCTCGCCAAGTGGCTCGGTGAGCGGAGTGCAAACAGAAGGTTGAGAGGTCAAAATCCTGATTGGCGTGTCGGGGGGGGGGGGGGGGCGGGGGTGAATCATCTCCTCTCGGGAGTCAACAGTCCCACGGGCAGACTCGCCCCCAACCACGTGAATGTGGAAATGAGCATGGCCTCCGAATGCACGCCACGTTGACTTTACGTGATCCGCCTGTTGACCGCATCGCCCGGAATGCACGTGGGATCTCGTCAGATCTCGGAAACGAAGCAGGCTCGAGCCTGCATTAGGGGCTTGGATTCGTGACCGCCACGCCAACAATAGGCGTTAGAGGCTTCAGCGGGGGGCTGTGCTCGGCAGAGTTGCACAGGTTTCCCTCGCTTTGTGTGGTGGACGAGTTCCAAAGAAATGTGGCGCACCAAGCGAACGGCAAGGGACAATTGTCTGCCGAGCGGTGCGTACAAGCGAATTCAAATCGCTTGCTGTTCCGTGCATTTTGGGTAGAAATAGGTTAGTCCCACATGAGGCGCGAAATGGCACTAACAGAACGAGCATAAAGCGAGGGAAAACTGTATTGAACTATGTTTATATTTTCACACCTGCCCCCCAAACTTTCAATTCTGCTGTGATTATGCACTCCCAGAAGGCTGAGTGGCTGATGGCGATGTGTAAAATATTTTTTTTATATGAAGGTACAGATGGGAATGAGGCGAATTGTCTGATCATTTTGTTGTAACAGTCTCAGTTCTAGTGAGATATATTTTTTTCTGAAGGTCCCCCTGAGAGGCTCACAGACATTGTGTCATACAACCTTGGTTTGGATCCATTTCAGATATGCATTAGGAATGTGCCCCAGTTTCCTACCCCCCCCTCCCTGTCGCCCCCCAATAAAAAAAAAATGTGCCTCGATTTTACATTTCAAATGATAATAAATGACGTTCATAACGCGCCCGAGTTCTGAGACAAGTCAACAACTCAGAGGTGCGGAGGCGAGCTCAGGGCTGCTCGAAAGCCTGACCCAACACAGAGAGGCCTTTGGATCGCTCTTGAAAGTAGCAGTGCATTTAACGTCGCCGATGTGCAAAGGGGTTAGAGGGCTGCACACCGAGGGGGCGACAGCAGAGAGCCGACGTGAGGCTGCGACAGTTTTCAGAGCTCGGTGTCCGAAGCAGATTTTGAGTGACGCTGCCGC
The DNA here is from genome assembly GCF_048934315.1 of Petromyzon marinus. Classification (NCBI taxonomy): domain Eukaryota; kingdom Metazoa; phylum Chordata; class Hyperoartia; order Petromyzontiformes; family Petromyzontidae; genus Petromyzon; species Petromyzon marinus. Next base: position 7,442,287 of record NC_133723.1, read on the forward strand.
CGCCGCGTGGGGTTCCGCCGTGAGCCTCAGTGCAAGGCGAGAGCGGCGAGGGGAGCGGTGGTCCGGAGTTTCGTTTCGGTGTGGCGTGGCGTGGCACAAGCACCGGATGGGACGTCGCGCTAACGACGTCACTTCTGAGCTCTTCTCGCCAAAAAGTGGCGTCGCGTAGCGTCGAGTGACGCGCCGCACTGTTGCTGGCACGAATATATTTGACATCGGTGCAAAATGGGAAAGATCCCAAAAATGGACGAAAACACCCTTCAATCTGATTCGAATGCTTAATATGCCCATTTACAGAAGGTAAAAATACGTTTCAGGTTCTTTGGTTCTTTCGGTGAAGTCACGTAGAATGAGAATAAAAGAATAAATTGATAAAATAAAATAACACAATAATATTCTCACGACGTTTCGGCCGCTTGTGTTGTGGCCGAAACGTCGTGAGAATTATATTTATGTTATTTTATCAATTTGTTATTTTATTCTCATTCTACGTGACTTTACCGAAAGAACCAAAGAAGATGAATCCTTGCAGTCACGAAAGCTTTAAATCGAAATTTACGTTTCAGGTGTCAATTTAATTCAGCTTGGTAAGAACGTGGGGCTGATTGCTGTGTATAATCCCAATTGTGCGGTGCGTGTGTGCGTGCGTGCGTGTGTGCAGCACTCGCAACTACACTGTTCCGGACCCCCCGGGACTTTTTGACGCTCACGTGTGGCCCATGTACCTGAAAAACCGCGCTCAGATGAATGTACTGGACGCCAATATTGGTACGCGGGCTCGCGTGTTTGAGTGCACGCGCGTGTGTACACTTGGAGTGCACTGGGCTAGCGCCGCTACGTTATAAAGTTAAAAAAAACCCCGGCAACTCTCGTTCGATTCCCGCTCACGGCCCGTCACTGGTGGCGAGTATTTGAATCTGTCCTGGGCATTCTGCACTGGTTTTGACGTTTCTCGTCGGCATTCAGGCTGGCTCGAACCAGTGCCGATTTGCACGGTTTGGCTACACACGGTGCGAAACAAGTTTAACATGCATACACATGTGATGTACGAGTCCAAGTTAGTCGACTCGGGCTTGAATAAGTACCCGGTGCGGTGTGAACATCGGCATGGGGAAGACTAAGGTGGCCGGCGTGGTGCTGACCTTCATTTGGCGCTTGCTTAACAGCTCTCGTCCCAACAGACTGTACATCTATAAAGGGATCTAGGTGCGTGCATCTAGAGTAGGGGTGAGCAACCTCTCCCTTGCAGAGGGGTTGATAGGACATCCAAATACCAAATGGCAGGCAACCACATAAAAAAAAAAATCACCTTGGCATCCCACGTTAACCGCGCTAATTAATGTTCGTCACATTTGCACTGTTTATTTTGTCCAACTGCGTTGTACGTCTGTTCTGTCCTGTTCCCATTTGCTTAGAGGTGACATTTGCACGAACCAAAAATAATTGTCACACGCACGATTTTTTCCGTGCATCACGGGCCTTGAAATATCATTTGAAATCGATCGGTCACTTCCCGAGTAGGCCCCCGTCAGCAGCGCGATCTTTATTTATTTATTATTATTTGCTTGCATCGTTGTGATTTTTAAAAAAAATGTATTTTGCAGTTCACTTGGACGGCAGAAGCTCCCGCGAGTCGCTCTTCACGGAGGTGTTCAACGCCGTGCAAGAGAGACTCAACACGTTGCTTTGAGGCACCGTGGGGTAAATCGTGCAGCGCACGCACCAAAAAAAAAAGACTGACTGCACACACGACGCTTGACTGTCGCCTGGCCAGGCGAGTAGGGTTTTGATTACCTCCCTTCCGACGTCAACATTCGAGCCGTACGCCTAGTGGTTTTTCATTGGCTGTTTTGCGGCGCTGAGCCCCCGACCAACCGTGATGCCGTTGCTGGCCTCATTGACCAGTGAGTCTTGACTCGAGGGGTGTGGGGGGCCCCCAAGTAGAACCGGGGGTTAATGACAAGTTCACCGCGCGTGATGCTCGCTAGCTCGCTCGCTCGCTCACTCCCGAGGACACAACATCGCCACGTCATCTCTGCACCTCCGTTTTTTAGCAGGGTTTGCTACGTACGGTGTGAAAGAAGTTTCAACGTTAACATACGTAACACCGACGCGCATCGGGGACTTGTTCAGTGCGTGTTACTCCTGAGCCGTGCCGGGCTGACGCCGCTCGATTTAGCATGGTTGGCTACGTACGGTGCGAAAGAAGTTCTACGTACATCACCATCACCTCCGATTGGCACAGTCGGCTGTGTGCGGTGCGAAATGAATGCAACGTAACGTACATCACCACCTCGAGTTAGTACGGGCGGCTACGTGCGCTGCGGAAGACGTTCACCATAGCATTACTTACATTTGGAGATAAAATGTGTCGGGAAAATCATCGTTGGCAATTTCTCTACCCTGGGTGATACCCGATGAGACTTTTTCAGGCCAATGGCTCCAATGATCGATCATGAATCTGCACACAGACAAAACGGAGTGTTATTGGTGTATTATCCTTGTTCGGTGCGGCAAACGTGCGTCTTCTCTGTTCACAGGTGGATTCGTACGAAGAAGTGATGGCCCAAAAACCCCGCAAAAACAAGCTTGCCGAAGATTATATTGATTTTAACACGATACGGCCATTGTCATTGTTTCCGCGTTTTTAGTTTTGTGTTTTTACATCAACGCCGGCTTTACGATAAAGTTATTGTTTTAAGTTATGTTAGTACACACTTGATATATTTTACATTTGTCGCTGAAATGTACGTTGTAAATGCTTCGTTTTCATCAGCCCATGTTGCGTTGCTGTGTTCATAATTCCCCACTCTCACAGTAGGAAGGTTGTGAGGTGAAATCTTTCGAGGGTCACAACTCAACCCCATCATGCCAGTAGGGGAGATAAAATGAAAACACCACTTGAGTGTGTCCTGTGGATAAAACTTTTCCCTGCCATATGAATGTGGAATTACCACGACACTCTGGTCTGCCAACAGAGAGATGAGTCGCATCATGCTTTGTACAAGTGGAAAATGTTTGTATATATAAATGTTGATGAAGTTATGTTTTAAAGTGAAAGTCATCCAATCAATGCCATTGACTCTTGTTTTTGCTGATCCCGAGTTAGGTCTGTATACTATACTTGGCACTGAAACCACCTCACTTAAGTCTAGTTTAATTCTGCCATAGGAATGTGGAATTGTCACCACTGGCACAGGATCCCCAACCAAGATGCAACGCCCCGCACTCGCTTGGGCAGGGAGACGAGACGCGTGTTTGCATTGTGTGACCACGAGGGATGATTTCCCTGTTCAGATGAATTAAAAAATATATATTTAGAGTGACGTGGAAAATGTGGCATCACGGGAAGTGAAGTCGCTTCTATGGCGTCACTTCTTACCAAAAGTTGCGTGACATCTGTTTTGATCATCGCCGTTGCTTTTGCAAAATTGTAAAACCAATAAATAACGTTTTTATTGAGCTTTTAGTATAATTCAAATATTTAATTTGTATAATTACTTTTGAGAATAAATTATTTCAAATGAAAAAGTATATTTCAAAACTTCTCAAACGCAACATACACAAATACGAAGCTAGTGTCAAAGCCTGGCGGGCCGTTTGTCTATCCATTAAATTATAAGAGACTTACAGAAGTCAAACTAATATTATAAGTGGGGGGTAAATAGTTGATCTTAAAGGCTTCCAAAAATTGTCGACCCCCCCCCCCCTAAAAAATATTTTACCCCCCCCCCCGTAGGGATATATTTCTACATATCCTACATACAATAGAGTTAGTAGTATCTAGTGACTATAGTAGTATCTACTGACTAGTAGTATCGACTCTATAGTAGTATCTATTGACTATAGTATCTACTGACTAGTATCTGCTTACTGTAGTTGTAGCTAATGATTACAGTAGTATCTACTGAGCCCAGTAGTAGCTACTGACTAGTATCTACTGACTGAAGTAACTACTGACTATAATAGTATCTACTGACCCTACAGTAGTATCTACTGACTATAGTAGTGTGGCTCTACAGTAGTATCTACTGACTAGTTGTTACTACTGACTGCAGCAGTATATACTGACTAGTGGAATCTGGCTAGTATCTATTGACTATAGTATCTACCGACTATGGTAGTATCTACCGACTAGCAGTAACTACTGACTACAGTAGTATCTACTGACTAGTAGTCCCTACTGAATCTATAGTAGTATCTACCGACTCTATAGTAGTATCTGCTGACTAGTAGTATCTGCAGACTCTAGCAGTATCTACCGACTCTAGTAGTAATTACTAATGATAGTAGTATCCACTGACTAGTAGTAACTACTAACTCTACACTCCATAGTAGTATCTACCGACTACAGTAGTATCTACCGACTCTATAGTAGTAACTACTGGCTGCAGCAGTATATAATGATTATGGTAGTACCTGCTGAATCTATAGTAGTATCTATTGGCGCTTTAAAAATAAATATGCGCTCAGCTGCTTAAAGAAAGGGCATTTCATCTTCGAACATGCCAATTCGTCACTAGTACAGCACACCGGTGTGTTGGAGAGCCAAGGCACAATGACAATCTTTACATTATTGGTTGGACCTTATTGGTCAACCCGTGCCCTTATAAATCTCAACGTTCATCCGACAGAGTTCCATCACAAACGAGAAACAAATAGCTGAAAAACATTTTTTGTTCGGATTGAAACGACTGTATGCCGTATGCACCTGAATATTCAAATACCCTGTACAAAAATACGGGTAAACCTGTATGGATTGACGGGTATGATATTAAATGAGAACATCTAATGTACGTATCGAAAAATTAGACCAGTCAATATGTACGTGGTGGGGGGTGGAATGATGGCGCAGTGGTTAGCCCAGTGCCCTATATACCCAGTGACTCTTTTCGAGTTATATTCCTGGCAATGGTTACCATCAGTGGCAAGGTGATATCCTAATCAGCCTTGCCCTGTCTCCCCGCACCACTCGCACTGGTCGGCGTGGTGAAGTATGGCCAGCCAACCCACGTGACTGACACAACATGTGGTTATATTCCTGGCAATGGTTACCATCAGTGGCAAGGTGATATCCTAACCGGTCTTGCCCTGTCTCCCCGCACCACTCGCACTGGTCGGCGTGGTGAAGTATGGCCAGCCAACCCACGTGACTGACGCAACATGTGGTGGCGCTCATCATCCAGCAGTGGATATTGAGGGCGCCGTAAAAAAAAAAGCACGTGCGTGTGTGCACGCTGTTCCCGGTCGGCTCGGCCAATCAGCAGCGCTCCCCAATCAGGGGACGCATCACTCAGGAATCCCTCCACGAGTGCATTCCTGTCAGGGCACAGCGCCCCCCCCCCCCCGCCTAAAAATAGTGCGCCAATTTGAAGGCTTGCACGTCGTCGTGACACTTGTTTCGTGTTTATTTATCGAACGCATCCTTGCCTTCTGGTCGAATGTTTCTGAAACACGTGTTTGAAGTGCATCGTTACCAGAGATCATCATTGTCATCGGCCATGGTCAATCCACTGCTAAGATTAAATCTACCCCTTCACCTCCCCACCCTAAGCAAGATCTTGCGATGTGACAATCCATAGAGCGAGCGCCTTACACCCGTGCTAACTTCGTAAGCCTCATCTCCTCGGCGGACGTCCTTTGCGATGCGTTCCATGCCTTGGCTGCCACTCCACCATTAGTCTCGACCCCCGTCAATCGATCCATCCCTTGGGGCGACCCTGTAAAATAATACCGCTGTTAGCAAGGCTGTAGCCATGGAGTCAACATTGGGGGGGACCAAATCTTCCAGGGGGTCTGGGGGTCCCCCCCCCCCCCCCAGAAAAAATTCTAAATTTGAAAACGAATTTCCTGCCGAAAATATTTAAAAAAATCACTAACACATGGGATGGACTTTTTCTTTATTTTTGACAATAATATCTAATTGTGTATATTGTATTACATTGCTCTGTTTTTACTTTTTGTTTACATTTGCATGTTTCATTGTATGTAATGGCAGAGATTAGGGATTAAGAAAGTACAACCATAACCACAATCATATAAACAGAAATCTAATTTATAGCAATATGGGGGGGGGGGACATTTTGAGCATATTTGCATTTTGGGGGGGGGGATGTGTGTCCCCCCCCCCCCAATATATATTATAATTACGGTATTGGCTGTTAGACACACTCATGAAACCGTCCACGGGGTTTGACATCTCCTCACCATCACGCAGGCACACGTGCGTGAAGTTGTATTCATGTTGCCGGTTGCGTTATCGTGATACCGCAGTTGACTGTGTTGACCACTTCCTATCCGCAACGTTATTATCTGCAACTCCTGTAAGTATGTACGTTGAACTTCTTTCGCACCGTACGTAGCCAACCGTGTTAATCGGAGGTGTATGGGGGGGGGGGACAACGAAATTAACAACAAAAAAACAGTTCTGAAGAAATGAGTTTGTAAATATAATATCGGAAGGAAGGAGCGGTTCCAGACGGCCGCAGAAGCGCTTCTGAAAGCGCCACGCGATGCGGTGATCACCGTCTGTGTTCGGTGACCAGAGGCTGTGGGCCGAAAAACATTTACAACACATTCTCCTGCGGAGGGAGCTGGTAGGAACGTTGGGTTGCTCGGTCAATGGCCAGGGTCAATGGCGGCACCACCACGTGGTGTATTCCGCACAATATGCCCGACTGTGAGGGCGGGCACAAGCCGGCGTGAGTAGGTTAAACGTTGAGTTTTATAAGGGCACCACGGGGTGACCAGCCCCTCCCCACCCAGCCCCACCCCCCACCCAGCCCCACCCTCCCCACCCAGCCCCTCCCCACCCAGCCCCTCCCCACCCTCCCCTCTCCACCCAGCCCCACCTTTCCCACGTGGACAGACATCCACAGACATACACAACTAATCCCTTGCCTCCTGTGAGAATTAATCCCGGTTGGGCTGCCAGTCCACGACGTTTCCTACCAGTAAAAACCCTTCTATTGAAACGGAAATAGATTGCCCCTTATTCATGACCATCAGCCATGATCTATCCACTGCTAGGTACAGGCCTCGCTCTCCTTAAGCCCATGGCAATCTCTAACGTTCTGGCGACGTAAACAGACGTTCAATATTCTTTGGTTGTTTCGGTAAAGTCACGTAGATACCGAAAGAACAAAAGAATACGAATTCCTGCAGTCTCAAAAGTTTTTGAGTCAACATTTAGACGTTCGATTTAAAGCTTTCGTGACTGCAGGGATTCATATTGTTGGTTCTTTCGGTAAAGTCACCACGTAGAAGGGAAATAATAAAATAATAAAAATCAAACGTAACAAAATAAAATTCTCACGACGTTTCGGCCACAACGCAATCAGCCGTCCGACAGCTCTGTTCCTTCACCTGAGGACGGCTGCTTGCGTTGTGGCTGAAACGTCGTGAGAATTTAATTTTATCACGTTTGATTTTTATTATTTCATTATTTCCCTTCTACGTGACTTTACCGAAAGAACCAAGAATATTTAGACGTTCAAATAATTCATTCGTGGAACGATGTTGCGTCAATCAACCAACCAACCAACCAATCATACTTCCATTCTCTTTGGTTCTTTCGGTAAAGTCACGTAGGTAGAAATAAAAAAAAAACTCAATCATACTAACTTCTAAAACCAGAGAGACTTGGGAGACTCGCAGACCCATCGTTTTTACCCTCCGTTGCGTTTTCTTCACGCGTTACATATTTAAGTGAAGTGTCCGTGAAGATCATTCGAAAGGGAACACTGTCATTCCAAACGCAGAAGCAAACCAGACACGCTACTGGGGAGGGTGGGGGGGGTGTCCACTTTCAGATGTGTTGATGAGACGTGGGTTTTTTCTCGGAGACGCCCCCAGACCAATTGGGACCTTATTGGTCACCCCGTGCCCCTTATCAATCTCAACGTTCATCCCACAAAGTCACCATCACAAGTGAGAAACACAAACAGACAATCACCACTACTACACTCACCACCAGTACACTCACCACTACAAACCTGTCAACCCCTTACCAGTGCTCTCTACCTTATTACAGACCAATTACGACCTCATTGGTCACCCCGTGCCCCTTATCAATCTCAACGTTCATCCCACAAAGTCACCATCACAAGGGAGAAACACAAACAAATATACAAGACAATTTTTCGTACCCGTATTGAAACGGCTGTACGCCGTATGGACCTGAAAACTCAATTTCCCTGTACGTGCATACGGGGTAAACCGTAATGAGTTCACAGGTATGCTATTCTCTCAGCATTATTCGGATATATACGATTGCTTGCCATAGAGATATGACGGTGGCGAGATGTTAACTGCCTCGCCTGGTATACAGGTAGTCGTAGGTTCGATCCCGACCCTGACGCCTGCTGCTGTATATTTGGAGTTTGCGTGTCTCTCTTTCTCTCACATCATCATCATAACGGTGACTAGGAGATTTTAACTGCCTCGCCTGGTATACAGGAGGTCGTAGGTTCGATCCCGACCCTGACGCCTGCTGTATATTTGGAGTTTGTGTGTCTCTCTCTCATCATCATCATCACGGTGGCTAGGAGATGTTAACTGCCTCGCCTGTTATACAGGAGGTCATAGGTTCGATCCCAACCCTGACGCCTGCTGTATATTTGTAGTTTGCGTGTCTCTCTCTCATCATCATCATCACGTGACTAGGATATGTTAACTTCCTCGCCTGGTATACAGGAGGTCGTAGGTTCGATCCCGACCCTGACGCCTGCTGTATATTTGGAGTTTGCGTGTCTCTCTCATCATAATCATCATCGCGTGACTAGGAGATGTTAATTGCCTCGCCTGGTATACAGGAGGTCGTAGGTTCGATCCCGATCCTGACGCCTGCTGCTGCTGTATATTTGTAGTTTGAGTGTCTCTATCTCATCATCATCATCACTGTGGCTAGGAGATGTAAACTGCCTCGCCTGATATACAGGAGGTCGTGGGTTCGATCCCGATCCTGACGCCTGCTGCTGCTGTATATTTGGAGTTTGAGTGTCTCTCTCTTTTCTCCACGTGGTCGCGTGGATTTTTCTCCAGGCCCTCCGGTTTCTTTATCCACACGTTTAGAGTATTTCGATTTAAAGCTTTCGTGACTGCAAGGATTCATCTTCTTTCGTTCTTTCGGTAAAGTCACGTACAATGAGAATAAAATAATAAATTGATAAAACAAAATAACGCAATAATATTCTCACGACGTTTCGGCCACAACACAAGCGGCCTTCATCAGGTGAAGGGACGAGACTGTCTGGAGGACAGCGCATCACCTGATGGAGGCCGCTTGTGTTGTGGCCGAAACGTCGTGAGAACATTATTGTTATTTTATTTTATCAATGTATTATTTTATTCTCATTCTACGTGGTGACTTTACCGAAAGAACCAAAGAAGACGTTTAGAGTATTTGACTGCTGTTCATTTCCACGTGATAAGCAGACTCCATTGCACTACGATTTGTGGCTTGGTCACTTCCGACAGAGCGCTCTATAGCTCATTGGGTCTTACATGGTCAAACATAAAACCTATAAGCTCCTTCCACGAATATTTCAAAGTTTTTCATATCTTATCACCTGTCTCCTCCCAATCGTCAACTTTATTTCGACTGAATTCGTGCTCCCATTGCTCGCTAACAAATCATGATTAACTGTTGTTCTCTCAAGCCCTTTGTCTCATTGCTGGCCTTACCCAGTGGTCCTTTTTTGATTAAAGCTTTCGTGACTGCAGGGATTCATATTCTTGGTTCTTTCGGTAAAGTCACGTAGGAGGGAAACAATAAAATAATAGAAATATAAAACAATAAAATTCTCACGACGTTTCGACTGCAACACAAGCAATCATCATCAGGTGTGAAAACCACAACAACCAAATTTTAAAAAAGTGGCGTTTTTTTTAACGTTAGCACCACGGATAGCGATTTGACAGTTTATTCAGATGGACGAGTCCATCTATGTTCGGAAAAGAGGAGGGGGAAGACGAAAAATAATGGATGCGGTCTGAAAGCCACCTTAAGCGTGATCAATCAATTAAGACCCGAAATGGTTTATCAAATCCTTCCAATGATTGCTAAGCCAGAATCCATCTTCTCGGTTGAAATTGTCTCTGTGTTTGTATATGTGGATAGCCTCATGAACGAATCTCTCATGGTAGCCAGATGAATGTGGTCCTTCTTCAATGTTACGCCCCACGAGCCGCTGGTGACCCCTGACGTGCCCCCCCCCCCCCCCCGCACATAACGATACACAAATGTGACAAACACACCACCCCTACCTCCCCATCATCATCCTCATCATCGTGCTGCTGTTACAAACACCCCCCCAACGTTGGGTGGCTTGACGTGGCGTGCCGTGCCTCATCGGCCAAAGTGTCTCTCCCTCCCCCACATCGCCGCCGCCGCCGCCACCTCTGAAAACGAGTGAAAACCACAGCTCTACGCTCCTCGCTAAGTCCCAATTTTTTTAAATAAAAATGTAGCCACAAATTTTTTCAGGGTTGGGGGGGGGGCGGTTAATGAACAGGGGGCGGGGGGGTGCTGCTGCTGCGACTACTCAGGTGCACGACAGGCCCTGTGCTGCCCCGTCACTCACGGGAACTCTCATCGTACTCTCAAGTCCGTACAACGGCGAGACAACTCACACGACAAACAACGATTGGGAGAACCGTAGGGGGGGGTACGGGCAGCAGTGAGTTCACCCGCTTGTTGCAGATAGGGGGGTTCGCAGTTCGAACCACATCGGGCTGCCCCGAATAATAATAATAACAATAATAATTTAATGTATATAGCGGATCTTTATCAAGGATCAGCAGACACTCAGCACGAAACGAATTACATCATCTTCTTTGGTTCTTTCGGTTAAAGTCACGTAGAATGAGAATAAAATAATAAATTGATAAAATAAAATAACACAATAATATTCTCACGACGTTTCGGCCAGAACACAAGCGGCCTTCATCAGGTGAAGGGACGAGACTGTCTGGTAGGACAGCGCTGGAGTGACATTGTTATTTTATTTGATCAATTTATTATTTTATTCTCATTCTACGTGACTTTACCGAAAGAACCAAAGAAGATGAATCCTTGCAGTCACGAAAGCTTTAAATTAAGAATTACATCATAAATACATTTTAAAGAATAATTTACGAAATGAACTACAAGTTGAATAAGCGTAAGCGTATGTAGATAGTTCAGTTCCACTTGTTGGATTATTATTATGATTATTTCTTCCGCCTGAGGACGACCCGCTTTGTGTTGCGATCGAAACGTCGTGATTTGTTTTATTTTATACCCACGTGACTTTACCGAAAGAACCAAAGAGTATGGATTCCTGCAGTCACGAAAGTTTCCAATCAAGATGATATAAATAGGGTTTTAAGGCGCATTTAAAAAAAAATAGAATGCTATACAAGCGGGAAGTTCGCGGTCCCGTGACACATCGTTCGCCCGTCGGGTCACGGTCCACTTTTTTGGGCCAAAATTCTCAAAAATAATAACATCGCTGGGCAGGAGGTCTGGTGAGGGCGTTGTGGAGGACCCACGCGTTCCCCCACCACGCACGCGACCTGCGGTGCGAAGCAAATTTTAGACCGCCGGCTTGTTTCAAACTGGCGCGCCGGGAGGTCGAACAGGACTGGCGAGTTCGGGATTGGAATTCCAGTGAAGAGGTCACAACGCTGCATCGCAGCGGATCTTTGGGATGCGCTTCTGCGGCGGCCGTCCGGAACGCTCTTCCTTTCCGACGATATTAGCAAGCCACTGGGATCATCCGTTCGCTTTTAAACCATCATCTAGATGGGAGGGAGTGGGGGGTGGGAAAACGCTAGCGTCTTTAGAAACTGCTGTTCTGTGTAAATCTTGACTTAAAAGCTTTCGTGACTGCAGGAATTCACATTCTTTGGGTCTTTCGGTAACGAAAAAAGAAAATAACAAAAAATATTATTTTGTTACAAGTATCTTCTTTTAACCTATCTACGCGACTTTACCGAAAGACTCAAGAATGCGTTCTCTGTGTTTTTAGTTTGCTGGCCTTCCCCGACCCCCACCCCGTGCACCTTCGACCAGCACGATTGGCTACGTACCGAGCCAATTAAGTTCAACATACGGACAGCGAATTGCCGTGGCAATTACAACAACAATACCACAGGCAATGACATGAAACAGCGGCCATCGGATGTAGTAGGTCGGACACGTGCCCTCCTGCGGTGACTGTTAGCGGTTAGCCCCTGCACGAAGACCCTATTAGGACACGATCCTTTAAGGGTCCAACCCATGGGTTTGACCCAGGCAAGGACGGAGCGGGCGCCTGACCGCCGCCTATTCCTGGACAGGTTAAAAATACGACGTTTGACTAATTAAATTATTTATGAGCGTGCTAAAGGGCGCTTTACAGGCTCCGTGTAAGCGTACTTAAAGTGTGTGTGTGTTTGCTGGTACGTGTTTAGTGTATTGATGGTACGTGTTTGTAATTCATATATGCGTGTTTTGTATATGTGTGTGTGTGTGACACTTCACGTGGCCTCAGGGTGCACATAGCCTGGCACAAGCGTCGTGGTGACGTCACCGCCACTTAGTGGCGAATGGCCGTTGTTGTTGTTGTGTGTGTGTGATAGAGTGTGTGGGTGTGTATCTGTGTTGCTGTGCGCGTGCGTATTTGGAAGTGTGTCAATTCAGCCTCAAATAAGTAGTAGCTTGGTGCGGTGTGCGACTATCGGCACGAGGGAGACAAAGGCGGCCGGGCGTGGCGCTCGCTAACAGCACGCGCTCCTACAAAGTCTGTCGAGGCTATACGGGTGATCTTTGTCTTTATACGTTGATGAGTGTGTGGACCCGTATGATGCGTTTAAGACTGTGTGTTCAAGGGGTGTAATAAAATGTGCACAATTGTCCGTGTCCGTGTGTGTGTATACGCTTGCGCAGGTGTGTACATGCGCGTCTGTACGCATGTCATTTGTCTTGCCGCACTGTGTTTTGATTAGCGTGTGTGTGTGTCAGTGAGTGTGTGTGAGTCAGTGAGTGTTGTATGCCTGTTTGATGCGTGTGCTGTTGAGTGTCTTTGTGCGGCCGTGTGTGTGTGTGAGTCAGTGAGTGTGTGAGTCAGTGAGTGTGTGTTGGCAGGGAGTGTTGTATGCCTGTTTGATGCGTGTGCTGTTGAGTGTCTTTGTGCGGCCGTGTGTGTGCGTGTGTATACGAGTCCGTGTGCCGATGTGATCGTGTAGCGGTGAGCGCTACGAACCTGGCGACCCGAGTTCGATTTTACTCGCTCGCGGCTAACACCGGCGCGACGATTATCTGAACCGGTAACCTGAGCCCTATACCCTAGGTCGACTCGGCCTCAAATGAGTAAACCCCCCGGTACGGTGTGTGAACATCGCCACTCGGGGGAGACAAAGGCGGTCGCGCGTGCTGCTGCTGCTGCTGGCCACCCACCCCCCTCGTGTGCCACAGTGCCGGCCTTCGTAGGTGCTACTCGCCAACAGCACTTGCCCCGACAGTCTGCTCACGCTATACGGGGGATCTTTGTCTTTGTTGCGTCTTTGTGTATCGATGTGATGCGAATGTGTGTTGGGTGTGTCCGTATGCGCGTCTGTACGTATGCGCGTCTGTGTTACATTATTTTAATTCGTGTATCATAGTTAAAACAATTATAGTCCTTAAACCATCTTATATCAACACAACCCCCATGCCAAGCAACTATAATGTAACTTGCATGGTAATACAGGTGCCCGCTTGCCGGCATGTAATCCTATTACATGAATGCATCGTTTGTAACGCGTTACTCCAAACCGCTCCGTACACAAATACGTGAATGTGGCCGACCCACTTGACCGCACCCCCTCCGCACCCAGCGTGTAATTCCACGTTCTTACGACGGGGCCAAGTCCATCCATCGTTCCATCCATGAACAAAAAAAACCCAGAACGGCTTGGGCTTAATTTGCTATTTCCATTGTGGTCGACACGCGTCTAGCGGGGCCGTTCTCTCGAGAGCGGAGGGGGCCGACCGGCCAGCGGTGCCATGAGGCAGGCACTTGCAGGGCTGCACCCTTAACCTCCTCTGCCCTACACGCGCGAGAGAGACATTCTGTCATAGCGAAAATAAACTTCGTTAAACCATTGTATATCTTTAAATAACGATGTTTATTCTCTCTCTCTCTCACACACACACAGGCTGATTACATAAATAGAAGGAAAAAAAATGTTTATTTTTTTATTGATTTTTTTTTGCTCTCATTAATGAAACAGCTTTAAATATAAGATTAAATATATATAGTTTCATAAAGAAATGTTTTACAAGAGAACAGACGTGTTGGTGAACCCCCTAGACCTACCGGTGAATTTCGCGCTCAAGGTAGCGCCGTTGTGATTTGGTGTCGCGCAGAGCCAAATGGGTCCCGGGGCGATAGCCACCCTTTTATAGATGGATGGGTGGGGGCGGGGCGAGGAGGAGGGCGGGGCGAGGAGGGGGCGGGGCCAGGAGAGGGGCGGGGCCAGGAGCAGGCGGGGCCGGGAGAAGTTGGGGGGGGCGGGGCAAAGAGGGGGCGGAGTCACAGTTAACGAAATGGGGCGGAGTCATCGGTTGTGCGTGTGTGAGGAGCTCACATATCCTTGACAGATCTGGACACATTCCCATCGGTGAGCACCTCCGGCAGGCGAGGCTGGGTTGGCTGGGTCACGTAGCCCGCATGCCCAGCCACCGTGTGCCCAAAGGAGCTTCTGTTTAACCGCATAGAGAGTGCTAAACGGGCACGACACGGGCTAGAGAAGAGATGGAGCTGATGCGGTTACGGGAGGATGTGGAGCTGAGCGGACTTGCCGATGACCGGTACCAGCGGTGTCAAGATCGACCTCTGTGGAGGAGGCTCGTAAAGGACGCCGCTGCTGCTGCTGGGCAGTTGGAGGCAGTCGCCCTCCAGCAACAACGGAGGGCAGAGGAGCGACGCTCACAACAACGAGCGGAGCGCCGGGCGGCTAAAGTGCAGCACGTTTGCACAGTAGGGGGCGCACAAGTGGTGGTGCATCTACCGGTCACCCATCGGTCGATGGCACCTGCTGGGTCTGTCCCGTGACCTCCTCCTCCTCTAAGCAAGCCTTCGGACACTTCACGTGGCCTCGATGTGCACCTAGCCTGGCACAGGCGTCGTGGTGACGTCACCGTCACTTGGGGGCCGTCCATAAATGACGTCACGCACCTATGGGGGGGGAGGGGGGGGTCAGACATTTGTGACGATGTGTGACGAGGGGGGGGGGGGTTGAGAAATGTGACGTCACATAAAAATGCGCAACTTTAAATAAATATAGACAACACGTTCTACTTATATTCTTAGCTCTTTCGGTAAAGTCACGTTGCAGGGAAACAATTAAAGTCACGTTGAAGGGAAACAATAAAATAATAAAATATATTGTTTCACATAAAACATATTGTTTTATATATTTTATTATTTTATTGTTTCCCTTCAACGTGACTTTACCGAAAGAGCTAAGAATATTAATTACTGCAGTCACGAAAGCTTTAAATCAAAACGTTCTACTTAATTAAATAGACTTTTTAATAAATGTTTTCTCCTACAACATCAGAGTGCAGCGCCACATTAAATACGCACTACTACAATGACAATAGTTTAAAGCGATTTGAAGCATGATTTATTTTTGGGAGGGGGGGGGGGCAGAGCTTTGTGACGTCATATTTGAGGGGGGGGTCTGACTTTTTGGGACGCCGTGTGACGAAGGGGGAGGGGTCAAAAATCGTCCACAATCGCGTGACGTCATTTATGGACGGCCCCTTGGTGGCGAATGGCGGGCATTGGTATTGGAGGGGAGGATGGGAGGGACAGGGGAGGAGTAGAAGGGGGCGGGGCCAGACGAGAAGGGAGGCGGAGTCAAAAATAAATGGGAAGAGTCATCGGTTGTGTGTGGGAGGGGAGGGGGAAAATGGGTAGTGACTCGAAGGGGCGGGGCTAGACGAGGAGGGGGGTGGAGTCAAATAATAAAGGGGGCGGAGTCATTGCTTGTTGGGGGGTGGGGCTAGGGTCGTGTAGGGAGCGGTGGCGCAGTGGTTAGTGCGCTGCACGACGGACTCACAACAATAATAATGATGTCATTTTATAGAGCGTCATTCATGTAATTGCATCCGGCAACGCTGCAACATAAATTAACGAATAAAATAATAAAATAAGACAATAACATTCTCACGACGTTTCGGCCACAACACAAGTAGCCTTCTTCGGTTGTGTGGAATCCCTCCCCGTAGAGGCGATTGTGTTGTGGCCGAAACGTCGTGAGAATTTTATCGTCTTATTTTATTATCTTATTCTCATTCTACGTGGTGGTGACTTTACCGAAAGAACCAAAGAAGATGAATCCTTGCAGTCGCGAAAGCTTTAAATCGAAAAAAAAACCCCAAAATGAATGAACGATTCCCTTACACGGATGATACAGAGACAAATCTACACTGCTTCGCAAATAAAAAAAAACTAAAAATAATTGAATGTAGCATGATGAAGCTGGTCACACCCCCAGATCTCAATGTCCTGACAGCGGCATCGGTCTTTGTGCTGTCCCGCCTCTTGGCGTCCTGTGGTCTAACAACGCTTGAGACGAGGCTCTAAAGAATGCTGTCTGTGGTGTGGACCAAATCAGCTTCAATAGACAATGGACCATCGTGTACTACCAGAGAGTGTGGTTTTTGTTTGCATGGTCACCACTAAGTGTGTGTGGTTAGGGGCCGTCCATAAATGACGTCACGCGATTTTGGACGATTTTTTTTACCCCCCCTCCCCCTCGTCACACGGCGTCACAAAAAGTCAGACCCCCCCCCTCAAATATGACGTCACAAAGCTCTGCCCCCCCCCCCTCCACAAAACAATATTTCCATTTTGAAAATAAAACATGATTTCAAATCGCTTTAAACTATTGTCATTGTAGCGCGTATTTAATGTGGCTCTGCACTCTGATGTTATAGGAGAAAACATTTATTAAAAAGTATATTTAATTAAGTAGAACGTGTCGTCTATATTTATTTAAAGTTGCGCATTTTGATGTGACGTCACATTTCTCAAACCCCCCCCCCCCCCTGTCACACATCGTCACAAATGTCTGACCCCGCCCCCCCCACCTAGGTGCGTGACGTCATTTAATGACGGCCCCTTAACACAACTGTTGTATTGCCCAGAGAGGGTATAACCTATTATTGTGAAAAAAATATGAACACATACATAACGAGAAACAATTTACATAATAAGAACCCGGCGACACGAGTTCGATTCCCACTCACAGCCACCACCAACACCACGAGGGACGATTTATCCAAACCGGTCATGGGTCTCCCCTATAGGTCGACTCAGCCTAAAATTAGTACCCGGTGCTGTGTGCCACTTAGGGAGACAAAGGCGGTCGGGCGTGGTGCTGGCCACCCATCCATTCGTGTGCCGTGCCGGCCTTGATAGGTGCTACTGGTTAACAGCACTTGCCCCTACACTCTGTTAAGGCTACACGGGGGATTTTTTTGCCCGCGGGGGAGTGAGTGGAAAAGGCGGAGCCAGGCGGGAGTAGGCGTGGTCATTCAACACAAGGGGGCGGGGTTATCCGTTGGGGGAGGAGTCAGTTAGAGGGGAGGAGCCAGTCTACAAAGGGTTATCTGACCTATAACGTCTGACAATTAAAAAGCCAGCATTGAATCATTCAAGCCTGACTGCTGCTACTGCTGATGAGACACTGCGTGTGGAAAGAAGTCCGGAGTTTGCTTGTACGGTACTATACTGTTGAACCAGAATCAGTGTTTATCCCGGACGAATCCGATGAGCTATAAAGCTCTTTTCACAGATGTCCAGTCGGGGCACGTTACGACAACAACAATAAACAAGTTCCAAAAACATGGCAGTAGTGCAAAGTGCAAGAAAGGTAAACACATCGCCAAAACACAAACAAATTAAACGGAACCATCCCACATCCTACCAGACAAATCCCACTGAGATATTAGCTTGTTTTTCAAAAGGGACCTGGCCCACAACTGATAGCTCAACAAAGTGGCTTATCATTTGGGCATTTGTAGCAGCAACATCATCTAAATTCTCAACTCCACGTGGAGCAGAGAAGACGTGCATGCAGGCGAGTGGGATTTCTCAAAGTGTGAAAGAAAAGTAGAGTACAGTAGCAGTGGCGTAGTGACTACATTATCAGTGGTGTAGTAACTACATTATCAGTGGTGTAGTGACTACATTATCAGTGGCGTAGTAACTACATTATCAGTGGTGTAGTAACTACGTTATCAGTGATGTACTGACTACATTATCAGTGACGTAGTAACTACATTATCAGTGACGTAGTAACTACATTATCAGTGGTGTAGTGACTACATTATCAGTGGTGTAGTAATTACGTTGTCAGTGACGTAGAAACTACATTATCAGTGGTGTAGTGACTACATTATCAGTGGTGTAGTAACTACATTATCAGTGGTGTAGTAACTACATTATCAGTGGCGTAGTAACTACATTATCAGTGGTGTAGTAATTACGTTGTCAGTGACGTACAAACTACATTATCAGTGGTGTAGTGACTACTTTATCAGTGGCGTAGTAACTACATTATCAGTGACGTAGTAACTACATTATCAGTGACGTAGTAACTACATTATCAGTGGTGTAGTGACTACATTATCAGTGGTGTAGTAATTACATTGTCAGTGACGTAGAAACTACATTATCAGTGGTGTAGTAACTACATTGTCAGTGACGTAGTAACTACATTATCAGCGGTGTAGTGACTACATTATCAGTGGTGTAGTGACTACATTATCAGTGGCGTAGTAACAACATTATCAGTGGCGTAGTAATTACATTATCAGTGGTGTAGTGACTGCATTATCAGTGGCGTAGTAACTACATTATCAGTGGCGTAGTAACTACATTATCAGTGGCGTAGTAACTACACTATCAGTGACGTAGTAACTACATTATCAGTGACGTAGTAACTACATTGTCAGTGACGTTGTAACTACATTATCAGTGACGTAGTAACTACATTATCAGTGACGTAGAAACTAAATTTTCAGTAATGTAGTAATCAACATTATCAGTGACGTAGTAACTACATTATCAGTGGCGTTGTAACTACATTATCAGTAACCTAGTAACTACATTGTCAGTGACGTAGTAACTACATTATCAGTGGTGTAGTGACTACATTATCAGTGACTTAGTAACTACATTATCAGTGGCGTTGTAACTACATTATATGTAACGTAGTAACTACATTATCAGTGACGTTGTAACTACATTATCAGTGACGTAGTAACTAAATTATCAATGACGTAGTAACTACATTATCAGTGGCGTTGTAACTACATTGTCAGTGACGTTGTAACTACATTATCAGTGGCGTTGTAACTACATTATCAGTGACGTAGTAACTATTGTCAGTGACGTAGTAACTATTGTCAGTGACGTAGTAACTACATTATCAGTGGTGTAGTGACTACATTATCAGTGACGTAGTAACTACATTATCAGTGGTGTTGTAACTACATTGTCAGTGACGTTGTAAATACATTATCAGTGGCGTTGTAACTACATTATCAGTGACGTAGTAACTACATTATCAATGACGTAGTAACTACCATTATCAGTGACGTAGTAACTATTGTCAGTGACGTAGTAACTACATTATCAGTGACGTAGTAACTATTGTCAGTGACGTAGTAGCTACATTATTATCAGCGGCAATCGGTCACGTGGTGGGGGGGGGGGGATATCCGATTCGTCTTATTGAACAATCTCCCAACCTTACCGTTCGAATAACATTAAAAGGTAAAAAAAAATCAAATCCGCGTTTCAAATAATTGGTGTGGTTCTTTGACACCTGCTGTTTAAGACAAATTTCATGGGCAGTTTAAAACGTAGTCGGGCTTTCCATACTCGATGGGGGTTTTTTTGGGGGGGAGTTAGATCGCGTAAATTAAAATGTGTTCATATTCTTAGTTTTTTCGGTAAAGTCACGTTGAAGAGAAACAACAAAATAACAAAATATATATAAAACAATAAAAAATTCTCACGACGTTTCGACCATAACTCAAACGGTCATCATCAGGTGTGTCGGTTTGCATAAATTTATTTTGAAAACGGCATATTTATTTATATATATAAAAATAACGTTTGCGTCACGCGCAACGATGGCAGTTTGCCAGGACTAGTCCATCTATTTTTTGAAAAGAGGAGGGGGGAGACGAAATTTGTTTTTATGTAAGCTGTCTGAAAGGCACTGTAAGCGTGAACAATCAATCAAGAACTGAAATGATTTATCAAATCTTTCCAATGATTGCTAAGATAGAATCCATCTTCTCGGTTGAAATTGTCTCTGTGTTTGTATATGTGGATAGCCTCATGAACGAATCTCTCATGGAAGCCAGATGGCTTACAAAGAACCTCCGTCTTGGAAAAGTCAATGGCATGTGAGCCTACTGAATTAGAACAATGATCTGCTACGGCCGAGGTGTTGGTCCTACCGTGTTTAAGGTCTGCTTTATGTTCACGAATGCGGTCCGAGATATGGCGTTTGGTTTCTCCAATGTAACTACTACCACAGAGGCAACTTAGTTTGTAGACACCAGGGTATTGTATGTCCGGAATCACATCTTTTACAGACGGAACCAGATCACGGATTTTATGTAATGTGTTGAAACGGACCTGGATCTTGTGTTTATTCAAGATTTTGGAGATCTTTTTTGTGATCCCAGCAATGTAGGGTAAAGTGATGGTTTTGAAAGGCTCCTCAAGAGGGTTCTTCTTCATGGTTTGAGTGATAGCTTTGCGGATTGTATAGTCGGAGTAACCATTAGCCCTAAGAGCTTGGTGTACGTGCTTGAGTTCACTGCTTATGTGTTCCTGGTCGGATATGCATTGGGCTCTATGATACAGAGTCTTGATGAGATAATTCTTCTGTGATGGATGGTGGTGGGAATCCGGTTTCAGATAAGCATCCGTATGGGTAGCTTTCCTGTAGACAGAGTGGCTCATTGAACCATCAGGTCTCTTTTTAATTAGGACATCCAAAAAAGGTATCTTGCCATCTATTTCGACTTCCATGGTAAATCTGATGGCTGGGTGTATGGAATTGATGTGGTCGAAGAATTTGTCTAGAGCAGGCCGGCCATGTGGCCAGATGACAAAAGTGTCATCCACGTACCTCTTCCATAAGGTTGGGCGCAGAGTGGCAGTCTGGATGGCGTCAGTCTCAAATTTCTCCATGAAAATGTTAGCTATAACTGGAGAAAGGGGGGAGCCCATTGGGGTGCCCTCAGTTTGTTTGTAGAAAGTTCCATTCCAAGTGAAGTATGTATTGGTTAAACAGTGTCTCACCAGGGGGGGTACCTCAGTGTTTAGTCCTTGATGAACCAAGTCTTCAATGATTGCAATGGTGTCAGGTACAGGTAATGGTGTCAGGTACAGGTACAGGTTCCTGTACCTGACACCATTGCAATCATTGAAGACTTGGTTCATCAAGGACTAAACACTGAGGTACCCCCCCTGGTGAGACACTGTTTAACCAATACATACTTCACTTGGAATGGAACTTTCTACAAACAAACTGAGGGCACCCCAATGGGCTCCCCCCTTTCTCCAGTTATAGCTAACATTTTCATGGAGAAATTTGAGACTGACGCCATCCAGACTGCCACTCTGCGCCCAACCTTATGGAAGAGGTACGTGGATGACACTTTTGTCATCTGGCCACATGGCCGGCCTGCTCTAGACAAATTCTTCGACCACATCAATTCCATACACCCAGCCATCAGATTTACCATGGAAGTCGAAATAGATGGCAAGATACCTTTTTTGGATGTCCTAATTAAAAAGAGACCTGATGGTTCAATGAGCCACTCTGTCTACAGGAAAGCTACCCATACGGATGCTTATCTGAAACCGGATTCCCACCACCATCCATCACAGAAGAATTCTCTCATCAAGACTCTGTATCATAGAGCCCAATGCATATCCGACCAGGAACACATAAGCAGTGAACTCAAGCACGTACACCAAGCTCTTAGGGCTAATGGTTACTCCGACTATACAATCCGCAAAGCTATCACTCAAACCATGAAGAAGAACCCTCTTGAGGAGCCTTTCAAAACCATCACTTTACCCTACATTGCTGGGATCACAAAAAAGATCTCCAAAATCTTGAATAAACACAAGATCCAGGTCCGTTTCAACACATTACATAAAATCCGTGATCTGGTTCCGTCTGTAAAAGATGTGATTCCGGACATACAATACCCTGGTGTCTACAAACTAAGTTGCCTCTGTGGTAGTAGTTACATTGGAGAAACCAAACGCCATATCTCGGACCGCATTCGTGAACATAAAGCAGACCTTAAACACGGTAGGACCAACACCTCGGCCGTAGCAGATCATTGTTCTAATTCAGTAGGCTCACATGCCATTGACTTTTCCAAGACGGAGGTTCTTTGTAAGCCATCTGGCTTCCATGAGAGATTCGTTCATGAGGCTATCCACATATACAAACACAGAGACAATTTCAACCGAGAAGATGGATTCTATCTTAGCAATCATTGGAAAGATTTGATAAATCATTTCAGTTCTTGATTGATTGTTCACGCTTACAGTGCCTTTCAGACAGCTTACATAAAAACAAATTTCGTCTCCCCCCTCCTCTTTTCAAAAAATAGATGGACTAGTCCTGGCAAACTGCCATCGTTGCGCGTGACGCAAACGTTATTTTTATATATATAAATAAATATGCCGTTTTCAAAATAAATTTATGCAAACCGACACACCTGATGATGACCGTTTGAGTTATGGTCGAAACGTCGTGAGAATTTTTTATTGTTTTATATATATTTTGTTATTTTGTTGTTTCTCTTCAACGTGACTTTACCGAAAAAACTAAGAATATGAATTACTGCAGTCACGAAAGCTTTAAATCAAAATTTAAAATGTGTTGTTAAACCCGCCACCACCCGACACAGCCTAAATTCGTCAGGGGTTGTTACGTCACACAAAACATGGCAATTCGTTACTAATGTAGTGTGGAACTCACACGGGAGGCAAGGTAAGGGGCCGTCCATAAATGACGTCACATATGACGTCACAAAGCTCGCCCCCCCCCCCCCCAAAAAAAACATGCTTCAAATCGCTTTAAACTATTGTCATTGTAGTGCGTAGTTAATGTGGCGCTGCACTCTGATGTTGTAGGAGAAAACATTTAGTTAAAAAAAGTTTATTTAATTAAGCAGAACGTGCTGTCTATATTTATTTAAAGTTGCGCAATTTTGATGTGACGTCACATTTCTCAACCCCCCTCCCTCCCCTCCCCTCCCGTCTCGTCACACATCGTCACAAATGTATGAGCCCCCTCCTCCTCTAGGTGCGTGACGTCATTTATGGAAAACCTCCCCCTCCCTGTACGTTCCCGCACGCCGGCTTTTATACTCCCAGCTAGACTCCGCCCACCTTCCAGGACCTGCCCGACAGCCAATCCGCAGCCCACACACAGACGCCTCTCATCAGCTGCGCGTGCGTCACTCAATTAGCACAGTGCCTCTCATCAGCTGCGCGTGCATTACTACACTATTGATGATGATGAAGGTGGTGGTGATGATGATGATGGTGATGATCATGATGATGGTGGTAATGGTGATGGCGATGATCATGATGATGATGGTGGTGATGATGCTGGTGATGATGTTGGTGATGATGGTGGTGATGATGATGGTGATGATCATGATGATGGTGGTAATGGTGATGATGGTGGTGATAATGGTGATGATCATGATGGTGGTGATGATGATGATGACGCTGGTGATGATCATGATGATGGTGGTAATGGTGATGATGGTGGTGATAATGGTGATGATCATGATGATGGTGGTAATGGTGATGATGGTGGTGATAATGGTGATGATCATGATGATGGTGGTAATGGTGATGATGGTGGTGATAATGGTGATGATCATGATGATGGTGGTAATGGTGATGATGGTGGTGATGATGATGGTGATGATCATGATGATGGTGGTAATGATGATGATGGTGGTGATGATGATGGTGATGATCATGATGATGGTGGTAATGATGATGATGGTGGTGATGATGATGGTGGTGATCATGATGATGGTGGTAATGATGATGATGGTGGTGATGATCGTGGCGATGATGATGGTGGTGATCATGATGATGGTGGTAATGATGATGGTGGTGGTGATGATCGTGGCGATGATGATGGTGGTGATCATGATGGTGGCCGATGGGTCAAGAGTAATAACGGGGCGACAAATTTCGATTTAAAGCTTTCGTGACTGCAAGGATTCATCTTCTTTGGTTCTTTTCGGTAAAGTCACGTAGGATGAGAATAACAGCTTCAATGAACGCTGCTAAGATTCTTAGCAGCGTTCATTGAAGCTCTGTCGTCCCATACAGTTTGTTGTTCCTTCACCTGAAGAAGGCTACTTGTGTTGTGGCCGAAACGTCGTGAGAATTATATTGGCTTATTTTATTTTATTATTTAATTCTCATCCTACGGCTCTGGCTGGAGTGTGAACAAGAGCTTCATAGCTCATCGTATTCCTCCGGTGTGTAAATAAAGATTCTGATTTTGAAGATGTATCGGTCACTTTACAAACACATTCCTGCGGAGGGGGCTGGTAGGAAATTTTGAAGTAATTATGAAGTAATTATGTACGGATATTTAAGCACAAACTTGTTGGGGTCGTGCGCAGAAGAAAGCAAAATGAAAAGTGAGCGGAATTATAAAACGACGCCAGAAAGTGCAGTGTAAAAGAGGTCGCACCAGAAAGTGCAGTGTATCATCCCCTGCCTCCTGTGAAGAATTAATTCCGGTTGGGCTTCCAGTCCATATAAGGGCACCACGGGGTGACCAGCCCCTCCCCACCCAGCCCCACCCCACCCAGCCCCTCCTCTCCCCTCCCCACCCAGCCCCACCCAGCCCCTCCCCACCCTCCCCTCCCCACCCAGCCCCTCCCCACCCTCCCCACCCAGCCCCTCCCCACCCAGCCCCTCCCTACCCTCCCCTCTCCACCCAGCCCCACCCCTCCGACGTGGACAGACATCCACAGACATACACATTGAATCCCCTGCCTCCTGTGAGAATTAATCCCGGTTGGGCTTCCAGTCCACTACGTTTCCTACCAGTAATGCCTACTAGGAGCGCATTTGTTATATATCCGGGTGTCCGGATACACGTGGACAGACATCCACAGACATACACAATTAATCCCCTGCCTCCTGTGAGAATTAATCCCGGTTGGGCTGCCAGTCCACTACGTTTCCTACCAGTACTAACCACGCCGTGCGGTCTGTACGGTCGCGCGCAGTGGCGATAATTGTCGACCATGGCTCAAATATTCCACGTGGGAATCGGTTGCACCTGTTCCTGACTTTGAAACCCGATTATTGATCTTGAAAACGGTTTCAACGGTTTCGACGACTGCTAGTTTGTTGTTTTATAATTGAACCTCATTGCGGGAAACCCCGGGGGGTCCCATACGCCCCCCCCGGCTCTCGCATGAACTGCGTTGTGACCTCATTCTACGTCCGTTGAAGGCGAACGAGACGGCGATCTGTTCCTCTCGACGAACTCTGCACGATGCGCTCATCAAAGTTTCAAAGTTTTTGTCGGTGACCACGGCAACTTTTGGCAACGACACGGCAACAGGACGATCCGCGCAAAGGCGCGTCGCGGCGTTTGTGTGCGCGGTGGGACGGAGTCGGCAACATTTTAAAATAAAATAAACCCTAGGGTACCGCCAATGGGGTTCACATGTTTGTAGATATGAAATAATAATAATAAAACTACAGACTTTATAAAAAAAAATGTTTTAAAACAGAGGGCTTTTCGCAAAATAAATTTAATTTGATCAGGAAAAGCCAAAGCGCCTATACAGAATGACTCTTTTTTTAATCAATGAGCGCACATATCACACCGCCGGGGTGGATAAAAAATAAGTACCACTTTGTGCGGGGAAGTCAGCAGTGGTTGTCCTATGGCTCGACTTCGGTTCGCACTCCGCCATAGGAACGTGGACATCCCCGTCACGGGCTCTGCAGGGGCTGTAAATAGGCGATGAACAACCGACGGATCATCATTGGGCATTTAAACTTGAAGCAGGAACTGTCACTTCACGATATTAAACACGTGGGGCTTTCGCGAACTATACACTATATACCGTATGTATTTATTAATTACAATACTGTATTGCACAGTAACATTTAAAGTAAAAAGCAAGGAAAATTCTTAGCCTACCTATGTGAACTGCAATATCATGGAAAGTTTTTTTTTTCAGAAAACAATCCTATCTGCTATAAAAAAAAAACTTTTCACATGCATTGAACGTATGTACCGTATCGTGGTAACCCTAAAATGAAATCGCTAAAGCTACGTATCATACACTCATTGTACTCGCCAAGATCCTGTCCGTCGTCTGCATGCTTGAACGATGTTAGGTTGTTGATGGCTACATTAACTTAGCTGTCGGAAGAGGCGGATGGCGATGATAAAGTTACAGGACCGTACCTCGTACGCTGCTGCGTTTGCCTGCCGCGCGAAATTAAAAATATTTTACTATTTTGTCATATCGCTATCGCCATCGTAAGATCGAATTATCGTAAGTCGGAGCATCGTAAGTCGGGGATTACCTGTTTAATGCATGATAGAGGGGGGGGGGGGTGTTTTTTGGGAGGGGTTAGATCGCGTAAAATATAAATGTGTCGTCAAAACCCGCCACCACCCGACAGAGCCCGAATTAGCAAGAGTAATTTTCGTTGTTATTTTCTTTGAACCGATCTACGTGACTTTACCGAAAAATCCCCAAAGAATATCGCTAAAAAAGTTTGTCACGTAAGCACAGCACGTGGCCAATTCGTCACTGGCGCAGCACGAACTGGTTGTGCATTGGAGAGTCAAAGCGACGACTCAGGTAGAGGCTGTATCGGTTGTTGGCGAGTTGAACGACACAGTACGATTTGAAATAACGCCGATCGATCGACAGAGGAGCACGCGTGGATTACAGAACGCAAGCGGGTTCACTATCGGAATATTTGTTACAGATCGGAAGATTTGTTACAGACCGCAGGAATCTGGAGAGCCATGGAGCTGAACGCGTAAGTAGACTTTCGCGACAAACATCATCCGTGATATCGGTTTTGTTTGTTTGTTCGTTGGGGTTAGATCGCGTGGATATATAAATGTGTGTCGTTACACGCCGCCACCACCCGACACAGCCAACTCGTAAGGGGTTGTCACGTAAACAGAACGTGGGCAATTCGTCACGAGTACAGCACTAGTGTATAGTGTAGTATATAGTGTAGTGTATAGTGTAGTATACTAGTACAGCACTAACCGCTTGTGTGTTGGAGAGCCAAGCCATAACATTTACAATTGTGAGTACGACGTTTCGCCAGTAATTACAACTAGTCACGTAGGTATAAACAGCTTCAAATCAAGATTAATTACAACTAGCTTCATCAGGCCCAGTTGTGTAGCAGTGTATAGTAGTGTACAGTGTAGTGTATAGTGTAGTAGTGTTTAATGTAGTGGTGTATAGTGTAGTAGTGTATAGTGTACAGTGTAGTGTATAGTGTAGTAGTGTTTAATGTAGTGGTGTATAGTAGTGTATAGTGCAGTAATGTAGAGTAGTGTAGTAGTGTATAGTGTAGTAGTGTATAATGTAGTGTATAGTGTAGTGTATAGTGTAGTAGTGTAGTGTATAGTGTAGTGTATAGTGTAGTAGTGTAGTGTATAGTGTAGTGTATAGTGTAGTAGTGTAGTGTATAGTGTAGTGTATAGTGTAGTAGTGTAGTGTATAGTGTAGTGTATAGTGTAGTGTATAGTGTAGTAGTGTATAGTGTAGTGTATAGTGTAGTAGTGTAGTGTATAGTGTAGTGTATAGTGTAGTAGTGTAGTGTATAGTGTAGTGTATAGTGTAGTGTATAGTGTAGTAGTGTATAGTGTAGTGGATAGTAGTGTATAGTGTAGAGTAGTGAATAGTGTAGTGTATAGTAGTGTATAGTAGTGTATAGTGTAGTGTATAGTGTAGTGTATAGTGTATAGTGTAGAGTAGTGTATAGTGCAGTGTATAGTGTAGAGTAGTGTATAGTGTAGTGTATAGTGTAGTACAGTAGTCTATAGTGTAGAGTAGTGTATAGTGTAGTGTATAGTGTAGTACAGTAGTCTATAGTGTAGAGTAGTGTATAGTGTAGTGTATAGTGTAGAGTAGCGTATAGTGGATAGTGTAGTGTATAGTGTAGTGTATAGTGTAGAGTAGTGTATAGTAGTGTATAGTGTAGTGTATAGCGTAGTGTATAGTAGTGTATAGTGTAGAGTAGTGTATAGTAGTGTATAGTGTAGTGTATAGTGTAGAGTAATGTATAGTGTAGTGTATAATGTAGAGTAGTGTATAGTGTAGTGTATAGTGTAGAGTAGTGTCTAGTGTAGTGTATAATGTAGAGTAGTGTATAGTGTAGTGTATAGTGTAGAGTAGTGTATAGTGTAGTGTATAATGTATAGTAGTGTATAGTGTAGTGTATAGTGTAGAGTAGTGTATCGTAGTGTAGTAGTGCTGGAGTCTGTGGCCAGGGAAAGGGAGGTCTGGGACCGCCACCACTCAACACGCTGCCGCCGCGACCCTCACCAGGACAAGAGGGCTGATAAATAAACGAACGATGACATAAATCACGACAGGAGTGCCACGTATAGGAAAGGTAAACACATCACTACACTTTTTATTTTAATTTTGCCTGGTAAAGCTCGCTGAGCCATTCGCTTCTTGCTTCAGAAGCGACCTGGCCACAAATGACAGCTCAACGTGGACATTTGTAGCAGCCAAAAAATAATCCCAAGGCGTGTTTAGGACGCGTCGTGGCTGGGACGTGATGGTGGTGATGGAGGTGATGGTGGTGATGGTGGTGATGGAGGTGATGGAGGTGATGGAGGTGATGGTGGTGATGGTGGTGATGGAGGTGATGGTGGTGATGGTGATGATGGAGGTGATGGTGGTGATGGAGGTGATGGAGGTGATGGTGGTGATGGTGGTGATGGTGGTGATGCAGGTGATGGTGGTGATGGAGGTGATGGTGGTGATGGAGGTGATGGTGGTGATGGTGGTGATGGAGGTGATGGAGGTGATGGTGGTGACTGAGGTGATGGAGGTGATGGTGGTGATGGAGGTGATGGTGGTGATGGAGGTGATGGAGGTGATGGGGGTGATGGTGGTGGAGGTGATGGTGGTGATGGTGGTGATGGAGGTGATGGTGGTGATGGAGGTGATGGAGGTGATGGTGGTGATGGTGGTGATGGTGGTGATGGAGGTGATGGTGGTGATGGTGATGATGGAGGTGATGGTGGTGATGGAGGTGATGGAGGTGATGGGGGTGATGGTGGTGATGGTGGTGATGCAGGTGATGGTGGTGATGGAGGTGATGGTGGTGATGGAGGTGATGGTGGTGATGGAGGTGATGGAGGTGATGGTGGTGATGGAGGTGATGAAGGTGATGGTGGTGATGGAGGTGATGGTGGTGATGGAGGTGATGGTGGTGATGGGGGTGATGGTGGTGGAGGTGATGGTGGTGATGGTGGTGATGGGGGTGATGGTGGTGGAGGTGATGGAGGTGATGGTGGTGATGGAGGTGATGGTGGTGATGGAGGTGATGGAGGTGATGGTGGTGATGGAGGTGATGGTGGTGATGGAGGTGATGGTGGTGATGGTGGTGATGGAGGTGATGGTGGTGGTGATGGAGGTGATGGTGGTGGTGATGGAGGTGATGGAGGTGATGGAGGTGATGGTGGTGATGGAGGTGATGGAGGTGATGGAGGTGATGGTGGTGATGGAGGTGATGGTGGTGATTGGAGGTGATGGTGGTGATGGTGGTGATGGTGGTGATGGTGGTGATGGAGGTGATGGAGGTGATGGTGGTGATGGAGGTGATGGAGGTGATGGTGGTGATGGTGGTGATGGAGGTGATGGTGGTGATGGAGGTGATGGTGGTGATGGAGGTGATGGGCGATATTCGAAAATAATAACGGAGTGACACGCAAAATCTGAATAGCTCCGTGTGAATACACATTCTGATTGTGATTCTGCCTGTCAAGGGATCACGTACGTCGCGGAGATGGAGCGATACAATGACCTCGCGTGCGGGAACGAGACGGAATGGTCGTGTTCGCCTGACCGTGAGATGGCGATGCTGTTGGGGTCACGGCATTCATCCAGCGGTGGATCGATCATGGCTGATGACGAGGATGACGAGGATGATGATCGTGTTGTGTTCGTGCTGTTTGGTCAGCGAGGGAGGGCAGCGGTGAGGAGGATGATGGAGGCTCCCGCGGGCAGGGGGGGGGAGCTGGGGGAGGGGAGATGCGGTGGGTAGGAGGGGGAGATACGGGGGAGGACGGGGAAACAAGGGAGAGAGAGGGTTGGAGATTGACACGAGGGAGTGAGAGGGGGCAGAGAGCGAGAGAGCAGTCAGATTGTGCTCCCGGCCAGCTCCCTCTGTCCCTCTCCCAGCTCTCTCTGTCCCTCTCCCAGCTCCCTGTCCCTCTCCCAGCTCTCTCTCTCTCCCTGTCCCTCTCCCAGCTCTCTCTCCCAGCTCTCTCCCTGTCCCTCTCCCAACTCTCTCTCCCAGCTCTCTCTCCCAACTCTCTGTCCCTCTCCCAGCTCTCTCTCTGTCCCTCTCCCAGCTCTCTCTCTCTGTCCCTCTCCCAGCTCCCTGTCCCTCTCCCAGCTCTCTCTCTCTCCCTGTCCCTCTCCCAGCTCTCTCTCCCAGCTCTCTCCCTGTCCCTCTCCCAGCTCCCTGTCCCTCTCCCAGCTCTCTCCCTGTCCCTCTCTCTGTCCCTCTCCCAGCTCTCTCCCTGTCCCTCTCCCAGCTCTCTCTCCCAGCTCTCTCCCTGTCCCTCTCCCAACTCTCTATCTGTCCCTCTCCCAGCTTTCTCCCTGTCCCTGTCCCAGCTCTCTCTCTGTCCCTCTCCCAGCTCCCTGTCCCTCTCCCAGCTCTCTCTCTGTCCCTCTCTCTGTCCCTCTCTCTGTCCCTCTCCCAGCTCTCTCCCTGTCCCTCTCCCAGCTCTCTCTCTGTCCCTCTCCCAGCTCCCTGTCCCTCTCCCAGCTCTCTCTCTGTCCCTCTCCCAGCTCCCTGTCCCTCTCCCAGCTTTCTCCCTGTCCCTCTCCCAGCTCTCTCCCTGTCCCTCTCCCAGCTCTCTCTCTGTCCCTCTCTCAGCTCCCTGTCCCTCTTCCAACTCTCTCTCTCTGTCCCTCTCCCAACTCTCTCTCTGTCCCTCTCCCAGTTCCCTGTCCCTCTCCCAGCTCTCTCTCTGTCCCTCTCCCAGCTCTCTCTCCCAGCTCTCTCCCTGTCCCTCTCCCAACTCTCTCTCCCAGCTCTCTCTCCCAACTCTCTCTCTGTCGCTCTCCCAACTCTCTCTCTGTCCCTCTCCCAGCTTTATCCCTGTCCCTCTCCCAGCTCTCTCTCTGTCCCTCTCCCAGCTCCCTGTCCCTCTCCCAGCTCTCTCTCTGTCCCTCTCCCAGCTCTCTCCCTGTCCCTCTCCCAGCTCTCTCTCTGTCCCTCTCCCAGCTCCCTGTCCCTCTCTCAGCTCCGTCCCTGTCCCTCTCCCAGCTCTCTCTCTGTCCCTCTCTCAGCTCTCTCTCTGTCCCTCTCTCAGCTCTCTCTCTGTCCCTCTCCCAACTCTCTCTCTGTCCCTCTCCCAGCTCTCTCTCTGTCCCTCTCCCAACTCTCTCCCTGTCCCTCTCCTAGCTCTCTCTCCCAGCTCTCTCTCTGTCCCTCTCCCAACTCTCTCCCTGTCTCTCTCCCAGCTCTCTCTCCCAGCTCTCTTTCTGTCCCTCTCCCAACTCTCTCTCTGTCCCTCTCTCAGCTCCCTCCCTGTCCCTCTCCCAGCGCTCTCTCTGTCCCTCTCCCAGCTCCCTGTCCCTCTCCCAGCTCTCTCTCCCAGCTCTCTCTCTCCCAGCTCTCTCTCTCTCTCTGTCCCTCTCCCAGCTCTCTCTCCCAGCTCTCCCTCTCCCAGCTCTCTCTCTGTCCCTTTCTCTGTCCCTCTCCCAGCCCGGCTGCGAGGCTGTCCCGTCGCTCCGAAGGTGACCAGGGACAGGATCCGTGAGAGGTGGTCGGGAATAGGAGGGAGGGAGGGAGGCGTTGTGGCTCGAGAGGGGAGGAAGGAGGGAGGGGAGGGATGATGATGATGATGAGCAGGAGGCAAGGATGGCGGCGTGGGGCGGTGACATCGGCAGCGAGACGCTGATGAGAGCAGGCGACTTGTATCCTCCTCGATAGCGCGTCTACTATCACGGGGTAATGCTGCTAACATTCTCTATCCACTGCTGTGTGTGTGTCTACTATCACGGGGTAATGCTGCTAACATTCTCTATCCACTGCTGTGTGTGTGTCTACTATCACGGGGTAATGCTGCTAACATTCTCTATCCACTGCTCTGTGTGTGTGTGTACTATCACGGGGTAATGCTGCTAACATTCTCTATCCACTGCTGTGTGTGTGTCTACTATCACGGGGTAATGCTGCTAACATTCTCTATCCACTGCTGTGTGTGTGTCTACTATCACGGGGTAATGCTGCTAACATTCTCTATCCACTGCTGTTGTGTGTCTACTATCACGGGGTAATGCTGCTAACATTCTCTATCCACTGCTGTGTGTGTGTCTACTATCACGGGGTAATGCTGCTAACATTCTCTATCCACTGCTCTGTGTGTGTGTCTACTATCACGGGGTAATGCTGCTTACATTCTCTATCCACTGCTGTGTGTGTGTGTCTACTATCACGGGGTAATGCTGCTAACATTCTCTATCCACTGCTCTGTGTGTGTGTCTACTATCACGGGGTAATGCTGCTAACATTCTCTATCCACTGCTGTGTGTGTGTCTACTATCACGGGGTAATGCTGCTAACATTCTCTATCCACTGCTGTGTGTGTGTGTCTACTATCACGGGGTAATGCTGCTAACATTCTCTATCCACTGCTGTGTGTGTGTCTACTATCACGGGGTAATGCTGCTAACATTCTCTATCCACTGCTGTGTGTGTGTCTACTATCACGGGGTAATGCTGCTTACATTCTCTATCCACTGCTGTGTGTGTGTCTACTATCACGGGGTAATGCTGCTAACATTCTCTATCCACTGCTGTGTGTGTGTCTACTATCACGGGGTAATGCTGCTAACATTCTCTATCCACTGCTCTGTGTGTGTGTCTACTATCACGGGGTAATGCTGCTAACATTCTCTATCCACTGCTGTGTGTGTGTCTACTATCACGGGGTAATGCTGCTAACATTCTCTATCCACTGCTGTGTGTGTGTGTCTACTATCACGGGGTAATGCTGCTAACATTCTCTATCCACTGCTGTGTGTGTGTCTACTATCACGGGGTAATGCTGCTAACATTCTCTATCCACTGCTGTGTGTGTGTCTACTATCACGGGGTAATGCTGCTTACATTCTCTATCCACTGCTGTGTGTGTGTCTACTATCACGGGGTAATGCTGCTAACATTCTCTATCCACTGCTGTGTGTGTGTCTACTATCACGGGGTAATGCTGCTAACATTCTCTATCCACTGCTGTGTGTGTGTCTACTATCACGGGGTAATGCTGCTAACATTCTCTATCCACTGCTGTGTGTGTGTCTACTATCACGGGGTAATGCTGCTAACATTCTCTATCCACTGCTGTGTGTGTGTCTACTATCACGGGGTAATGCTGCTAACATTCTCTATCCACTGCTGTGTGTGTGTGTCTACTATCACGGGGTAATGCTGCTTACATTCTCTATCCACTGCTCTGTGTGTGTCTACTATCACGGGGTAATGCTGCTAACATTCTCTATCCACTGCTGCTGTGTGTGTCTACTATCACGGGGTAATGCTGCTAACATTCTCTATCCACTGCTGTGTGTGTGTGTCTACTATCACGGGGTAATGCTGCTAACATTCTCTATCCACTGCTGTATGTGTGTGTCTACTATCACGGGGTAATGCTGCTAACATTCTCTATCCACTGCTGTGTGTGTGTGTGTCTACTATCACGGGGTAATGCTGCTAACATTCTCTATCCACTGCTGTATGTGTGTGTCTACTATCACGGGGTAATGCTGCTTACATTCTCTATCCACTGCTGTGTGTGTGTCTACTATCACGGGGTAATGCTGCTAACATTCTCTATCCACTGCTGTGTGTGTGTCTACTATCACGTGGTAATGCTGCTAACATTCTCTATCCACTGCTGTGTGTGTGTGTGTCTACTATCACGGGGTAATGCTGCTAACATTCTCTATCCACTGCTGTGTGTGTCTACTATCACGGGGTAATGCTGCTAACATTCTCTATCCACTGCTGTGTGTGTGTCTACTATCACGTGGTAATGCTGCTAACATTCTCTATCCACTGCTGTGTGTGTCTACTATCACGGGGTAATGCTGCTAACATTCTCTATCCACTGCTGTGTGTGTGTCTACTATCACGTGGTAATGCTGCTAACATTCTCTATCCACTGCTGTGTGTGTGTGTCTACTATCACGGGGTAATGCTGCTAACATTCTCTATCCACTGCTGTGTGTGTGTCTACTATCACGGGGTAATGCTGCTAACATTCTCTATCCACTGCTCTGTGTGTGTGTCTACTATCACGGGGTAATGCTGCTAACATTCTCTATCCACTGCTGTGTGTGTGTCTACTATCACGGGGTAATGCTGCTAACATTCTCTATCCACTGCTGTGTGTGTGTCTACTATCACGGGGTAATGCTGCTAACATTCTCTATCCACTGCTCTGTGTGTGTGTCTACTATCACGGGGTAATGCTGCTAACATTATCTATCCACTGCTGTGTGTGTGTCTACTATCACGGGGTAATGCTGCTAACATTCTCTATCCACTGCTCTGTGTGTGTCTACTATCACGGGGTAATGCTGCTAACATTCTCTATCCACTGCTCTGTGTGTGTCTACTATCACGGGGTAATGCTGCTAACATTCTCTATCCACTGCTGTGTGTGTGTCTACTATCACGGGGTAATGCTGCTAACATTCTCTATCCACTGCTCTGTGTGTGTGTCTACTATCACGGGGTAATGCTGCTTACATTCTCTATCCACTGCTGTTGTGTGTGTCTACTATCACGGGGTAATGCTGCTAACATTCTCTATCCACTGCTGTTGTGTGTGTCTACTATCACGGGGTAATGCTGCTTACATTCTCTATCCACTGCTCTGTGTGTGTGTCTACTATCACGGGTAATGCTGCTTACATTCTCTATCCACTGCTGTGCGTGTGTCTACTATCACGGGGTAATGCTGCTTACATTCTCTATCCACTGCTGTTGTGTGTGTCTACTATCACGGGGTAATGCTGCTTACATTCTCTATCCACTGCTCTGTGTGTGTGTCTACTATCACGGGTAATGCTGCTTACATTCTCTATCCACTGCTGTGCGTGTGTCTACTATCACGGGGTAATGCTGCTTACATTCTCTATCCACTGCTGTTGTGTGTGTATACTATCACGGGGTAATGCTGCCTACATTCTCTATCCACTGCTGCTGTCTACTATCACGGGGTAATGCTGCTTACATTCTCTATCCACTGCTGTGTGTGTGTCTACTATCACGGGGTAATGCTGCTTACATTTTCTATCCACTGCTCTGTGTGTGTCTAATATCACAGGGTAATGCTGCTAACATTCTCTATCCACTGCTGTGTGTGTGTCTACTATCACGGGGTAATGCTGCTAACATTCTCTATCCACTGCTGCTGTCTACTATCACGGGGTAATGCTGCTAACATTCTCTATCCACGGCTGTGTGTGTCTACTATCACGGGGTAATGCTGCTAACATTCTCTATCCACTGCTGTGTGTGTGTCTACTATCACGGGGTAATGCTGCTTACATTCTCTATCCACTGCTGTTGTGTGTGTCTACTATCACGGGTAATGCTGCTAACATTCTCTATCCACTGCTGTGTGTGTCTACTATCACGGGGTAATGCTGCTAACATTCTCTATCCACTGCTGCTGTCTACTATCACGGGGTAATGCTGCTAACATTCTCTATCCACTGCTGTGTGTGTGTCTACTATCACGTGGTAATGCTGCTAACATTCTCTATCCACTGCTGTGTGTGTGTCTACTATCACGGGGTAATGCTGCTAACATTCTCTATCCACTGCTGTGTGTGTCTACTATCACGGGGTAATGCTGCTAACATTCTCTATCCACTGCTGTGTGTGTCTACTATCACGGGGTAATGCTGCTAACATTCTCTATCCACTGCTGTGTGTGTCTACTATCACGGGGTAATGCTGCTAACATTCTCTATCCACTGCTGTGTGTGTGTCTACTATCACGGGGTAATGCTGCTAACATTCTCTATCCACTGCTGTGTGTGTGTCTACTATCACGGGGTAATGCTGCTAACATTCTCTATCCACTGCTGTGTGTGTGTGTGTGTACTATCACGGGGTAATGCTGCTAACATTCTCTATCCACTGCTGTTGTGTGTCTACTATCACGGGGTAATGCTGCTTACATTCTCTATCCACTGCTGTGTGTGTGTCTACTATCACGGGGTAATGCTGCTAACATTCTCTATCCACTGCTGTGTGTGTGTCTACTATCACGGGGTAATGCTGCTAACATTCTCTATCCACTGCTGTGTGTGTGTGTACTATCACGGGGTAATGCTGCTAACATTCTCTATCCACTGCTGTTGTGTGTGTCTACTATCACGGGGTAATGCTTCTTACATTCTCTATCCACTGCTGTGTGTGTGTGTCTACTATCACGGGGTAATGCTGCTAACATTCTCTATCCACTGCTGTTTGTCTACTATCACGGGGTAATGCTGCTAACATTCTCTATCCACTGCTCTGTGTGTGTGTCTACTATCACGGGGTAATGCTGCTAACATTCTCTATCCACTGCTGTGTGTGTGTCTACTATCACGGGGTAATGTTGCTTACATTCTCTATCCACTGCTGTTGTGTGTGTCTACTATCACGGGGTAATGTTGCTTACATTCTCTATCCACTGCTGTGTGTGTGTGTCTACTATCACGGGGTAATGCTGCTAACATTCTCTATCCACTGCTGTTGTGTGTGTGTCTACTATCACGGGGTAATGTTGCTTACATTCTCTATCCACTGCTGTGTGTGTGTGTCTACTATCACGGGGTAATGCTGCTAACATTCTCTATCCACTGCTGTGTGTGTGTCGACTATCACGTGGTAATGTTGCTTACATTCTCTATCCACTGCTGTGTGTGTGTCGAC
Organism: Petromyzon marinus; assembly: GCF_048934315.1. Taxonomy (NCBI): domain Eukaryota; kingdom Metazoa; phylum Chordata; class Hyperoartia; order Petromyzontiformes; family Petromyzontidae; genus Petromyzon; species Petromyzon marinus. Next base: position 7,479,585 of record NC_133723.1, read on the forward strand.
TATCACGGGGTAATGCTGCGTACAGTCTCTATCCACTGCTGTTGTGTGTGTCTACTATCACTGGGTAATGTTGCTTACATTCTCTATCCACTGCTGTGTGTGTCTACTATCACGGGGTAATCCTGCTTACATTCTCTATCCACTGCTGTGTGTGTGTCTACTATCACGGGGTAATGCTGCTAACATTCTCTATCCACTGCTGTGTGTGTGTCTACTATCACGGGGTAATGCTGCTGACATTCTCTATCCACTGCTGTGTGTGTCTACTATCCCGTGGTAATGTTGCTAACATTCTCTATCCACTGCTGTGTGTGTGTCTACTATCACGTGGTAATGCTGCTAACATTCTCTATCCACTGCTGTGTGTGTGTCTACTATCACGGGGTAATGCTGCTAACATTCTCTATCCACTGCTGTTGTGTGTGTCTACTATCACGGGGTAATGCTGCGTACATTCTCTATCCACTGCTGTATGTGTGTCTACTATCACGGGGTAATGCTGCTAACATTCTCTATCCACTGCTGTGTGTGTGTCTACTATCACGGGGTAATGCTGCTAACATTCTCTATCCACTGCTGTTGTGTGTGTCTACTATCACGGGGTAATGCTGCTAACATTCTCTATCCACTGCTTCTGTGTGTGTCTACTATCACGTGGTAATGCTGCTAACATTCTCTATCCACTGCTTCTGTGTGTGTGTGTGGCAACGCTCACAGGGCAATGGTGATGACAGGGTGAATAACAAATCACACGTGCGCGCGCGCGCGCAGGCACGACGTAACATTTGCTCGCGGTGTTGAACTAAATTCTGTAGACATTTTTCGTGCGTTTGCACGTTACTGATGGGATGGGTAAGATGTAAAGAGAGCGCTACTTGCGTATTTAGTTTTTTTATTTTACACCGTCGAGGTAGAGACGTACACAGTGGGGGAGGAGGAGGGGGGGGAGAGGCGAATCGTCAGCTCCCGTCGTTTTATGTTTGGCCCCAGGGGGAAGATGCGGGTTTATTTTCCTTGCCATACAAATGTGTAAGTTGCTCTATAACGTGCTGTCTTTCCAGCTTGTTGAACAGTTGCTGCTGTTATTGTTGTTGATGCAATTAGACCCCTCCCCCCCTCCCCCTCAAACAAAAGGTCGCGTGCGTTCGTCGGGAGCGGTGGCGCAACGATTAGCGCAGTGGCTGGCAGGGTTGCGTACACGTCAGCTACTTGGGGAGACAAAGGCGGCCGCGCATGGCGTTGGCAACCCACCCCCCCCCACGTAGCGTCATGCCGGTCGTAATAGGGGCTACTCACGAACAGCACTTGCAACAACGGTCTGTTAACAAAAGAGGCTGTACGGGGGACCTTTGTCTTTGGGAACCGTGGTGGCTATGAGATGTTAACTACCTCGCCTTGTATGCAGGAGGTCGCGGGTTCGATTCCGACCCTGACGCCTGCTGCTGCTGTATATTTGGAGTTTGCGTGTCTCTCTCATCATCATCATCACGGTGGCTAGGAGATGTTAACTACCTCGCCTGGTGTACAGGAGGTCGTGGGTTCAACCCCGACCCTGACGCCTGCTGCTGCTGCTGTATATTTGGAGTTTGCGTGTCTCTCTCTCTCTCATCATCATCATCATCACGGTGGCTATGAGATGTTAACTACCTCGCCTGGTGTACAGGAGCTCGTGGGTTCAACCACAACCCTGACGCCTGCTGCTGCTGTATATTTGCAGTTTGCGTGTCTCTCTCTCTCATCATCATCATCATCACGGTGGCTATGAGATGTTAACTACCTCGCCTGGTGTACAGGAGGTCGTGGGTTCAACCCCGACCCTGACGCCTGTTGCTGCTGCTGTATATTTGTAGTTTGCGTGTTTCTCTCATCATCATCACGGTGGCTAGGAGATGTTGACTACCTCGCCTGGTGTACAGGAGGTCGTGGGTTCAATCCCGACCCCGACGCCTGTTGCATGTTTGGAGTTTGCGTGTCTCTCTCTCTCATCATCATCACGGTGGCTAGGATATGTTAACAACCTCGCCTGGTGTACAGGAGGTCGTGGGTTCAACCCCGACCCTGTCGCCTGCTGTTGCTGCTGTATATTTGGAGTTTGCGTGTCTCTCTCTCATCATCATCATCATCACGGTGGCTATGAGATGTTAACTACCTCGCCTGATGTACAGGAGGTCGTGGGTTCAACCCCGACCCTGACGCCTGCTGCTGCTGTATATTTGGAGTTTGCGTGTCTCTCCTCGTGCCCGCGTGGATTAGTTCCCAGGCCCCTCCAGTTGTTTTCCCTCCACGTTTAGAATCGGCCCGCGTTGACAGCAGTGGTTCATCCTCTTGCCCGGTTATCGTCCTAATCAACATCGTCGTCATCAGCATCAGCATAATCAGCATCATCACCATCACCAACATCACAAGCAGCAGCAGCATCATCATCATAATATTCAGCATAAGCAGTAGCATCGTCATTTTCAGTATAATCGGCATCATCACCAGTAGCAGTGTACTCAGCATAATCATCATCACCAGCATCATCAGCAGCATCATCATATTCAGCATGAGCAGTAGCATCGTTATCATCACTATAATTGGCATCATCATCACCAGCAGCAGTATAATCATCATTGTGATCATCAGTATAATCAGCAGAATCATCATCACCATCAGTATAATCAGCAGAATCATCACCAGTATAATCAGCAGAATCATCATCAGCATCATCAGTAGCATCATTATCATCTTCAGAAACAGTAACAGCATCATCAGAATAATCAGCACCATCATCAGCAGCAGCATCAGCAGCAGCATCATCAGCGCATAATCATCATCAGCAGCATCATCAGCATAATAATCATCATCAGCATAATAATCATCATCATCATCAGCAGCATCAGCAGCAGTATCATTAGCATAATCATCATCAGCAGCATCATTAGCATCAGCAGCAGCAGCATCATCATCAGCAGCAGTATCATTAGCATCATCAGCAGCATCATCAGCAGCATCATCAGCATCATCATCAGCAGCAGCATAATTAGTACCATCATCATCAGCAGCAGTAGCAGCAGCATAATCATCATCAGCAGCAGCAGCATCATTAGCATCATCATCAACAGAAGCATCATTAGCATCATCATCAGCAGCAGCATCAACATCAGCATCATCATCAGTATAATCAGCAGAATCATCACCAGTATAATCAGCAGAATCATCACCAGCATCATCAGCAGCATCATTATCATCTTCTGAAACAGTAACAGCATCATCAGAATAATCAGCACCATCATCAGCATCAGCAGCAGCATCATCAGCATAATCTTCATCAGCAGCGGCATCATCAGCATCATCATCACCAGCAGCAGCATCATCATCATCAGCATCATCAACATCAGCATCATTAGCATCGTCATCATCATCAGCATCATCATCAGCATCATCAACATCGAGCTCCCTCGCCGGCTCCCCACGTGCCCCCCCCCTCCCACTGTTGTTGTACTCCACTTCTATACCCCCCCCACCCACTGTTGTTGTACTCCACTTCTATACCCCCACTGTTGTTGTACTCCACTTCTATACCCCCCCACTGTTGTTGTACTCCACTTCTATACCCCCCACTGTTGTTGTACTCCACTTCTATACCCCCCCTCCCACTGTTGTTGTACTCCACTTCTATACCCCCCCCCCCCACCTACTGTTGTTGTACTCCACTTCTATACCCCCACTGTTGTTGTACTCCACTTCTATACCCCCTACTGTTGTTGTACTCCACTTCTATACCCCCACTGTTGTTGTACTCCACTTCTATACCCCCTACTGTTGTTGTACTTCACTTCTATACCCCCCACTGTTGTTGTACTCCACTTCTATACCCCCCACTGTTGTTGTACTCCACTTCTATACCCCCACTGTTGTTGTACTCCACTTCTATACCCCCCCCCCCCACCTACTGTTGTTGTACTCCACTTCTATACCCCCACTGTTGTTGTACTCCACTTCTATACCCCCCACCCACTGTTGTTGTACTCCACTTCTATACCCCCCACCCACTGTTGTTGTACTCCACTTCTATACCCCCCCCACCACTGTTGTCGTACTCCACTTCTATACCCCCGCACCGCACCCACCACCACCGCAGCCTTCGCCGTGGCGAGCGTGGTGAAGTATGGTCAAACAACCAACATGGCTTCCCCCAGCCCCCCTCTATCCCATCCCTCAGCTGCCCCCCCCCCCACCATGGTGTGTATACAGGGGGGGGGGTCATCATCATCATCATCCAGCAGTGGATTACACAACGGGATTGCAAGCCACAGTTTATTTACCACAACGTGGGGAATCCGCCTTGACTTAACGCCAGCAGCAGCAGCAAGGGGCACAGCTGCATCCTGTTCCCATCAGGCCCCCCGGCACGTGTCATTTAGAGCCCCCCACACCCCAAAATCATCCACTAGATCGTCAAACTCTCGCTGTCTGACAAGGTCCGACTCTTTGGACACGAGTGGCAATATTAGCCGAGACGTCTTTTGGCAACTCGCTACTCGGCAGCTCGCGGTTTAAAAAAAAAAAATTCTGCCTAAGAGGAAAAAAATGTCCGCTCACCCTGGCCGTTTGTGATCGGCAAAGTTAGAAACATTCCGACGAGCCACGAAGCACATTGGGGAACAGTGACTGCAGATTAAGTTTTGCCCTGCAACGCTTTTGAAGCGATTTAGTTGGGGGGCACTTCTCACCCACAGGGTCAAGACATGAAAGACTTTAATTGGATGAGTTAATTGGCAAAGTTCACGTCCGGATCCGATGGATACGGCAAAGTTAGAAACATCCCGACGAGCCACGAAGCACATTGGGGAACAGTGACTGCAGATTAAGTTTGCCCTGCAACGCTTTTGAAGCGATTTAGTTTGGGCACTTCTCACCCACAGGGTCAAGACATGAAAGACTTTAATTGGATGCGTTAATTGGCAAAGTTCACGTCCGGATCCGATGGATACGCAGCGGAGAGTGCGTTTACCTTTTCCGGTATGACATCACTGTTAGACACCTGATCTGACATAACCAGAACTCCAAAGAGAGACTGGTCAAACGCCTGTAAGCGTCCAGGCGATGTTCAAGGCATGCCACGACCTTATCAACGAACACGTAAAATGTTTCTATTTTAAACTTCTCCCTCCCATCAAAGTGTCACACCTGGCTGTGAGCTCTCATCTGCAAATGTTTTTTTGCGTTTCCTCTCTCGCTGAAGATCGTGCTTACATGACTTAAGAGACACCGGCCAATTTAAGGCTGCCCTTTCAAAAGCCTCAAACTGGTCTCGCTGTCCCCCCCACAAAATCCCTCAACGAAGACAAAAGCTGGATTTGAAGCTTTCGTGACTGCAAGTATCCATACTCTTTGGTTCTGTTCGGTAAAGTCACGTAGGTAAAAAACAATAAAACAACAAAAATCACGACGTTTCGGCCACAACACAAGCGGCCTTCATCGGGTGAAGGGACCAGCCTGTCTCGAGGACACTCCAGCGCTGTCCTACCAGACAGTCCGGTCCCTTCACCCGATGAAGGCCGCTTGTGTTGTGGCCGAAACGTCGTGAGAATTTTTGTCGTGTTTCATTTTTTTTTTTCACCTACTTTGACTTTACCGAAATAGAACCAAAGAGTAAAGACAAACGCTGCGCCGATACAGGGACGCCAACGTCACTTTTCTGTGGGCGCATTCTCGCGGCGTGCAACCGGGTCAAGTATGACCTCCCGAAAGCGTGCCATGAGCACCGTCTCCCCAAGGCGTCCAGCTCGGCACGCAGTCCAGCGGCCTCAATTCGAGCCCTCCTCTCTTCTCATTCTCATCGTGGCACACACCGCCCAAAGGCCTCTCTCATGGGGGGGTGGTGGTGGTGCAGTGTTCTCGTCTCTGCCCGAGCACTCCACCGAGTACACCGGACAGCGATTTTAATTGTCAGTCTGACGTCTGGATCAAGAGCGAAATGTGCACAAGTGACTGCAACGTGTTTTAAAAAAAAAAAAAGACTCGTCAGCCCCCGGGCTACTCCCGTCTAAAGGCGTCAACGCCAACTAAGTAAAGTTAACGCGCTGCACAAAGGCGCATACTCCATCAGAGAGGGTTTTCTTGTTTCAGGTGGGACCTGTAGCCCATTGTATGTTCCTGGCATGTTGCTTGTATTGTTATATGACTGGCCTCTACAGTTTGAGAGGTCCAACCAAAAGGCCCCCCACCATCACAGAGTCACGCAGTCTGCTCAACTTTTAGCGGTCTGGCTGTCAATTTGGCTCCAAGCCCAGGAATCGCTCCACCACATTCTCGCCGCCGCTAACAAACCGGAATGTGAACGTCAATTGCTCCACATGTGTTACATATACCTGCCTGACACAGAGAGAATTATGTTGCTTGAAATTCAAAAGCTACATTGTTTTTTTCATTGGCTGAACAACCAACGAAGGTTTCTGATAAGTCAGTCAAGTGACTTGGTGGAGACTGTGCGCATAGGCCACACCCCATCGATGGGGGGGAGGGGCCACACGCCATAGGCCACACCCCATCGATGGGGAGGGGCCACATCCCATAGGCCACACCCCATCAATGGGGGGAGGGGCCACACCCCATCGATGGGGGGAAGGGCCACACCCCATAGGCCACACCCCATCAATGGGGGGAGGGGCCACACCCCATAGGCCACACCCCATCGATGGGGGGAAGGGCCACACCCCATAGGCCACACCCCATCAATGGGGGGAGGGGCCACACCCCATCAATGGGGGGAGGGGCCACACCCCATAGGCCACACCCCATCGATGTAGAGGGGAAAAATATCTCGTAAGCACTGTCGACAATTTGCATGTCAACGTGAGCATTATCCATTTCCGTGACTCTAAAGACAGACGGTCTATGGAAAAAGTGAATGGGGTTTACCTTAATCTTTAAGTACGGATTGGGACCTCTTATATATGCGTTAGTGTATGAAAACATATAGCTTTTGGCATGTTTTTTTGATGTTTGACAAGCGGTGTATTTCTAGTAATTTATTTGTCAACGGCTAAGCTTTGAACAAACGACGAGCCCTCGGTCTCACTAGCTGGCTTTTTTAGTGCAGCTTATTTGGTTGTGAGGGCAGCCAGCTGGCAATAATGGCAGCTAGCTAACTAATTTCTGTTAACAAGCTGAATCATGCGGGCAAGGTAGCTAGGGAAAATGGGCAGCTAGCTCAAATAAAATGATAGCGAGTTACGGCAAGTCAAATAACGAACGGCTTGGCACAATATGACGCCCTTCAAACTGTCCTGTTATGCAGAATGAACCGATTCGTTGGTGAATATTATATCGTGTCACAGCGTATTGTAGCGTGCCAGCCAGTGGCTCAGTTGCACAGACGCACTGTACTCTGTGCCAGGCTCTCGTGCTATGCATGCACTGCATGGGCCAAGGGGCCCAGGCGTTACGCTCGATGTCTGCACCGAGGGGCCTGGGAGCCCTAGTGGCCAACTCGCACCGTAAGCACCCAGGGGCCTGGGAGCCCTAGTGGCCAACTCACACCGTAAGCACCCAGGGCACCGGGGGCCCTAGTGGTCAGCTCACGCTGTAAGCACCGAGGGGCCTCACATTGTAAGCGCTGCAGGCCCCGGGGGCCCAAGTAGTCAGCTCACGCTGTAAGCACCGAGGGGCCTCACATTGTAAGCACCCAGGGCCCCGGGGACCCTAGTGGTCAGCTCACGCTTTAAGCACCGAGGGGCCTCACATTGTAAGCGCTCAGAGGCCAGGGGGCCCTAGTGGTCAGCTCACGCTGTAAGCACCGAGGGGCCTCACATTGTAAGCGCTGAGGGGCCTGGGGGCCCTAGTGGTAAGCTCACGCTTTAAACACCGAGGGGCCTCACATTGTAAGCGCTGAGGGGTCTGGTGGGCCCTAGTGGTCAGCTCACGCTTTAAACACTGAGGGGCCTTACATTGTAAGCACTGAGGGGCCTGGGGGCCCTAATGGTCAGCTCACGCTTTAAGCACTGAGGGGCCTCACATTGTAAGCGCTGAGGGGCCTGGGGGCCCTAGTGGTCAGCTCACGCTGTAAGCACCGAGGGGCCTCACATTGTAAGCGCTGAGGGGCCTGGGGGCCCTAATGGTCAGCTCACGCTTTAAGCACTGAGGGGCCTCACATTGTAAGCGCTGAGGGGCCTGGGGGCCCTAGTGGTCAGCTCACGCTTTAAGCACTGAGGGGCCTCACATTGTAAGCGCTGAGGGGCCTGGGGGCCCTAGTGGTCAGCTCACGCTTTAAGCACTGAGGGGCCTCACATTGTAAGCGCTGAGGGGTCTGGTGGACCCTAGTGGTCAGCTCACGCTTTAAGCACCCAGGGGCCTCGTGGTCAGCTTGCCCTGTGCGCACTGAGGGCTCTGGCGTTCAACTTCCTTCGGAAGTCTTGGGCCACGCACCTCGCGCGGCCCCAGGCTTGGAGGCCCCCTGGCAGTCCGAGGCCCCTGGGCACTGTACCCACTGGCCCGGTCCATAATCCAGCCTTGGGCAGCAGCAGCAGAGGCAGCAGAGGCAGCAGAGGCAGCAGCAACAGATGCATCATCATCGGGTGCTGGGGCATTGATGCGGCAGGGAGAGGAGCGTTCTAAGTTTAACGATTCGAGAGGTTTTTAAAGTTGTTGTTGTTTTTGCTCGCATCGGTAATGCAATATTCATTAGTTTGGATTGTGAGTTCGCATGCGTGTGTGTCTGTGTGTGTCTGTCTGTGCGTGGTGTAGCGGTTAGCGCGGTGCGCTACGAACCTGGCGACCAGAGTTCGATTCCCGCTCACGGCCAACACCCAGTGACGATTATCTGAACCGGTCCTGGGCCTCCCCTAGGTCGACTCGGCCTCAAATAGGCACCTGGTGAGGTGTGTAAACATCGCCACTGGCGAGACAAAGGCGGCCGGGCGTGGTGCTGTCCACCCACCCCCTCGTGTGCCATGCCGGCCTTCGTAGGCGCTGCTCGCTAACAGCACTTGCCCCAACAGTCTGTTACAGGCTACACGGGGGATCTTTGTCTTTACTCTGTAGCATTAGTAATAAGCGCCGTGGTGATGCCGCCGAATGCATTATTGAAAGGATGCACTTTGTGCCTTGAGTGTCCGTCGCTGGCCGGCTGGGTAAGACGGGAAAGGGTCGGGAGGGTCAGCTGTGGAGAGGTGAAGGTTTAAAGTGGGTGGGTGGGTGGGGAGGAGGGGGGGGGGGGTCCACATAGAATGCATTGAGTGGGGGGAGGGAGAGTTTAGGAGAGTTAAGTTATCCTTCCCCCACCAAGTTGGCTACGTACGGTGCGAAAGAAGTTCAACATACGTGCATAGCGGTCCCAGATGTCGGTGAAAAAAATAATTCCCGCATCCACCCGACACACAGAGATGCCATTTCGCGGACTCTTATCTACTGACGATGCCTGCTGCTGTATATTTGGTGTTTGCGTGACTCTCTCTCTCATCATCATCACGTTGGCTAGATGTTAACTACCTCGCCTGTTGTACAGGAGGTCGTGGGTTCGATCCCCACCCTGACGCCTGCTGCTGTATATTTGGAGTTTGCGTGTCTCTCTCATCATCATCATCATCACGGTGGCTATGAGATGTTAACTACCTCGCCAGGTGTGCAGGGGGTCGTGGGTTCGATCCAGACCCTGACGCCTGCTGCTGTATATTTGGAGTTTGCGTCTCTCTCTCTCATCATTATCACGGTGGCTAGGAGATGTTAACTACCTCGCCTGGCGTGCAGGGGGTAGTGGGGTCGATCCAGACCCTGACGCCTGCTGCTGTATATTTGGAGTTTGCGTGTCTCTCTCTCTCATCATCATCACGGTGGCTAGGAGATGTTAACTACCTCGCCTGGCGTGCAGGGGGTCGTGGGGTCGATCCAGACCCTGACGCCTGCTGCTGCTGTATATTTGGAGTTTGCGTGTCTCTCTCTCTCTCCCTCTCTCCCCGTGGTCGCGTGGATTTTTATCCGGGCCCTCCTCCGTTCCCCCCCCCCCTCCTCCCCACACATTTTAGAACCAACGTCACGCACGCCTTTTAGAGTATTTTGCTAACTGCTGTGCATTTCCACGTGACGATGATGACGATGATGGCGATGCACTTCGTTGAGCTATGAGAACGAGGAGCGTCACAAGTTGGCATTGCCGTAATAATACACTACCAGAGCATGTTATTGTTTGCATGTTCGCCACAAGTATATTGTGGTCGATGCAAACACGATTCCTTGCAAAGAGGTTTCAGTTTGGTGTTTTAACATCTAAACACAGCTTAACACGTAGAAGGCTTTCGCGACCAATATTATTCATGATAAACGTTGTTGGCTTAGATCGCGTTATTTATAAATGTGTCGTAACCCTCCACCACCCGACACGGGCCAATCGGCAAAAAAAAAGTGTGTGTCACGTTGACGAAAGACAAAAAAGCTCACTACTTTAGCCCCACCGGTGTGTTGAAGAGTGAATCCACAACATTCACAGTTTTTGAGTAATGACGCTTCGCTGGTAATTACATCCGGCACCATCGGGCAATTCGCCAGCTGTTTGATTGCCAGAAAGGGTAAAACCGATTCTAACATAATAATCATAATAATCAGAATGATGACTCTCCTCGGCGTGAATTTTCATCACGATCCAAACGCTCCGCTCCTCCACTCCCCCCCGCGATTGCCTTCGGTCCGTGGCCAGACACCCGCGGATCGCGAAACAGCGGAAGCCGGCACGGAGCAAGGGACGGATTTGGCACGCGGCTTGAAAGAACGGCACGGCGGTGAAGCTACGGCGCAGTGAACCCCCACTCCCACCCCCACCCCCCCCCCCCCCCCCCCCCGGGGTCGACCCGAGTTCAATTCCGCGACGTGGCTAAGCGGCACCAGCGGCGAGCGATATCGCAACCGGGCCCCGCTGGGGGATGGCAACGGTCCAAACGATGGCACGTGGCCGACGTGACGCGGGGTCGTCCTGGGCTTAACCGCTGCGCCACCGCTCCTGTCCGGCGTCGTTACGGGCAGGAGGAGCGTGCCGGCGAGGTGTCCACGCAGCGGTGGATCGGCAGCACGATGCACGGAGTGTTCATCAGTTGTCGTGAAGGGGGGCCGAGTCTGTTTGTTGATGTATCCTCAGACGGGGGGAGCCCGTCAGAGACGACAAGTTTATCATTCAGCTTACGTGAGCACGCTTTACCTCTCTGGCCTCTACAATTTTTGTCTCAGTAGCATCAGCAGCAGCAGTAGCAGCAGCAGCAGTAGCAGCAGCTGCAGCAGCAGCAGCTGCAGCAGTAGCAGCAGCAGCAGCAGCTGCAGCAGCAGCAGCAGTAGCAGCAGCAGCAGTAGCAGCTGCAGCAGCAGTAGCAGCAGCTGCAGCAGCAGCAGTAGTAGCAGCAGCAGTAGCATCAGCAGTAGCAGCAGTAGCAGCAGCAGCTGCAGCAGCAGTAGCAACAGCAGCAGTAGCAGCTGCAGCAGCAGTAGCAGCAGCTGCAGCAGCAGCAGTAGCAGCAGCTGCAGCAGCAGGAGTAGCAGCAGCTGCAGCAGCTGCAGCAGCAGCAGTAGCAGCAGCTGCAGCAGCAGCAGTAGCAGCAGCAGTAGTAGCAGCAGTAGCAGCAGCAGTAGCAGCTGCAGCAGCAGCAGTAGCAGCAGCAGCAGTAGCAGCTGCAGCAGCAGTAGCAGCAGCTGCAGCAGCTGCAGCAGCAGCAGTAGCAGCAGCAGCAGTAGCAGCAGCAGTAGCAGCAGCAGTAGCAGCAGCAGCAGCAGCTGCAGCAGCAGCAGCAGTAGCAGCAGCTGCAGCAGCAGCAGCAGCAGCTGCAGCAGCAGCAGCAGCTGCAGCAGCAGTAGCAGCAGCAGTAGCAGCAGCAGCAGTAGCAGCTGCAGCAGCAGCAGCAGCTGCAGCAGCAGCAGTAGCAGCAGCTGCAGCAGCAGCAGTAGCAGCAGCAGTAGCAGCAGCAGTAGCTGCATCAGCAGCAGCAGCTGCAGCAGCAGTAGCAGCAGCAGTAGCAGCTACTGCAGCTACAGCTACTGCAGCTACTGCAGCTACAGCAGCTACTGCTGCAGCAGCAGCAGCTGCAGCAGTAGCAGCTACTGCAGCTACAGCTACTGCTGCAGCAGCGTTCGCCATGACAACCCGTATACGATTAGAGCCCCAAGTGTGCTACCGAGGGGGGGGGGGGTTGCCTCGGCTGGGGGCCGTCCATAAATGACGTCACGCACCTAGGGGGGGGGGTTTGAGAAATATGACGTCACATCAAAATGAGCAACTTTAAATAAATATAGACAACACGTTCTACTTAATTAAATAGACTTTTTAATAAATGTTTTCTTCTTACAGCATCAGAGTGCAGCGCCACATTAAATACGCACTACTACAATGACAATAGTTTAAAGCGATTTGAAGCATGTTTTATTTGGGGGGAGAGGAAGGGGGGCAGAGCTTTGTGACGTCATATTTGAGGGGGGGGGTCTGACTTTTTGTGACGCCGTGTGACGAAGGTGGGGGGGGGGGTCAAAAATCGTCCAAAATCGCGTGACGTCATTTATGGACGGCCCCCTGGTTTTATAAAACCCCACAAAAAACCTTGCAATCAGTTATCGGAAGTGGAGAGTCTCGCGGCGGGGAGTTGATTTTGTGTTGACGGGGATCGGGAAGTGTGGATCACCGTGGGGCTGGTGATGCGTGGGGGGTGGTCCAGTTTACCATGGAAGTCCAGTTTACCATGGGAGTCCAGTTTACCATGGGAGTCCAGTTTACCATGGAAGTCCAGCTTACCATGGGAGTCCAGTTCACCATGGGAGTCCAGTTCACCATGGAAGTTCAGTTTACCATGGGAGTCCAGTTCACCATGGGAGTCCAGTTCACCATGGGAGTCCAGTTCACCATGGGAGTCCAGTTCACCATGGGAGTCCAGTTCACCATGGGAGTCCAGTTTACCATGGGAGTCCAGTTCACCATGGGAGTCCAGTTTACCATGGAAGTCCAGCTTACCATGGGAGTCCAGTTTACCATGGGAGTCCAGTTCACCATGGGAGTCCAGTTTACCATGGAAGTCCAGCTTACCATGGGAGTCCAGTTTACCATGGGAGTCCAGTTTACCATGGAAGTCCAGCTTACCATGGGAGTCCAGTTTACCATGGGAGTCCAGTTCACCATGGGAGTCCAGTTTACCATGGAAGTCCAGCTTACCATGGGAGTCCAGTTTACCATGGGAGTCCAGTTCACCATGGGAGTCCAGTTTACCATGGAAGTCCAGCTTACCATGGGAGTCCAGTTTACCATGGGAGTCCAGTTTACCATGGAAGTCCAGCTTACCATGGGAGTCCAGTTTACCATGGAAGTCCAGCTTACCATGGAAGTTCAGTTTACCATGGGAGTCCAGTTCACCATGGAAGTCCAGCTTACCATGGGAGTCCAGTTTACCATGGGAGTCCAGTTTACCATGGGAGTCCAGTTCACCATGGAAGTTCAGTTTACCATGGGAGTCCAGTTTACCATGGAAGTTCAGTTCACCATGGAAGTTCAGTTCACCACGGGAGTCCAGTTCACCATGGGAGTCCAGTTTACCATGGGAGTCCAGTTTACCATGGGAGTCCAGTTCACCATGGAAGTCCAGTTCACCATGGGAGTCCAGTTCACCATGGAAGTCCAGTTCACCATGGGAGTCCAGTTCACCATGGGAGTCCAGTTCACCATGGAAGTCCAGTTTACCATGGAAGTCCAGTTTACCATGGGAGTCCAGTTTACCATGGGAGTCTAGTTCACCATGGGAGTCCAGTTCACCATGGAAGTTCAGTTCACCATGGAAGTCCAGTTCACCATGGGAGTTCAGTTCACCATGGAAGTTCAGTTTACCATGGCAGTCTAGTTCACCATGGGAGTCCAGTTCACCATGGAAGTTCAGTTCACCATGGAAGTCCAGTTCACCATGGGAGTTCAGTTCACCATGGGAGTCCAGTTTACCATGGGAGTCCAGTTTACCATGGAAGTCCAGTTCACCATGGGAGTCCAGTTTACCATGGGAGTCCAGTTCACCATGGGAGTCCAGTTTACCATGGAAGTTCAGTTTACCATGGGAGTCCAGTTTACCATGGGAGTCTAGTTCACCATGGGAGTCCAGTTTACCATGGAAGTCCAGTTTACCATGGGAGTCCAGTTCACCATGGAAGTTCAGTTCACCATGGAAGTCCAGTTCACCATGGGAGTCCAGTTCACCATGGAAGTCCAGTTTACCATGGAAGTCCAGTTTACCATGGGAGTCCAGTTTACCATGGGAGTCCAGTTCACCATGGGAGTCCAGTTTACCATGGAAGTCCAGCTTACCATGGGAGTCCAGTTTACCATGGGAGTCCAGTTCACCATGGGAGTCCAGTTTACCATGGAAGTCCAGCTTACCATGGGAGTCCAGTTTACCATGGGAGTCCAGTTTACCATGGAAGTCCAGCTTACCATGGGAGTCCAGTTTACCATGGGAGTCCAGTTCACCATGGGAGTCCAGTTTACCATGGAAGTCCAGCTTACCATGGGAGTCCAGTTTACCATGGGAGTCCAGTTCACCATGGGAGTCCAGTTTACCATGGAAGTCCAGCTTACCATGGGAGTCCAGTTTACCATGGGAGTCCAGTTTACCATGGAAGTCCAGCTTACCATGGGAGTCCAGTTTACCATGGAAGTCCAGCTTACCATGGAAGTTCAGTTTACCATGGGAGTCCAGTTCACCATGGAAGTCCAGCTTACCATGGGAGTCCAGTTTACCATGGGAGTCCAGTTTACCATGGGAGTCCAGTTCACCATGGAAGTTCAGTTTACCATGGGAGTCCAGTTTACCATGGAAGTTCAGTTCACCATGGAAGTTCAGTTCACCACGGGAGTCCAGTTCACCATGGGAGTCCAGTTTACCATGGGAGTCCAGTTTACCATGGGAGTCCAGTTCACCATGGAAGTCCAGTTCACCATGGGAGTCCAGTTCACCATGGAAGTCCAGTTCACCATGGGAGTCCAGTTCACCATGGGAGTCCAGTTCACCATGGAAGTCCAGTTTACCATGGAAGTCCAGTTTACCATGGGAGTCCAGTTTACCATGGGAGTCTAGTTCACCATGGGAGTCCAGTTCACCATGGAAGTTCAGTTCACCATGGAAGTCCAGTTCACCATGGGAGTTCAGTTCACCATGGAAGTTCAGTTTACCATGGCAGTCTAGTTCACCATGGGAGTCCAGTTCACCATGGAAGTTCAGTTCACCATGGAAGTCCAGTTCACCATGGGAGTTCAGTTCACCATGGGAGTCCAGTTTACCATGGGAGTCCAGTTTACCATGGAAGTCCAGTTCACCATGGGAGTCCAGTTTACCATGGGAGTCCAGTTCACCATGGGAGTCCAGTTTACCATGGAAGTTCAGTTTACCATGGGAGTCCAGTTTACCATGGGAGTCTAGTTCACCATGGGAGTCCAGTTTACCATGGAAGTCCAGTTTACCATGGGAGTCCAGTTTACCATGGGAGTTCAGTTCACCATGGAAGTTCAGTTTACCATGGCAGTCCAGTTCACCATGGGAGTCCAGTTCACCATGGAAGTTCAGTTCACCATGGAAGTCCAGTTCACCATGGGAGTTCATTTCACCATGGGAGTCCAGTTTACCATGGGAGTCCAGTTTACCATGGAAGTCCAGTTCACCATGGGAGTCCAGTTTACCATGGAAGTTCAGTTTACCATGGGAGTCCAGTTTACCATGGGAGTCTAGTTCACCATGGGAGTCCAGTTCACCATGGAAGGTCAGTTCACCATGGGAGTCCTTTTCACCATGGGAGTCCAGTTCACCATGGAAGGTCAGTTCACCATGGAAGGTCAGTTCACCATGGAAGTCCAGTTCACCATGGAAGGTCAGTTCACCATGGAAGGTCAGTTCACCATGGGAGTCCAGTTCACCATGGGAGTCCAGTTCACCATGGAAGGTCAGTTCACCATGGAAGGTCAGTTCACCATGGAAGTCCAGTTCACCATGGAAGGTCAGTTCACCATGGGAGTCTAGTTCACCATGGGAGTCCAGTTCACCATGGAAGTCCAGTTCACCATGGGAGTTCAGTTCACCATGGAAGTTCAGTTTACCATGGCAGTCCAGTTCACCATGGGAGTCCAGTTCACCATGGAAGTCCAGTTCACCATGGGAGTTCAGATCACCATGGGAGTCCAGTTTACCATGGGAGTCCAGTTTACCATGGGAGTCCAGTTTACCATGGAAGTCCAGTTCACCATGGGAGTCCAGTTTACCATGGGAGTCCAGTTCACCATGGGAGTCCAGTTTACCATGAGAGTCCAGTTTACCATGGAAGTCCAATTCACCATGGGAGTCCAGTTTACCATGGGAGTCCAGTTTCCCTTGGGAGTCCAGTTCACCATAGGAGTCCAGTTTACCATGCGAGTCCAGTTTACCATGGGAGTCCAGTTTACCATGGAAGTCCAGTTCACCATGGGAGTCCAGTTTACCATGGGAGTCCAGTTCACCATGGGAGTCCAGTTTACCATGAGAGTCCAGTTTACCATGGAAGTCCAATTCACCATGGGAGTCCAGTTTACCATGGGAGTCCAGTTTCCCTTGGGAGTCCAGTTCACCATGGGAGTCCAGTTTACCATGGGAGTCCAGTTTACCATGGGAGTCCAGTTTACCATGGAAGTCCAGTTCACCATGGGAGTCCAGTTTACCATGGGAGTCCAGTTCACCATGGGAGTCCAGTTTACCATGGAAGTTCAGTTTACCATGGGAGTCCAGTTTACCATGGGAGTCTAGTTCACCATGGGAGTCCAGTTTACCATGGAAGTCCAGTTTACCATGGGAGTCCAGTTTACCATGGGAGTTCAGTTCACCATGGAAGTTCAGTTTACCATGGCAGTCCAGTTCACCATGGGAGTCCAGTTCACCATGGAAGTTCAGTTCACCATGGAAGTCCAGTTCACCATGGGAGTTCATTTCACCATGGGAGTCCAGTTTACCATGGGAGTCCAGTTTACCATGGAAGTCCAGTTCACCATGGGAGTCCAGTTTACCATGGAAGTTCAGTTTACCATGGGAGTCCAGTTTACCATGGGAGTCCAGTTCACCATGGAAGGTCAGTTCACCATGGGAGTCCAGTTCACCATGGGAGTCCAGTTCACCATGGAAGGTCAGTTCACCATGGAAGGTCAGTTCACCATGGAAGTCCAGTTCACCATGGAAGGTCAGTTCACCATGGAAGGTCAGTTCACCATGGGAGTCCAGTTCACCATGGGAGTCCAGTTCACCATGGAAGGTCAGTTCACCATGGAAGGTCAGTTCACCATGGAAGTCCAGTTCACCATGGAAGGTCAGTTCACCATGGGAGTCTAGTTCACCATGGGAGTCCAGTTCACCATGGAAGTCCAGTTCACCATGGGAGTTCAGTTCACCATGGAAGTTCAGTTTACCATGGCAGTCCAGTTCACCATGGGAGTCCAGTTCACTATGGAAGTCCAGTTCACCATGGGAGTTCAGATCACCATGGGAGTCCAGTTTACCATGGGAGTCCAGTTTACCATGGGAGTCCAGTTTACCATGGAAGTCCAGTTCACCATGGGAGTCCAGTTTACCATGGGAGTCCAGTTCACCATGGCAGTCCAGTTCACCATGGGAGTCCAGTTCACCATGGAAGTCCAGTTCACCATGGGAGTTCAGATCACCATGGGAGTCCAGTTTACCATGGGAGTCCAGTTTACCATGGGAGTCCAGTTTACCATGGAAGTCCAGTTCACCATGGGAGTCCAGTTTACCATGGGAGTCCAGTTCACCATGGGAGTCCAGTTTACCATGAGAGTCCAGTTTACCATGGAAGTCCAATTCACCATGGGAGTCCAGTTTACCATGGGAGTCCAGTTTCCCTTGGGAGTCCAGTTTACCATGGGAGTCCAGTTTACCATGGGAGTCCAGTTTACCATGGAAGTCCAGTTCACCATGGGAGTCCAGTTTACCATGGGAGTCCAGTTCACCATGGGAGTCCAGTTTACCATGAGAGTCCAGTTTACCATGGAAGTCCAATTCACCATGGGAGTCCAGTTTACCATGGGAGTCCAGTTTCCCTTGGGAGTCCAGTTCACCATGGGAGTCCAGTTTACCATGGGAGTCCAGTTTACCATGGGAGTCCAGTTTACCATGGAAGTCCAGTTCACCATGGGAGTCCAGTTTACCATGGGAGTCCAGTTCACCATGGGAGTCCAGTTTACCATGGAAGTTCAGTTTACCATGGGAGTCCAGTTTACCATGGGAGTCTAGTTCACCATGGGAGTCCAGTTTACCATGGAAGTCCAGTTTACCATGGGAGTCCAGTTTACCATGGGAGTTCAGTTCACCATGGAAGTTCAGTTTACCATGGCAGTCCAGTTCACCATGGGAGTCCAGTTCACCATGGAAGTTCAGTTCACCATGGAAGTCCAGTTCACCATGGGAGTTCATTTCACCATGGGAGTCCAGTTTACCATGGGAGTCCAGTTTACCATGGAAGTCCAGTTCACCATGGGAGTCCAGTTTACCATGGAAGTTCAGTTTACCATGGGAGTCCAGTTTACCATGGGAGTCTAGTTCACCATGGGAGTCCAGTTCACCATGGAAGGTCAGTTCACCATGGGAGTCCAGTTCACCATGGGAGTCCAGTTCACCATGGAAGGTCAGTTCACCATGGAAGGTCAGTTCACCATGGAAGTCCAGTTCACCATGGAAGGTCAGTTCACCATGGAAGGTCAGTTCACCATGGGAGTCCAGTTCACCATGGGAGTCCAGTTCACCATGGAAGGTCAGTTCACCATGGAAGGTCAGTTCACCATGGAAGTCCAGTTCACCATGGAAGGTCAGTTCACCATGGGAGTCTAGTTCACCATGGGAGTCCAGTTCACCATGGAAGTCCAGTTCACCATGGGAGTTCAGTTCACCATGGAAGTTCAGTTTACCATGGCAGTCCAGTTCACCATGGGAGTCCAGTTCACTATGGAAGTCCAGTTCACCATGGGAGTTCAGATCACCATGGGAGTCCAGTTTACCATGGGAGTCCAGTTTACCATGGGAGTCCAGTTTACCATGGAAGTCCAGTTCACCATGGGAGTCCAGTTTACCATGGGAGTCCAGTTCACCATGGGAGTCCAGTTTACCATGAGAGTCCAGTTTACCATGGAAGTCCAATTCACCATGGGAGTCCAGTTTACCATGGGAGTCCAGTTTCCCTTGGGAGTCCAGTTCACCATGGGAGTCCAGTTTACCATGGGAGTCCAGTTTACCATGGAAGTCCAGTTCACCATGGGAGTCCAGTTTACCATGGGAGTCCAGTTCACCATGGGAGTCCAGTTTACCATGAGAGTCCAGTTTACCATGGAAGTCCAATTCACCATGGGAGTCCAGTTTACCATGGGAGTCCAGTTTCCCTTGGGAGTCCAGTTTACCATGGGAGTCCAGTTCACCATGGGAGTCCAGTTTACCATGAGAGTCCAGTTTACCATGGAAGTCCAATTCACCATGGGAGTCCAGTTTACCATGGGAGTCCAGTTTACCATGGAAGTCCATAGTGTACTGGGGGGGGGGGGTGGGGGTGATGATCGGTGCGTGTGGTCCCGACTGAGTTGGTTTGTTTTTATTCACGCGACCCCCCCACCACCCCCTACCACCCCCCCACCACCCCCCACCCCCCACTACCCCCCCACCACCCCCCACCACCCCCCACTACCCCCCACCACCCCCCCACTACCCCCCACTACCCCCCCACCACCCCCCACCACCCCCCCACCACCCCCCACCATCCCGCGTTTACCGTCTCTGGTAGGGGCCCGGCCTTGACTGCAGGTTGCTGATGACGCGTCGGAGACCTCACCATGGCTGACTTGCCCCAGATGCAAGGTAAACACACACAGTGTAAACACACACACAGTGTAAACACACACACAGTGTAAACACACACACAGTGTAAACACACACACACAGTGTAAACACACACACAGTGTAAACACACACACACAGTGTAAACACACACACACAGTGTAAACACACACAGTGTAAACACACACACACAGTGTAAACACACACACACAGTGTAAACACACACAGTGTAAACACACACACACCGTAAACACACACAGTGTAAACACACACAGTGTAAACACACACACACAGTGTAAACACACACACACAGTGTAAACACACACAGTGTAAACACACACACACCGTAAACACACACAGTGTAAACACACACACACACAGTGTAAACACACACACACAGTGTAAACACACACAGTGTAAACACACACACACCGTAAACACACACAGTGTAAACACACACACACACAGTGTAAACACACACACACAGTGTAAACACACACACACAGTGTAAACACACACACACAGTGTAAACACACACAGTGTAAACACACACACAGTGTAAACACACACACAGCGTAAACACACAAACACACAGACAGTGTAAACACACACAGTGTAAACACACACAGTGTAAACACACAGTGTAAACACACACACAGTGTAAACACACACACACAGTGTAAACACACACACAGTGTAAACACACAGTGTAAACACACACACAGTGTAAACACACACACAGTGTAAACACACAGTGTAAACACACACACAGTGTAAACACACACAGTGTAAACACACACACAGTGTAAACACACACACACACCGTAAACACACACACAGTGTAAACACACACACCGTGTAAACACACACACCGTGTAAACACACACACCGTGTAAACACACACACAGTGTAAACACACACACACACCGTAAACACACACACCGTAAACACACACACACACCGTAAACACACACACATACAGTGTAAACACACACACCGTAAACAAACACACAGTGTAAACACACACACCGTGTAAACACACACCGTGTAAACACACACACAGTGTAAACACACACACAGTGGAAACACACACAGTGTAAACACACACACAGTGTAAACACACACAGTGTAAACACACACACAGTGTAAACACACACACAGTGGAAACACACACAGTGTAAACACACACACAGTGTAAACACACACAGTGTAAACACACACACAGTGTAAACACACACACACACACCGTAAACACACACACACAGTGTAAACACACACACACCGTAAACACACACAGTGTAAACACACACAGTGTAAACACACACACAGCGTAAACACACAAACACACAGACAGTGTAAACACACACACAGTGTAAACACACACAGTGTAAACACACAGTGTAAACACACAGTGTAAACACACACACAGTGTAAACACAGTGTAAACACACACACAGTGTAAACACACACACACAGTGTAAACACACACACAGTGTAAACACACACACAGTGTAAACACACAGTGTAAACACACACACAGTGTAAACACACACAGTGTAAACACACACACAGTGTAAACACACACACACACCGTAAACACACACACAGTGTAAACACACACACAGTGGAAACACACACAGTGTAAACACACACACACACCGTAAACACACACACCGTAAACACACACACACACCGTAAACACACACACATACAGTGTAAACACACACACCGTAAACAAACACACAGTGTAAACACACACACCGTGTAAACACACACCGTGTAAACACACACACAGTGTAAACACACACACAGTGGAAACACACACAGTGTAAACACACACACAGTGTAAACACACACAGTGTAAACACACACACAGTGTAAACACACACACACACACCGTAAACACACACACACAGTGTAAACACACACACCGTAAACACACACAGTGTAAACACACACACAGTGTAAACACACACACACCGTAAACACACACACACACACACCGTAAACACACACACACAGTGTAAACACACACACAGTGTAAACACACAGTGTAAACACACACACACCGTAAACACACACACCGTAAACACACACACACACACCGTAAACACACACACACACACCGTAAACACACACACAGTGTAAACACACACACAGTGTAAACACACACACACCGTAAACACACACACAGTGTAAACACACACACACCGTAAACACACACAGCGTAAACACACACACACCGTAAACACACACACAGTGTAAACACACACACAGTGTAAACACACACACACCGTAAACACACACACCGTAAACACACACACCGTAAACACACACACACACAGTGTAAACACACACACGCAAACTCCAAATATACAGCAGCAGGCGTCAGGGTTGGGATCGAACTCACGACTTTCTGCGTACCAGGCGAGGTAGTTAACATCCCCTAGCCACCGTGACACGCCTGAATGAGGTAGTACCTCAATTGAGGCTGAGTCGACCTAGGAGATGTCATCATCATCATCCATCATCGTCATCCGTCATCATCGTCACCATCATTCGTCGTCATCGTCACCATCATCCGTCGTCATCGTCACCATCATCCGTTAGCATCGTCACCATCATCCGTTAGCATCGTCACCATCATCCGTCATCATACGTCATCATTCGTCGTCATCGTCAAGGTACACCTATCCTGACACGAGCGCCGTGGTGACGTCGTTGTTGTCACGATGATCACGTGATGTAACACAAATTTTCTCCCTGGGTACTAAGTGTTAGCTTTTATTGTATTGCTCATGCCTAAAAAGTCTAGGCAATGGCTAGTATTAGTAATAGGTTTTACCCTTTTAACTGGCACAAAAACTGACACCTTTATTCAAGGCATCATGTTTGCAATAACCACAATACAAGCAGTCAAAATGCAAACAAAAAAGACAACTCTGATAATAAAATGCACTGTCCTTGAATTTGATTGGTCCACACCCGAGACGGCTTTTCTTAGAGCCTAGTCTCCACTGGTGTTGGACCAGAAGACGCCAAAAGGCGTACAACTCAAAAACAGCGCACTATCAGAGTATTGAGGGCTCGGGGTGAGCATTTACATTTTGAGACCTCCTTTGCCAGTAACAAGATATAGGAATAGGTTTTACCCTTTTAACTGGCACAAAAAATGGCTAGTATTATTCCCCACAAACTTTGCTTTTGTGACCAGGACTTTACGTGAAGGAGAGACACGAACGCACACCACGTTTTCTCATCGACAATAGGTACAAAATATCATTGTCCTGGTCACAAAAGCAAAGTTTGTGGGGAATAACAATAGCCATTTTCTGTACTTTTGAGGCATAAGCAATTAGGAAATAACGCTTACTACCCAGGATCAAAATATGTTTTTTTTCCGTTACAACGTGTTATTATTATCAGCAGCTGCCATGATCTCTCGGCTGCAAGATGAAGCCCTCGGCTAAGGGAGGTGGGGGAGGGCTGGGTAGATATTTGACCATACTTCACCACGCTGGTCGGGGTAGGTCGGCGTGAGCCGCGGCTGGGAGTCGAACTGGGGCCTCTCTGGCCGCTGTGCCCACCACCTCACGGCTCCAACCCAACCCACAAGCGGGAGCATGATAAAAAAAATTAAAAAAATATTTTTTTTAAAATTTGACTTAACTTTGGGGACTGCATGAATTCATATTCTGGGTTATTTCGGTAAAGTCACGCCGATAGAAAATATATATTTTTGTTATAATGAAATAAAATTAAAAATAATAAATTGAACATAATCAAAGCAAAACCCCCCAACGACGTTTCGATCGCAACACAAGCGCTCTTCAATTTCACATCTACGTGACTTTACCGAAAGATTTCGATTTAAAGCTTTCGTGACTGCAATGATTCATCTTCTTTGATTCTTTCGGTAAAGTCACGTAGAATGAGAATAAAATAATAAATTGATAAAATAAAATAGCACAATAATATTCTCACGACGTTTCGGCCACAACACAAGCGGCCTTTACCGAAAGAACCAAGAAAAATAATGAAATAAAAAAATTCGTTTTATTTACACGAAATAAAAAAATTACAATTATGAATCATAGGTTACGACGTTTTTTATTATGCTGATGATGATTAGGAGGAAGCGTAGACTCACGAAGCACGGTGGCCTCTTTGTTCCGATCGTATAGCAGCCGAGTATCAATAATGCACCGGTCACGCACGCGCACAGAGGCAAAGGTCCCCCGTATAGCCTCCGCAGACGGGAGGGGCAAGTGTTGTGAGCGTGCAGCAGCACCTATGAAGGCCGCCACCGTGGCTCACGACGGTGGTGGGGGTGGGGGGGGGGTGGTGGGCAACACCACGCCCGGCCGCCTTTGTCTCCCTCGTGGCGATGTTCATAGGTTGCTACTCGCTAACCGCACTTGCCCCAACAGTCTGTTACACGCTATACGGGGAGTATTTGTCTTTGTGTACACACACACACATAAGCAGCAGTACTCTAACGTGAGTGCGGACGGGTAATTATATTATCAGAGCGAATCATCAAAGCGCTTCCTGCACCATTGAACAAGAGGTGTGGGGGTGGGGGGATGGGGTGGGGGTGGGGGGATGGGGTGGGGGTGGGGGGATGGGGTGGGGTGTGGGGGGATGGGGTGGGGGTGGGGGGATGGGGCGGGGGCACTTCCCATCTCTTCTTAACATCCCTGAGCCAGTGCTGGAAAATCCACGTTCTCATGGCGGGGACGAGTCTAACCCTAATCCCAAACTTTAAACCCTAATCCCAAACTCTAAACCCTAATCCCAAACTCTGAACCCTAAAGCTACCCCTACCCTACAGCCTACACCCAACCCTAGCATAGAAGTTTTAGATTACCATGGGAATCCATGATGGCAAATTAGAAAAATTAAGACGGAAAATCACAAATCATCGCCCTCCCACTCCTGGCATTCCGATGCTCGCTCTCAGGCCGGCGCTGCCTGACAGCGAGCACTGGGAGTACAGCTGCCGCTGGGGGTACAGCTGCCGCTGGGGGTACAGCTGCCGCTGGGGGTACAGCTGCCGCTGGGGGTACAGCTGCCGCTGGGGGTACAGCTGCCGCTGGGGGTACAGCTGCCGCTGGGGGTACAGCTGCCGCTGGGGGTACAGCTGCCGCTGGGGGTACAGCTGCCGCTGGGGGTACAGCTGCCGCTGGGGGTACAGCTGCCGCTGGGGGTACAGCTGCCGCTGGGGGTACAGCTGCCGCTGGGGGTACAGCTGCCGCTGGGGGTACAGCTGCCGCTGGGGGTACAGCTGCCGCTGGGGGTACCCCTCGTCTAGACCATTTTGCCGGGTAAGGCCAGACTGAGGTGTGTAGCTCTTGTGTTCAAAAGCGACGACGTGGCCATCACTAATGATCGCCGAACGAAGAGCGGCTTAAAGTCATCATCACGCGGAAATGAATCACGGCAGCCAACTGCTTGAAACGCGTGACTTTGATTCTCTATGTGGAGGGAAAAAGCGGAGGACCCGGAGAGAGAAATCCACACTACCACCGAGAGAGAGAGACACGCAAACTCTAAATATACAGCAGCAGCAGGCGTCACGGTTGGCATCGAACCCACGACCTCCTGTATATCAGGAAAGGTAGTTAACATCTCCTAACCACCGTGATGATGATAAGAGAGAGCCACAAACTCCGAAAAAACAAAAGCAGGCATCGTCAGGGTCGGGATCGATACCCACGAACCTCCTGTACACCAGGCGAGGTAGTTAACATCTCCTAGCCAACGTGATGATGATGATGAGAGAGACGCAAACTACAAATATACAACAGCAGCAGACATCGGCATGGGTCGGGATCGAATCCACGAACCTCCTGTACACCAGGCGAGGTAGTTAACATCTTCCTCGCCACCGCGGCGTTGCAGTGTGGGGTGTGGTTGGAGCCACGTGCTACGCGCCCCTGCTCCGCATCTCACCGCCAGACCAGATCTTCCTGTTCGTCTGCACAAGCCGGACCCCGAATTTGCGCTGACTCTTTGAGCCTCCCTGCAACCGGGGTGCGACTTCATGTTTGGCATCGACGCTGATGCTAATTTGTGATTAATATGATGCCGATGGTTGATAATTATTGTTGGTGTTGTCGTCGTTAGAATTAATTACGAATTGTTTACACATCTGAGGCCGTCTTGTGTGTGCGTCTGTCGAGGCCACGTGTTCTCCTTTATTGCAAGGCCATCGCGGGGGCCAATAGCGACCCATCTGGTGGCCTTTAGTGCGGCCCCTGGTGGTCTTTAGCGTGGCCCCTGGTGGTATTTAGTGAGACCCCTGGTGGTCTTTAGTGAGACCCCTGGTGGTCTTTAGTGTGGCCCCTGGTGGTCTTTAGTGAGGCCCCTGGTGATCTTTAGTGTGGCCCCTGGTGGTCTTTAGTGAGGCCCCTGGTGATCTTTAGTGTGGCCCCTTGTGGTCTTTAGTGTGGCTCCTGGTGGTCTTTAGTGTGGCCCCTGGTGGTCTTTAGCGTGGCCCCTGGTGGTCTTTAGTGTGGCCCCTTGTGGTCTTTAGTGCGGCCCGTGATGGTCTTTAGTGTGGCCCCTGGTGGTCTTTAGTGTGGCCCCTGTTGGTCTTTAGTGTGGCCCCTGGTGGTCTTTAGCGCGGCCCCTGGTGGTCTTTAGTGTGGCCCCTTGTGGTCTTTAGTGTGGCTCCTGGTGGTCTTTAGTGAGGCCCCTGGTGGTCTTTAGTGTGACCCCTGGTGGTCTTTAGCGTGGCCCCTGGTGGTCTTTAGTGCGGCCCGTGATGGTCTTTAGTTTGGCCCCTGGTGGTCTTTAGTGTGGCCCCTGGTGGTCTTTAGTGCGGCCCCTGGTGGTCTTTAGCGTGGCCCCTGGTGGTCTTTAGTGTGGCCCCTGATGGCCTTTAGTGTGACCCCTGGTCGTCTTTAGTGTGGCCCCTGGTGGTCTTTAGCGTGGCCCCTGGTGGTCTTTAGTGTGGCCCCTTGTGGTCTTTAGTGCGGCCCGTGATGGTCTTTAGTGTGGCCCCTGGTGGTCTTTAGTGTGGCCCCTGTTGGTCTTTAGTGTGGCCCCTGGTGGTCTTTAGCGCGGCCCCTGGTGGTCTTTAGTGTGGCCCCTTGTGGTCTTTAGTGTGGCTCCTGGTGGTCTTTAGTGAGGCCCCTGGTGGTCTTTAGTGTGACCCCTGGTGGTCTTTAGCGTGGCCCCTGGTGGTCTTTAGTGCGGCCCGTGATGGTCTTTAGTTTGGCCCCTGGTGGTCTTTAGTGTGGCCCCTGGTGGTCTTTAGTGCGGCCCCTGGTGGTCTTTAGCGTGGCCCCTGGTGGTCTTTAGTGTGGCCCCTGATGGCCTTTAGTGTGACCCCTGGTCGTCTTTAGTGTGGCCCCTGGTGGTCTTTAGTGAGGCCCCTGATGGCCTTTAGTGTGACCCCTGGTGGTCTTTAGTGCGGCCCCTGGTGACCTTTAGTGCGGCCCCTTTGATCTTTAGTGTGGCCCCTGGTGGTCTTTAGCGTGGCCCCTGCTGGACTTTAGTGTGGCCCCTGGTGGTTTTTAGTGAGGCCCCTGATGGCCTTTAGTGAAGCCCCTGGTGATCTTTAGTGAGGCCCCTGGTGGTCTTTAGGGTGGCCCCTGATGGTGTTTAGTGTGGCCCCTGGTGGTTTTTAGTGTGGTCTTTGGTGGTCTTTAGTGAGGCCCCTGGTGGTCTTTAGTGTGGCCCCTGATGGCCTTTAGTGTGGCCCCTGGTGGTCTTTAGCGTGGCCCCTGGTGGTCTTTAGCGTGGCCCCTGATAGTCTTTAGTGTGGCCCCTGGTGGTCTTTAGTGTGGCCCCTGGTGGTCTTTAGTGTGGCTCCTGGTGGTCATTAGTGCGGGCCCTGGTGATCTTTAGTGCGGCCCCTGGTGATCTTTAGTGTGCTCTTTGGTGGTCTTTAGTGAGGCCCCTGATAGTCTTTAGTGAGGCCCCTGGTGGTCTTTAGTGTGGCCCCTGATGGCCTTTAGTGTGCCCCTGGTGGTCTTTAGCGTGGCCCCTGGTGATCTTTAATGTGGCCCCTGGTGGTCTTTAGTGTGGCCCCTGGTGGTCTTTAGTGTGGCTCCTGGTGGTCATTAGTGCGGGCCCTGGTGATCTTTAGTGCGGCCCCTGGTGATCTTTAGTGTGGCTCCTGGTGGTCTTTAGTGTGGCTCCTGGTGGTCATTAGTGTGGCCCCTTGTGGTCTTTAGTGAGGCCCCTGGTGATCTTTAGTGTGGCCCCTGGTGGTCTTTAGTGAGGCCCCTGGTGGTCTTTCATGCGGTCCCTGGTGGCCTTTAGTACGGACCCTGGTGGACTTTAGTACGGCCCCTGATGGCCTTTAGTGAAGCCCCTGGTGATCTTTAGTGAGGGCCCTAGTGGTCTTTAGCGTGGCCCCTGATGGTCTTTAGCGTGGCCCCTCGTGGTCTTCAGTGTGGCCCTTGGTGGTCTTTATCGTGGCCCCTGGTGGTTTTTAGTGAAGCCCCTGGTGATCTTTAGTGTGGCCCCTGGTGGTCTTTTGCGTGGCCCCTGGTGGTCTTTAGCGTGGCCCCTGGTGATCTTTAGTGTGGCCCCTGGTGGTCTTTAGTGTGGCCCGTGGTGATCTTTAGTGTGGCCCCTGGTGGTTATTAGTGTGGCCCCTGGTGGTCTTTAGTGTGGCCCCTGGTGGTCTTTAGTGTGGCCCCTGGTGGTCTATAGCGTGGCCCCTGTTGATCTTTAGTGTGGCCCCTGGTGATCTTTAGTGTGGCCCCTGGTGGTCTTTAGTGTGGCCCCTGGTGATCTTTAGTGTGGCCCCTGGTGGTCTTTAGCGTGGCCCCTGGTGGGCTTCAGCGTGGCCCCTGGTGATCTTTAGTGTGGCCCCTGGTGGTCTTTAGTGTGGCCCCTGGTGGTCTTTAGTGTGGCCCCTGGTGGTCTATAGCGTGGCCCCTGTTGATCTTTAGTGTGGCCCTTGGTGGTCTTTAGTGTGACCCGTGGTGGTCTTTAGTGTGGCCCCTGGTGGTCTTTAGCGTGGCCCCTGGTGGTCTTTAGTGTGGGCCCTGGTGGTCTTTAGTGTGGCCCTTGGTGGTCTTCAGTGTGGCCCCTGGTGGTCTTTAGTGTGGCCCCTGGTCGTCTTTAGCGTGGCCCCTGGTGGTCTTTAGCGCGGCCCCTCGTGGTCTTTATTGTGGCCCCTGATGGTCTTTAGCGTGGCCCCTGGTGATCTTTAGTGAGGCCCCTGTTGGTCTTTAGCGTGGCCCCTGGTGATCTTCAGTGTGGCCCCTGGTGGTCTTTAGTGCGGCCCCTGGTGGTCTTTAGTGTGGCGCCTGGTGGTCTTTAGTGCGGCCCCTGGTGGTCTTTAGCGTGGCCTCTGGTGGTCTTTAGTGAGGCCCCTGGTGGTCTTTAGTGTGGCCCCTGGTAGTCTTTAGCGTGGCCACTTGTGGTCTTTAGTGTGGCCCCTGATGGCCTTTAGTGTGGCCCCTGGTGGTCTTTAGCGTGGCCCCTGGTGGCCTTTATTGCGGCCCCTGGTGATCTTCAGTGTGGCCCCTGGTGGTCTTTAGTGCGGCCCCTGTTGGTCTTTAGCGTGGCCCCTGGTGGTCTTTAGTGTGGCGCCTGGTGGTCTTTAGTGTGGCCCCTGGTGGTCTTTAGCGTTGCGCCTGGTGGTCTTTAGTGCGGCCCCTGGTGGTCTTTAGCGTGGCCTCTGGTGGTCTTTAGTGAGGCCCCTGGTGGTCTTTAGTGTGGCCCCTGGTAGTCTTTAGCGTGGCCACTTGTGGTCTTTAGTGTGGCCCCTGATGGCCTTTAGTGAGGCCCCTGGTGATCTTTAGTGTGGCCCCTTGTGGTCTTTAGTGTGGCTCCTGGTGGTCTTTAGTGTGGCCCCTGGTGGTCTTTAGCGTGGCCCCTGGTGGTCTTTAGTGTGGCCCCTTGTGGTCTTTAGTGCGGCCCGTGATGGTCTTTAGTGTGGCCCCTGGTGGTCTTTAGTGTGGCCCCTGTTGGTCTTTAGTGTGGCCCCTGGTGGTCTTTAGCGCGGCCCCTGGTGGTCTTTAGTGTGGCCCCTTGTGGTCTTTAGTGTGGCTCCTGGTGGTCTTTAGTGAGGCCCCTGGTGGTCTTTAGTGTGACCCCTGGTGGTCTTTAGCGTGGCCCCTGGTGGTCTTTAGTGCGGCCCGTGATGGTCTTTAGTTTGGCCCCTGGTGGTCTTTAGTGTGGCCCCTGGTGGTCTTTAGTGCGGCCCCTGGTGGTCTTTAGCGTGGCCCCTGGTGGTCTTTAGTGTGGCCCCTGATGGCCTTTAGTGTGACCCCTGGTCGTCTTTAGTGTGGCCCCTGGTGGTCTTTAGCGTGGCCCCTGGTGGTCTTTAGTGTGGCCCCTTGTGGTCTTTAGTGCGGCCCGTGATGGTCTTTAGTGTGGCCCCTGGTGGTCTTTAGTGTGGCCCCTGTTGGTCTTTAGTGTGGCCCCTGGTGGTCTTTAGCGCGGCCCCTGGTGGTCTTTAGTGTGGCCCCTTGTGGTCTTTAGTGTGGCTCCTGGTGGTCTTTAGTGAGGCCCCTGGTGGTCTTTAGTGTGACCCCTGGTGGTCTTTAGCGTGGCCCCTGGTGGTCTTTAGTGCGGCCCGTGATGGTCTTTAGTTTGGCCCCTGGTGGTCTTTAGTGTGGCCCCTGGTGGTCTTTAGTGCGGCCCCTGGTGGTCTTTAGCGTGGCCCCTGGTGGTCTTTAGTGTGGCCCCTGATGGCCTTTAGTGTGACCCCTGGTCGTCTTTAGTGTGGCCCCTGGTGGTCTTTAGTGAGGCCCCTGATGGCCTTTAGTGTGACCCCTGGTGGTCTTTAGTGCGGCCCCTGGTGACCTTTAGTGCGGCCCCTTTGATCTTTAGTGTGGCCCCTGGTGGTCTTTAGCGTGGCCCCTGCTGGACTTTAGTGTGGCCCCTGGTGGTTTTTAGTGAGGCCCCTGATGGCCTTTAGTGAAGCCCCTGGTGATCTTTAGTGAGGCCCCTGGTGGTCTTTAGGGTGGCCCCTGATGGTGTTTAGTGTGGCCCCTGGTGGTTTTTAGTGTGGTCTTTGGTGGTCTTTAGTGAGGCCCCTGGTGGTCTTTAGTGTGGCCCCTGATGGCCTTTAGTGTGGCCCCTGGTGGTCTTTAGCGTGGCCCCTGGTGGTCTTTAGCGTGGCCCCTGATAGTCTTTAGTGTGGCCCCTGGTGGTCTTTAGTGTGGCCCCTGGTGGTCTTTAGTGTGGCTCCTGGTGGTCATTAGTGCGGGCCCTGGTGATCTTTAGTGCGGCCCCTGGTGATCTTTAGTGTGCTCTTTGGTGGTCTTTAGTGAGGCCCCTGATAGTCTTTAGTGAGGCCCCTGGTGGTCTTTAGTGTGGCCCCTGATGGCCTTTAGTGTGCCCCTGGTGGTCTTTAGCGTGGCCCCTGGTGATCTTTAATGTGGCCCCTGGTGGTCTTTAGTGTGGCCCCTGGTGGTCTTTAGTGTGGCTCCTGGTGGTCATTAGTGCGGGCCCTGGTGATCTTTAGTGCGGCCCCTGGTGATCTTTAGTGTGGCTCCTGGTGGTCTTTAGTGTGGCTCCTGGTGGTCATTAGTGTGGCCCCTTGTGGTCTTTAGTGAGGCCCCTGGTGATCTTTAGTGTGGCCCCTGGTGGTCTTTAGTGAGGCCCCTGGTGGTCTTTCATGCGGTCCCTGGTGGCCTTTAGTACGGACCCTGGTGGACTTTAGTACGGCCCCTGATGGCCTTTAGTGAAGCCCCTGGTGATCTTTAGTGAGGGCCCTAGTGGTCTTTAGCGTGGCCCCTGATGGTCTTTAGCGTGGCCCCTCGTGGTCTTCAGTGTGGCCCTTGGTGGTCTTTATCGTGGCCCCTGGTGGTTTTTAGTGAAGCCCCTGGTGATCTTTAGTGTGGCCCCTGGTGGTCTTTTGCGTGGCCCCTGGTGGTCTTTAGCGTGGCCCCTGGTGATCTTTAGTGTGGCCCCTGGTGGTCTTTAGTGTGGCCCGTGGTGATCTTTAGTGTGGCCCCTGGTGGTCTTTAGTGTGGCCCGTGGTGATCTTTAGTGTGGCCCCTGGTGGTTATTAGTGTGGCCCCTGGTGATCTTTAGTGTGGCCCCTGGTGGGCTTCAGCGTGGCCCCTGGTGGTCTTTAGTGTGGCCCCTGGTGGTCTTTAGTGTGGCCCCTGGTGGTCTATAGCGTGGCCCCTGTTGATCTTTAGTGTGGCCCCTGGTGATCTTTAGTGTGGCCCCTGGTGGTCTTTAGTGTGGCCCCTGGTGATCTTTAGTGTGGCCCCTGGTGGTCTTTAGCGTGGCCCCTGGTGGTCTTTAGCGTGGCCCCTGTTGATCTTTAGTGTGGCCCCTGGTGGTCTTTAGTGTGGCCCCTGGTGATCTTTAGTGTGGCCCCTGGTGGGCTTCAGCGTGGCCCCTGGTGATCTTTAGTGCGGCCCTTGGTGGTCTTTAGTGTGACCCGTGGTGGTCTTTAGTGTGGCCCCTGGTGGTCTTTAGCGTGGCCCCTGGTGGTCTTTAGTGTGGGCCCTGGTGGTCTTTAGTGTGGCCCTTGGTGGTCTTCAGTGTGGCCCCTGGTGGTCTTTAGTGTGGCCCCTGGTCGTCTTTAGCGTGGCCCCTGGTGGTCTTTAGCGCGGCCCCTCGTGGTCTTTATTGTGGCCCCTGATGGTCTTTAGCGTGGCCCCTGGTGATCTTTAGTGAGGCCCCTGTTGGTCTTTAGCGTGGCCCCTGGTGATCTTCAGTGTGGCCCCTGGTGGTCTTTAGTGCGGCCCCTGGTGGTCTTTAGTGTGGCGCCTGGTGGTCTTTAGTGCGGCCCCTGGTGGTCTTTAGCGTGGCCTCTGGTGGTCTTTAGTGAGGCCCCTGGTGGTCTTTAGTGTGGCCCCTGGTAGTCTTTAGCGTGGCCACTTGTGGTCTTTAGTGTGGCCCCTGATGGCCTTTAGTGTGGCCCCTGGTGGTCTTTAGCGTGGCCCCTGGTGGCCTTTATTGCGGCCCCTCGTGGTCTTTAGCGTGACCCCTGGTGGTCTTTAGCGTGGCCCCTGGTGGTCTTTAGTTAGGCCCCTGGTGGTCTTTATTGAGGCCACTGGTGGTCTTTAGTGAGGCCCCTGGTGGTCTTTAGCGTGGCCCTTGGTGCTCTTTAGCGTGGCCCCTGGTGGTCTTTAGCATGGCGCCTGGTGGTCTTTAGTGTGGCCCCTGGTGGTCTTTAGTGTGGCCCTTGGTGGTCTTCAGTGTGGCCCCTGGTGGTCTTTAGTGTGGCCCCTGGTCGTCTTTAGCGTGGCCCCTGGTGGTCTTTAGCGTGGCCCCTGGTGATCTTCAGTGTGGCCCCTGGTGGTCTTTAGTGCGGCCCCTGTTGGTCTTTAGCGTGGCCCCTGGTGGTCTTTAGTGTGGCGCCTGGTGGTCTTTAGTGTGGCCCCTGGTGGTCTTTAGCGTTGCGCCTGGTGGTCTTTAGTGCGGCCCCTGGTGGTCTTTAGCGTGGCCTCTGGTGGTCTTTAGTGAGGCCCCTGGTGGTCTTTAGTGTGGCCCCTGGTAGTCTTTAGCGTGGCCACTTGTGGTCTTTAGTGTGGCCCCTGATGGCCTTTAGTGTGGCCCCTGGTGGTCTTTAGCGTGGCCCCTGGTGGCCTTTAGTGCGGCCCCTCGTGGTCTTTAGCGTGACCCCTGGTGGTCTTTAGCGTGGCCCCTGGTGGTCTTTAGTTAGGCCCCTGGTGGTCTTTATTGAGGCCACTGGTGGTCTTTAGTGAGGCCCCTGGTGGTCTTTAGCGTGGCCCTTGGTGTTCTTTAGCGTGGCCCCTGGTGGTCTTTAGCATGGCGCCTGGTGGTCTTTAGTGTGGCCCCTGGTGGTCTTTAGTGAGGCCCCTGGTGGTCTTTAGTGTGGCCCCTGGTGGTCTTTATTGAGGCCACTGGTGGTCTTTAGTGAGGCCCCTGGTGGTCTTTAGTGTGGCCCTTGGTGTTCTTTAGCGTGGCCCCTGGTGGTCTTTAGCATGGCGCCTGGTGGTCTTTAGTGTGGCTCCTGGTGGTCTTTAGTGAGGCCCCTGGTGGTCTTTAGTGTGACCCCTGGTGGTCTTTAGCGTGGCCCCTGGTGGTCTTTAGTGCGGCCCGTGATGGTCTTTAGTTTGGCCCCTGGTGGTCTTTAGTGTGGCCCCTGGTGGTCTTTAGTGCGGCCCCTGGTGGTCTTTAGCGTGGCCCCTGGTGGTCTTTAGTGTGGCCCCTGATGGCCTTTAGTGTGACCCCTGGTCGTCTTTAGTGTGGCCCCTGGTGGTCTTTAGTGAGGCCCCTGATGGCCTTTAGTGTGACCCCTGGTGGTCTTTAGTGCGGCCCCTGGTGACCTTTAGTGCGGCCCCTTTGATCTTTAGTGTGGCCCCTGGTGGTCTTTAGCGTGGCCCCTGCTGGACTTTAGTGTGGCCCCTGGTGGTTTTTAGTGAGGCCCCTGATGGCCTTTAGTGAAGCCCCTGGTGATCTTTAGTGAGGCCCCTGGTGGTCTTTAGGGTGGCCCCTGATGGTGTTTAGTGTGGCCCCTGGTGGTTTTTAGTGTGGTCTTTGGTGGTCTTTAGTGAGGCCCCTGGTGGTCTTTAGTGTGGCCCCTGATGGCCTTTAGTGTGGCCCCTGGTGGTCTTTAGCGTGGCCCCTGGTGGTCTTTAGCGTGGCCCCTGATAGTCTTTAGTGTGGCCCCTGGTGGTCTTTAGTGTGGCCCCTGGTGGTCTTTAGTGTGGCTCCTGGTGGTCATTAGTGCGGGCCCTGGTGATCTTTAGTGCGGCCCCTGGTGATCTTTAGTGTGCTCTTTGGTGGTCTTTAGTGAGGCCCCTGATAGTCTTTAGTGAGGCCCCTGGTGGTCTTTAGTGTGGCCCCTGATGGCCTTTAGTGTGCCCCTGGTGGTCTTTAGCGTGGCCCCTGGTGATCTTTAATGTGGCCCCTGGTGGTCTTTAGTGTGGCCCCTGGTGGTCTTTAGTGTGGCTCCTGGTGGTCATTAGTGCGGGCCCTGGTGATCTTTAGTGCGGCCCCTGGTGATCTTTAGTGTGGCTCCTGGTGGTCTTTAGTGTGGCTCCTGGTGGTCATTAGTGTGGCCCCTTGTGGTCTTTAGTGAGGCCCCTGGTGATCTTTAGTGTGGCCCCTGGTGGTCTTTAGTGAGGCCCCTGGTGGTCTTTCATGCGGTCCCTGGTGGCCTTTAGTACGGACCCTGGTGGACTTTAGTACGGCCCCTGATGGCCTTTAGTGAAGCCCCTGGTGATCTTTAGTGAGGGCCCTAGTGGTCTTTAGCGTGGCCCCTGATGGTCTTTAGCGTGGCCCCTCGTGGTCTTCAGTGTGGCCCTTGGTGGTCTTTATCGTGGCCCCTGGTGGTTTTTAGTGAAGCCCCTGGTGATCTTTAGTGTGGCCCCTGGTGGTCTTTTGCGTGGCCCCTGGTGGTCTTTAGCGTGGCCCCTGGTGATCTTTAGTGTGGCCCCTGGTGGTCTTTAGTGTGGCCCGTGGTGATCTTTAGTGTGGCCCCTGGTGGTCTTTAGTGTGGCCCGTGGTGATCTTTAGTGTGGCCCCTGGTGGTTATTAGTGTGGCCCCTGGTGGTCTTTAGTGTGGCCCGTGGTGATCTTTAGTGTGGCCCCTGGTGGTTATTAGTGTGGCCCCTGGTGGTCTTTAGTGTGGCCCCTGGTGGGCTTCAGCGTGGCCCCTGGTGGTCTTTAGTGTGGCCCCTGGTGGTCTTTAGTGTGGCCCCTGGTGGTCTATAGCGTGGCCCCTGTTGATCTTTAGTGTGGCCCCTGGTGATCTTTAGTGTGGCCCCTGGTGGTCTTTAGTGTGGCCCCTGGTGATCTTTAGTGTGGCCCCTGGTGGTCTTTAGCGTGGCCCCTGGTGGTCTTTAGCGTGGCCCCTGTTGATCTTTAGTGTGGCCCCTGGTGATCTTTAGTGTGGCCCCTGGTGGGCTTCAGCGTGGCCCCTGGTGATCTTTAGTGTGGCCCCTGGTGGTCTTTAGTGTGGCCCCTGGTGGTCTTTAGTGTGGCCCCTGGTGGTCTATAGCGTGGCCCCTGTTGATCTTTAGTGTGGCCCTTGGTGGTCTTTAGTGTGACCCGTGGTGGTCTTTAGTGTGGCCCCTGGTGGTCTTTAGCGTGGCCCCTGGTGGTCTTTAGTGTGGGCCCTGGTGGTCTTTAGTGTGGCCCTTGGTGGTCTTCAGTGTGGCCCCTGGTGGTCTTTAGTGTGGCCCCTGGTCGTCTTTAGCGTGGCCCCTG
This sequence comes from Petromyzon marinus, assembly GCF_048934315.1. Classification (NCBI taxonomy): domain Eukaryota; kingdom Metazoa; phylum Chordata; class Hyperoartia; order Petromyzontiformes; family Petromyzontidae; genus Petromyzon; species Petromyzon marinus. The sequence continues at coordinate 7,515,533 of NC_133723.1, forward strand.
GTGGTCTTTAGCGCGGCCCCTCGTGGTCTTTATTGTGGCCCCTGATGGTCTTTAGCGTGGCCCCTGGTGATCTTTAGTGAGGCCCCTGTTGGTCTTTAGCGTGGCCCCTGGTGATCTTCAGTGTGGCCCCTGGTGGTCTTTAGTGCGGCCCCTGGTGGTCTTTAGTGTGGCGCCTGGTGGTCTTTAGTGCGGCCCCTGGTGGTCTTTAGCGTGGCCTCTGGTGGTCTTTAGTGAGGCCCCTGGTGGTCTTTAGTGTGGCCCCTGGTAGTCTTTAGCGTGGCCACTTGTGGTCTTTAGTGTGGCCCCTGATGGCCTTTAGTGTGGCCCCTGGTGGTCTTTAGCGTGGCCCCTGGTGGCCTTTATTGCGGCCCCTCGTGGTCTTTAGCGTGACCCCTGGTGGTCTTTAGCGTGGCCCCTGGTGGTCTTTAGTTAGGCCCCTGGTGGTCTTTATTGAGGCCACTGGTGGTCTTTAGTGAGGCCCCTGGTGGTCTTTAGCGTGGCCCTTGGTGCTCTTTAGCGTGGCCCCTGGTGGTCTTTAGCATGGCGCCTGGTGGTCTTTAGTGTGGCCCCTGGTGGTCTTTAGTGTGGCCCTTGGTGGTCTTCAGTGTGGCCCCTGGTGGTCTTTAGTGTGGCCCCTGGTCGTCTTTAGCGTGGCCCCTGGTGGTCTTTAGCGTGGCCCCTGGTGATCTTCAGTGTGGCCCCTGGTGGTCTTTAGTGCGGCCCCTGTTGGTCTTTAGCGTGGCCCCTGGTGGTCTTTAGTGTGGCGCCTGGTGGTCTTTAGTGTGGCCCCTGGTGGTCTTTAGCGTTGCGCCTGGTGGTCTTTAGTGCGGCCCCTGGTGGTCTTTAGCGTGGCCTCTGGTGGTCTTTAGTGAGGCCCCTGGTGGTCTTTAGTGTGGCCCCTGGTAGTCTTTAGCGTGGCCACTTGTGGTCTTTAGTGTGGCCCCTGATGGCCTTTAGTGTGGCCCCTGGTGGTCTTTAGCGTGGCCCCTGGTGGCCTTTAGTGCGGCCCCTCGTGGTCTTTAGCGTGACCCCTGGTGGTCTTTAGCGTGGCCCCTGGTGGTCTTTAGTTAGGCCCCTGGTGGTCTTTATTGAGGCCACTGGTGGTCTTTAGTGAGGCCCCTGGTGGTCTTTAGCGTGGCCCTTGGTGTTCTTTAGCGTGGCCCCTGGTGGTCTTTAGCATGGCGCCTGGTGGTCTTTAGTGTGGCCCCTGGTGGTCTTTAGTGAGGCCCCTGGTGGTCTTTAGTGTGGCCCCTGGTGGTCTTTATTGAGGCCACTGGTGGTCTTTAGTGAGGCCCCTGGTGGTCTTTAGTGTGGCCCTTGGTGTTCTTTAGCGTGGCCCCTGGTGGTCTTTAGCATGGCGCCTGGTGGTCTTTAGTGTGGCCCCTGGTGGTCTTTAGTGAGGCCCCTGGTGGCCTTTAGTGTGGCCCCTGGTGGTCTTTAGCATGGCGCCTGGTGGTCTTTAGTGTGGCCCCTGGTGGTCTTTAGTGCGGCCCCTGGTGGTCTTTAGTGTGGCCCCTGGTGGTCTTTAGTGAGGCCCCTGGTGGTCTTTAGTGTGGGCCCTGGTGGTCTTTAGTGTGGCCCCTGATGGCCTTTAGTGTAGCCCCTGGTGGTGTTTAGTGTGGCCTCTGATGGCCTTTACTGTGGCCCCTGATGGTCTTTAGTGTGGCCCCTGGTGGTCTATAGCGTGGCCCCTGGTGGTCTTTAGCGCGGCCCTTCGTGGTCTTTAGCGTGGCCCTTGGTGGTCTTTAGCGTAGCCCCTGGTGGTCTTTAGTGAGGCCCGTGGTGGTCTTTATTGAGGCCACTGGTGGTCTTTTGTGTGGCCCCTGGTGGTCTTTAGCGAGGCCCCTGGTGGTCTTTAGCGTGGCCCCTGGTGATCTTTGGTGTGGCCCCTGGTGGTCTTTAGTGTGGCCCCTGGTGGTTTTTATTGAGGCCCCTGGTGGTCTTTAGCGTGGCCCCTGGTGGTTTTTATTGAGGCCCCTGGTGGTCTTTAGCGTGGTCCATGGTGGTCTTTAGTACGGCCCCTGGTGGTCTTTAGTGTGGGCCCTGGTGGTCTTCAGCGTGGCCCCTGGTGATCTTTAGTGTGGCCCCTGGTGGTCTTTAGTGTGGCCCCTGGTGGTCTTTAGCGTGGCCCCTGGTGGTCTTTAGCGTGGCCCCTCGTGGTCTTTAGTGTGGCCCCTGGTGATCTTTAGTGTGGCCCCTGGTGGTCTTCAGTGTGACCCCTGGTGATCTTTAGTGTGGCCCCTGGTGATCTTTAATGTGGCCCCTGGTGTTCTTCAGTGTGACCCCTGGTGGTCTTCAGTGTGGCCCCTGGTGATCTTTAGTGAAGCCCCTGGTGGTCTTTAGTGTGGCCCCTGATGGCATTTAGTGTGGCCCCTGGTGGTCATTAGCGTGGCCCCTGGTGGGTTTTAGTGTGGCCCCTGGTGGTCTTTAGTGTGGCCCCTGATGGCCTTTAGTGTGGCCCCAGGTGGTCGTTAGTGTGGCCCCTGGTGGTCGTTAGTGTGGCCCCTGGTGGTCGTTAGTGTGGCCCCTGGTGGTCTTCAGCGTGGCCTCTGGCGGTCTTTAGTGCGGCCCCTGGTGGTCTTTGGTGAGTGTCAAACACATATTGAAGCCACACCCGTCGTTTTGTTGTTGTCAATCAGTGAGCAAGCGACAAGGATAATACATTTATTGACTGCGATTTATTCCAAACGCCTATTTTCCCCACCCATATCACACCAGGGCAGGTTCATCTCCAAATACATCTGACGTGGCCGTAATGATGATTGCTACAATCATTATAATATCGATCCTTCCCACTGCTACCTACTTACGTGAGTGACATCACGGGTGACATCGACCTTCAAATTCTGCATGCGGTGCCAATGGAATGCCGGCCAACCCGTTGCTGATGAGGCTGTTCAAGAGCGAACCCGCCCACCGTGCCCAGAGGATTCGCTAGCAGCCGGTCAACGGTGGGGGGAGGGAGGGGGGATCGGTGAGGTAGCTCCAGCACTCAGCGCTCAGGTGCTGACGCTCAGGTGCTGGTTACATCCTGACACTAAGGTACTGACACGTGCTGATACCCAGGTACTGACACACACACACTGACACACACTCGCGTAACCGACACGCGCGCGCTGACGCACTGACACAGACAGCCGCGCCGACACCGATGCCACATTTCAGTCGCACACAGCAACGCACGCTCAACTTCACGCACGCACGCACGCGCATCCAGGGAAGACACCACACGCGGAGTACCGACATCATCGGGGTAGGAGGAGGGGGGGGAGTCGTCACCGCTACGTCCGTGCCCACCGCTCTTCTCACAGTGAGTCACGGGGAAGGGGATCGTAGCAAGAGGTGGGAGAGAGAGGGGGTCGTGGGGGGGGGGGTGTTGGGCGCTGTGCGTCTGTGTGTGTGTGCATCAGCCAGTCGTCTCAGTCAGTCGACCCGTGGCACCTGCTGGGTCTGCCCCGTGACCTCCTGCCAGCGGGCGTTCGACGCTTCACGTGGCCTTTAAGGTGCACATAGCCTGGCACAAGCGTCGTGGTGACGTCACCGCCACTTAGTGGTGAATGGCGGTTGTTGTTGTTGTTGCGTTTGTGTGGTTGGGGGCAATCGTCTCGAGTTATTCAACCCCGGCTCTGTCCCGTGATGTCCTCCTGCCCGCAGCGAGCCGTCGACGCTTCACGTGGCCTCAAACAAAGACGGTCTCGCGGTGTGGCCTGCTCGAGACTGGGGGTTGGGGTGGGGTTGGGGCAAGCGCTGTTCGCTAAGTATCGCCTGCGAAGGTCGGGTGGGGTTGGTTGTGGCCGGCACCACGCAACAACCGCCTTTGTCTCCCCCAGAGGCGACTTTCTTTTTTTGCACACCGCACCGGGCACTGATTTGAGGCCGAGTCGACCTAGGGGAGGCCCAGGACGGGTCGCTGGCAGTCGAACTGGGGTCGGTTCGTAGCGCGGCGTGGCGCTAACCGCTGCACCACCGCTCCCCGTGTTGTTTATTCCCACGAAGCACACAAACAACAACACACCAGAATCAAGACGAGTGTGTCGTGTCGTGTGTGTGTGTGGGGGTTGCTTGACCATACTTCACCACGCCGGTCATAGCATGATTGGTGGGGTAACTGTGATTGCGAGGGTAACAAACGGAAACGTTCATAATAAAGGTTTCTGGGTTAGATCGCGCTATTTATAAATGTGTAGACGAGCCTCCACCACCCGACACGGCCAATAAGTAAAAAAAATGTGTCACGTTGACACAAGACAAATAAATCTTGGCTTAAAGCTCTCGTGACTGCAGGAATTCAAATGCCTTGTGCCTTTCGATAAAGCCACGTAGATAGAAAAAATAACAAAAATATTTATAATTATAATTTTTTATTTAGATTTTTTGTTAAAAGGCACAACAATCATTTAGATTTTTGTTCTTTTTTTCCATCTACGTGGCTTTACCGAAAAACGCAAAGAATATAAAAGACAAATAGTTCACTACTTTAGCCCAGCGGTGTGTTGAAGAGTGAATCGGAAACATGTTGAAGGCCGCTGGCTCGCCAGTGGCACAGTGCACTAACCGTTGCGCCACCGCTCCATCATTGTTCATCCCTGTCGCGTCCAAGGTGGCAGAGAGGTGCTGGGGTGGGGGGGAGTGTGGGGGGAGTGTGGGGGGGGGGTGGGGGGGAGTGTGGGTGTGTGTGGGTGGGGTGTGGGGGGGTGTGTGTGGGGGGGTTGGGTGGGGGTGGTGGGGTGTGTGTGTGTGTGTGTGGGGGGGTTGGGTGGGGGTGTGTGTGGGTGTGTGTGGGTGTGTGTGTGTGGGTGTGTGTGTACACCCACACACACACACCCACACGGTGTGTGTGTGGGTGTGTGTGTGGGTGTGTGTGTGTGTGTACACCCACACACACACACCCCACACGGTGTGTGCTGACTCATCACGCCATCGCGCTCATCAAGGACCCAACGTGATGGAGCACGCGAGAGAGGGGAGGGAAGGAGGATGATGACGATGACGACGACGATGACGACGACGACGATGACGACGACGACGATGACGACGATGACGACGACGACGACGACGATGATGATGATGACGATGATGATGACGACGATGATGATGACGACGATGATGACGATGACGACGATGACGACGCGCGGCGTGGTGTTTGGGGGACACACGGGGGGGGGATTGAAGTGAATTGACCACAAGACGTATCGCGATGTTGCTTTATGCTCGAAGGGATTTGCCGACACGGGAGAGTAGGAGCGTCGGAGGGGGATGTCCAGGGTTTGTTTGGCCCAAGTACATCGATTGTTTAACACCACGGAGTAAAAGTCGTAGGGCTTTCGCGAGCAATATTATCCACATTAGAGGTTTTTTTTTGGGGGGGGAGGGGTGTGGGGTAGACATCAATGTGTCGTGAAGCCCGCCACCACCCCCGACGCAGCCAATCAGCGAGGGTGTCACACGCAACAGAAAACCTGTCAATTCGTTACTAGTTCAGGACTGACCGGGTTTCTGTTGGAGAGTAAACCCACTACAACATGTACAATTATAGTGTAGTGTATAGTGTAGTGTATAGTATTGTATAGTGTAGTATATAGTGTAGTGTATAGTGTAGTATACTAGTACAGAACTAACCGGTTGTGTGTTGGAGAGTAAACTCACAACATTTACAATTATAGTGTAGTGTATAGTGTAGTGTATAGTATTGTATAGTGTATAGTGTAGTATATAGTGTAGTATATAGTGTAGTGTATAGCGTAGTATACTAGTAAAGAACTAACCGGTTGTGTGTTGGAGAGTAAACTCACTACAACATTTACAATTATAGTGTAGTGTATAGTGTAGTGTATAGTGTAGTGTATAGTGTAGTGTATAGTGTAGTGTATAGTGTAGTGTATAGTGTAGAATACTAGTACAGCACTAACCGCTTGTGTGTTGGAGAGTAAACCCACTACAACATTTACAATTATAGTGTAGTGTATAGTGTAGTATATATAGTGTAGTGTATAGTGTAGTATACTAGTACAGCACTAACCGGTTGTGTGCTGGAGAGTAAACTCACTACAACATTTACAATTATAGTGTAGTGTATAGTGTAGTGTATAGTGTAGTGTATAGTGTAGTATACTAGTACAGCACTAACCGGTTGTGTGTTGGAGAGTAAACCCACTACAACATTTACAATTATAGTGTAGTGTATAGTGTAGTGTATAGTGTAGAATACTAGTACAGCACTAACCGGTTGTGTGTTGGAGAGTAAATCCACTACAACATTTTACAATTCGAGTAACCTGGCGACATTTCGTCGGTAATTACAACAACAACTTTGGTTTAAAGCTTTCGTGACTGCAGGGATTCATATTCTTGGTTCTTTCAATAAAATAATTTTAAAAAATATAAAACAATAAACAATATATTTTTTTATTGTTTCCCTTCTACGTGACTTTACCGAAAGAACCAAGAATATAACAACAACAACGGCAAGGAGCAGCATCATCAGGTAACAGCCACACAGTTGCGGATAAATCCTCCTCCTGTTTCCGACTTAAACCGAGGAGGGGATAAATGTGATGTCGTAACTTGTGAGTCTGTAAGGCTACGAAGATCATAGGGCTGGGCGGTGGGGGGTTAATGTATGCATATGAATGACAAAAATGGATCGATCACATTACCCGTTCGTTTATTACAGCTACTCCACATGACGGATTGTGTATGGGATTCCATAAATCGCGTCGCAACATGCATCTAGTAAGAGCGTGCGATTACGGTGCCTCTGCTTAATGGCTCGTGAGCATTTAACAGGCCGTACAGCGGAACGTTTACGAACATGTCAAGGGATTAAAAAAAGGTCGCAATAATTATTAGAATTGAAGTCACAAAATGGAATGCCCCATGACGACCCCCGTTTATACGGAGCGCTTCGTCAGACATTACACCGGAGGTGAAATTGACGGGATGTCGATTTTGATGACTTCGTCATTTTCTAAACCGCGTGTCAGAGTTTGCGATCAGTTTAACACGTAGGCTTTCACGACCGATGTCATCCACAATATAGGTGTTTTTTGTTTGGGTTAGATCGTGTAAATATAAATGTGTCGTTTAAACCCGCCACCACCCGACACAGCCAGATTAGTAAGGTTTGTCACGTAAACAGCACATGCCAATTCGTTACTAGTACAGCACATCGGTGTAAATGTTATGGATTTGTAAATCCCTGTGGGTTTGTAAATCTTGTTGATTTGCTCTCCAGCACACCGCCCACTCTGAAAGCAGACTCCGCTTTGTGCAAACGGCACCAGCTGATCCTCTTCCACCGCCCTCTCCCCATGTCACTTGACCCCTTCCCCCCATCCATCCCTCCATCCTTCCCTCCATCCTTCCCTCCATCCTTCCTTCCATCCTTCTCTCCATCCTTCCCTCCATCCTTCCCTCCATCCATCCCTCCATCCTTCCCTCCATCCTTCCCCCCATTCATCCCTCCATCCTTCCCTCCATCCTTCCCTCCATCCTTCCCTCCATCCATCCCTACATCTTTCCCTCCATCCTTCCCTCCATCCTTCCCCCCATTCATCCCTCCATCCTTCCCTCCATCCTTCCCTCCATCCATCCCTCCATCCTTCCCTCCATCCATCCCTCCATCCATCCCTCCATCCTTCCCTACATCCTTCCCTCCATCCTTCCCTCCATCCTTCCCTCCATCCATCCCTCCATCCTTCCCTCCATCCTTCCCTCCATCCTTCCCTCCATCCTTCCCCCCATTCATCCCTCCATCCTTCCCTCCATCCTTCCCTCCATCCTTCCCTCCATCCATCCCTCCATCCTTCCCTCCATCCATCCCTCCATCCTTCCCTCCATCCTTCCCTCCATCCTTCCCTCCATCCTTCCCTCCATCCATCCCTCCATCCTTCCCTCCATCCTTCCCTCCATCCTTCCCTCCATCCATCCCTCCATCCTTCCCTCCATCCTTCCCTCCATCCTTCCCTCCATCCTTCCCCCCATTCATCCCTCCATCCTTCCCTCCATCCTTCCCTCCATCCTTCCCTCCATCCTTCCCTCCATCCATCCCTCCATCCTTCCCTCCATCCATCCCTCCATCCTTCCCTCCATCCTTCCCTCCATCCTTCCCTCCATCCTTCCCTCCATCCTTCCCTACATCCATCCCTCCATCCATCCCTCCATCCTTCCCTCCATCCTTCCCTCCATCCTTCCCTCCATCCATCCCTCCATCCTTCCCTCCATCCATCCCTCCATCCATCCCTCCATCCATCCCTCCATCCTTCCCTCCATCCTTCCCTCCATCCTTCCCTCCATCCTTCCCTTCATCCTTCCCCCCATTCATCCCTCCATCCTTCCCTCCATCCTTCCCTCCATCCTTCCCTCCATCCATCCCTCCATCCTTCCCTCCATCATTCCCTCCATCCATCCCTCCATCCTTCCCTCCATCCATCCCTCCATCCTTCCCTCCATCCTTCCCTCCATCCTTCCCTCCATCCTTCCCTCCATCCATCCCTCCATCCTTCCCTCCATCCTTCCCTCCATCCTTCCCTCCATCCATCCCTCCATCCTTCCCTCCATCCATCCCTCCATCCTTCCCTCCATCATTCCCTCCATCCTTCCCTCCATCCTTCCCTCCATCCTTCCCTCCATCCATCCCTCCATCCTTCCCTCCATCCATCCCTCCATCCTTCTCTCCATCCTTCCCCCACCCTCGATCGATGGCTGCACCATCGCCGCACACGCGGCGGATAAAGAGCAAGAGACAACTCCTTACTCACTAACAACTCTGTACTTACTAACAACTCCTCACTAACAACTCCTTACTCACTAACAACTCTGTACTTACTAACAACTCCTCACTAACAACTCCTTACTCACTAACAACTCCCTACTCACTAACAACTCCTTACTAACAACTCCTTACTCACTAACAACTCCTTACTCACTAACAACTCCTTACTCACTAACAACTCCTTACTCACTAACAACTCCTTACTAACAACTCCTTACTCACTAACAACTCCTTACTCACTAACAACTCTGTACTTACTAACAACTCCTCACTAACAACTCCTTACTCACTAACAACTCTGTACTTACTAACAACTCACTAACAACTCCTTACTCACTAACAACTCCCTACTCACTAACAACTCCTTACTAACAACTCCTTACTCACTAACAACTCCTTACTCACTAACAACTCCTTACTCACTAACAACTCCTTACTCACTAACAACTCCTTACTAACAACTCCTTACTCACTAACAACTCTTTACTCACAAACAACTCCTTACTAACAACTCCTTACTCACTAACAACTCCTTACTCACTAACAACTCCTTACTTACTAACAACTCTTTACTCACTAACAACTCCTTACTCACTAACAACTCCTTACTCACAAACAACTCCTTACTTACTAACAACTCCTTACTAACAACTCCTTACTCACTAACAACTCCTTACTAACAACTTTTTACTCACTAACAACTCCTTACTCACTAACAACTCCTTACTAACAACTCCTTACTAACAACTCCTTACTAACAACTCCTTACTCACTAACAACTCCTTACTAACAACTCTTTACTCACTAACAACTCTTTACTTATTAACAACTCCTTACTTACTAACAACTCCTTACTAACAACTCTTTACTCACTAACAACGCCTTACTTACTAACAACTCCTTACTAACAACTCCTTACTCACTAACAACTCCTTACTCACTAACAACTCCTCACTAACAACTCTTTACTCACTAACAACTCCTTACTTACTAATAACTCCTTACAACTCCTTACTAACAACTCTTTACTCACCAACAACTCCTTACTAACAACTCTTTACTCACTAACAACTCCTTACTTGCTAACAACTTACTCACTAACAACTCCTTACTAACAACTCTTTACTCACTAACAACTCCTTACTTACTAACAACTCCTTACTTACTAACCTCTTACTCACTGACAACTCCTTACTAAAAACGCCTTACTTACTAACAACTCCTTACTAACAATTCCTTAATTACTAACAACTCCTTACTTACTAACAACTCCTCACTTACTAACAACTCCTTACTTACTAACAACTCCTTACTTACTAACTCCTTACTCACTAACTCCTTACTTACTAACAACTCCTCACTTACTAACAACTCCTTACTAACAACTCCTTACTAACAACTCTTTACTCACTAACAACTCCTTACTAACAACTCCTTACTAACAACTCCTTACTCACTAACAACTCCTTACTTACCAACAACTCCTTACTAACAACTCCTTACTCACTGACAATTCCTTAATCACTAACAACTCCTTACTAACAACTCTTTATTCACTAACAACTCCTTACTTGCTAATAACTCCTTACTAACAACTCCTTACTAACAACTCTTTACTCACTAACAACTCCTTACTAACAACTCTTTACTCACTAACAACTCCTTACTTACTAACAACGCCTTACTTACTGACAACTCCTTACTCACTAACAACTCCTTACTAACAACTCTTTACTCACTAACAACTCCTTACTTACTAACAACTCCTTACTCACTAACAACTCCTTACTAAGAACTCTTTACTCACTAACAACTCCTTACTTACTAACAACTCCTTACTTACTAACTTCTTACTCACTAACTCCTTACTAAAAATGCCTTACTAACAACTCCTTGCTAACAACTCCTTAATTACTAACAACTCCTTACTTACTAACAACTCCTCACTTACTAACAACTCCTTACTTACTAACTCCTTACTCACTAACTCCTTACTCACTAACTCCTTGCTTACTAACAAGTCCTTACTAACAACTCCTCACTTACTTACAACTCCTTACTAACAACTCCTTACTAACAACTCTTTACTCACTAACAACCCTTACTCACTAACAACTCCTTACTTAATAACAAGTCCTCACTAACAACTCCTTACTCACTAACAACTCCTTACTTACTAACAACTCCTTACTTACTAACAACTCCTTACTGACAACTCTTTACTCACTAACAAGTCCTTACTTACTAACAACTCCTTACTCACCAACAACTCCTTACTAACAACTCCGTACTTACTAACAACTCCTTACTCACTAACAACTCCTTACTAACAACTCCTTACTCACCAACAACTCCTTACCCACTAACAACTCCTTACTAACAACTTACTCACTAATTCCTTACCAACAACTCCTCACTAACAACTCCTTACTAACAACTCCTTGCTTACTAACAACTCCTTACCCACTAACAACTCCTTACTAACAACCCCTTACTCACTAACAACTCCTTACTAACAACTCCTTACTCACTAACAACTCCTTACTAACAACTCCTTACTTACTAACAACTCCTTACTAACAACTCCTTACTTACTAACAACTCCTCACTAACAACTCCTTACTTACTAACAACTCATTACTTACTAACAACTCCTCACTTACTAACAACTCCTTACTAACAACTCCTTACTAACAACTCTTTACTCACTAACAACCCTTACTCACTAACAACTCCTTACTTAATAGCAAGTCCTCACTAACAACTCCTTACTCACTAACAACTCCTTACTTACTAACAACTCCTTACTTACTAACAACTCCTTACTGACAACTCTTTACTCACTAACAAGTCCTTACTTACTAACAACTCCTTACTCACCAACAACTCCTTACTAACAACTCCGTACTTACTAACAACTCATCACTCACTAACAACGCCTTACTAACAACTCCTTACTCACCAACAGCTCCTTACTCACTAACAACTCCTTACTAACAACTCCTTACTCACTAACTCCTTACTAACAACTCCTCACTAACAACTCCTTACTAACAACTCCTTGCTTACTAACAACTCCTTACCCACTAACAACTCCTTACTAACAACTCCTTACTCACTAACAACTCCTTACTAACAACTCCTCACTAGCAACTCCTTACTTACTAACAACTCCTTGCTTACTAACAACTCCTTACCCACCAACAACTCCTTACTAACAACTCCCTACTCACTAACAACTCCTTACTAACAACTACTTACTAACAACTCCTTACTCACTAACAACTCCTTAATAACAACTCCTTACTTACTAACAAGTCCTTATATACTAACAACTCCTTGCTTACTAGCAAGTCCTTACTAATAACTCCTAACATTTCTAATTGCTGGAGGGGTTGCCCCCCGCCCCCCCCCCCCCACCTGAATATCGCACGACTGTGATGCATCTCGTGACTTAAAGTTCCCATCCATGGCCTGGTGCCCGACGTTCTTCCTGCGCTTAACTCGCGACACACCCGCCGGTGTCTTCTCAGAGGAATGCCAAAGCCAGCAGGTGCGACGACGATGATGATGATGTTGATGTTTGGGTCTCGAGCGAGGTGTTTATGATTATGATTATTATTCTGGACGTCTGCGTTGCTCAACTCTGTTTCGCAAGCGGTTCCTACCGGATCGGGCTGAGATTCCAGGATGGTGACAGCAGCAGCAGCAGCAGCGCGATCATCAGAAGTGGTGGTGGTGGGGGGGGAGGGGGGAGGATCGGAACTTGAATTTGCGTCGAGGGATAATTGTTGAGGCCGTGCTTTGATGACTGATATGGGTGCCGTTTGTTAAGAAAGTTCGCGAACTCCCGTTGCAGTTCGCGCAGATGCCTCTGCGGGAATTTGGTGGCAAACGGTTCGCAGGAGCAGGGAGCGGGGAGTTTCTTGTTGGTCTGGGGGTGGTCCGGCTCGGATGCATCGCTTTAGGAAGCGCTTCTGTGGCCGCCTGGAACGCTCTCCCTTCCGATATGAGGAAGTCGCTGGGAGCTTTGATGCACTTTTAAGTTACCCCGATTGACAAACTCATTTCTTGGGAACAGCTTTTTGTTGTTGTTTAGTTTGCTGTCCTTCCCAAGGAACCTCCGCTTAGCACGGTTGGCTCAGTACGGTGCAAAAGAAGTTCAACAAACATACCATCACCACCTCATTATCACTTTCATTATCACCACCTCATTATCATGACCACCATATCCTCATCGCCATCATCACCTCATCATCACTTTCCTCATCACCATCACCACCTCCTCATCACCATCACCACCTCCTCATTATCACCACCTCCTCATTATCACCACCTCCTCATCAGTGTGACGTCCTGTATGCGTGCAGGTATGGCATGCATGGGTGAACTTCTTTCGCACCGTACGTAGCCAACCGTGTTAATCCGAGGTGCAGTGTTGAGTCTATGGGCAGTGTTGAGTCTATGGGCAGTGTTGAGTCCATGGTGCAGTGCTAAGTCGATGTGCAGTGTTGAGTCTATGGGTAGTGTTAATCTATGGTGCAGTGTTGAGTCTATGGGCAGTGTTGAGTCTATGGGCAGTGTTGAATCTATGGGCAGTGTTGAGTCTATGGTGCAGTGTTAAGTCGATGGGCAGTGTTAAGTCTATGGGCAGTGTTGAGTCTATGTGCAGTGTTGAGTCTATGGGCAGTGTTGAGTCTATGGGCAGTGTTGAGTCTATGGGCAGTGTTGAGTCTATGGGCAGTGTTGAGTCTATGGGTAGTGTTGAGTCTATGTGCAGTGTTGAGTCTATGGGTAGTGTTGCGTCTATGGTGCAGTGTTGAGTCTATGGTACAGTGCTGAGTCTATGGTGCAGTGTTGAGTCTATGGGCAGTGTTGAGTCTATGGTGCAGTGTTGAGTCTATGGGTAGTGCTGAGTCTATGTACAGTGTTGAGTCTATGTGCAGTGTTGAGTCTTTGTGCAGTGTTGAGTCTATGTGCAGTGTTGAGTCTATGTGCAGTGTTAGTCTATGTGCAGTGTTGAGTCTATGTGCAGTGTTGAGTTTATGTGCAGTGTTGAGTCTATGTGCAGTGTTGAGTCTATGGGTAGTGTTGAGTCTTTGTGCAGTGTTGAGTCTATGTGCAGTGTTGAGTCTATGTGCAGTGTTGAGTCTTTGTGCAGTGTTGAGTCTATGTGCAGTGTTGAGTCTTTGTGCAGTGTTGAGTCTATGTGCAGTGTTGAGTCTATGTGCAGTGTTGAGTCTATGGGTAGTGTTGAGTCTATGGGTAGTGTTGAGTCTTTGTGCAGTGTTGAGTCTATGTGCAGTGTTGAGTCTATGTGCAGTGTTGAGTCTTTGTGCAGTGTTGAGTCTATGGGTAGTGTTGAGTCTTTGTGCAGTGTTGAGTCTATGTGCAGTGTTGAGTCTATGTGCAGTGTTGAGTCTATGTGCAGTGTTAGTCTATGTGCAGTGTGTATGTTACGTTGAACTTCCTTCGCAATCGGAGGTTGTTGGGGAAGGGACATAGGGTGTATGCAATGGCAGTACAGCAAGTGGGTTCATTTCCATCTGTATTCCATCTGTTCGGGGGTTGAGTGTCACCACTCTCGTGTGTGTTTGTGTTTTCTCCGCGCGCTGCGCTACGAACCCGGCCACCCGAGTTCGATTCCCGCTCACGGCCAACACCCAGTGTGACGATTATCTGAACCGGTCCCGGGCCTCCCCTAGGTCGACTCGGCCTCAAATGAGTACCCGGTGCGATGTGTAAAAGATCACCGCTGGGGAGACAAAGGCGGCCGGGCGTGGTGCTGGCCACCCACCCCGTCGTGTGCCGTGCCGCACTTAACTGGTGCCACTCGCTGACAGCACTTGCCCCAATAGTCTATTAAGGCTATATGGGGTATCTTTGTCTTTGTGTCCTCCTGGCCGACTCCTGTTTACCTTCCCGCACTTACAAACGACTCGGTCTCGTACTTGGCCAAAGGAACATCCAAACACAGGCACGCAGAGCTCGGGGCAAATTGTTGGCGTCGGTTCTGGCCACCGTGCCGCGTTGTCTGAGTATTTCCCCCGCGTGTCTCTCAGTCTGTCTCTGTCTCTCTCTGTGTGTGTGTCTTTGTCTCTCTCTGTCTGTCTCTCTCCACCTCTCTGTCTGTCTCTCTGTCTCTCTCTCCGCTTTTCTGTCTGTGTCTCTCTGTCTGTCTCTCTGCCTCTCTCTCTGTCTATCTGTCTGTGTCTCTCTGTCTTTCTCTCTCTGTCTGTCTCTCTGTCTATCTGTCTGTCTCTCTATGTCTGTCTCTCTCTGTCTGTCTCTCTCTGTCTGTCTGTCTCTGTCTGTCTCTCTCTCTCCGCTTCTCTGTCTCTCTCTCTGCCTCTCTCTCTCTCTGTCTATCTGTCTGTTTCTCTCTGTCTGTCTCTCTGTCTCTCTCTCCGCTTCTCTGTCTGTGTCTCTCTGCCTCTTTCTCTGTGTCTATCTGTCTGTCTCTCTCTCTGTCTCTCTGCCTCTCTCTCTGTGTCTATCTGTCTGTCTCTCTCTCTGTCTCTCTGTCTCCGCTTCTCTGTCTGTCTCTCTGTCTGTCTCTCTCTGTATGTCTCTCTCTCTGTCTGTCTCTGTCTGTCTCTCTCTCTCTCCACCACTGTGTCTCTCCGCCTCTCTGTCTCTCCCCGCCTCTCCCTCCGCCTCTCTGTATCTCCGCCATTCTGTCTACCTGTCTCTCTGCCCGCCACTCTGTCTCTCTCCCCGTCTCTCTCCCCGTCTCTCTGCCTCTCTGTCTCTCTGTCTGTCTCTCTCCCCGCCTCTCTCTCTGTCCTCGGACGAACGACACCGGCGCTCGACACCAATGTACACTCAACCCCGTTTATTTATTCTGCGACAAAACCGCGGGAGGGTCGACAGGGAACGGCTTCGTTCGGGATGAGCAGCAGGAGGAGCAGGAGGAGGAGGCGGCGGTGGGGTCGGCGTGGAGTCTGAGACGTTTGGGACGCGGTAATTGGGAATGGTGATGAGGGAAGCGATGGGACAGATTTGGGGTTTTATTTGGGGTGGTCGTGGGTTTCTCCCTCGCTCGCTCTCTCTCTCTCTCTCGCAAATTGAATAAAGGCGATTCGACCGGGCGATTTGGACGGGGCGGATAATTGTGATAGGCGGTATCGGTTACTCTCAAGTTGCCCGCAATTGCAACAAGCAACGAGGATTTGTCGGCTCGCGAAGCGTACCGCGCCAGGCACAGCGGTTGTAAACATTTGAATGTCCGCGTCAACCCGAGCTACCCCACCACCACCACCACCACCTCGCCTGACCCCAACATCGTTCTGAGAAATAACTGTATGAAGAATGAACGTCGATATTTGTGGTAGCGGTGCGTGCTGTGTGTTGGTCGTGGTGGTGGTGTTGCGTGCTGTGTGCTGTAGTGGTGGTGGTGGCAGGTGCTGTGTGTTGTAGTGGTGGTGGCAGGCGCTGTGTTGTAGTGGTGGTGGCAGGCGCTGTGTTGTAGTGGTGGTGGCAGGCGTTGTGTGTTGGTAGTGGTGGTGGTGATGCGTGCTGTGTGTTGGTAGTGGTGGTGGCAGGCGCTGTGTGTTGTAGTGGTGGTGGTGGTGGCAGATGCTATGTGCTGTAGTGGTGGTGGTGGCAGGGGTTGTGTGCTGTAGTGGTGGTGGCAGGTGCTGTGTTGGTAGTGGTGGTGGCAGACGCTGTGTGTTGTAGTGGTGGTGGCAGGGGTTGTGTGTTGTCGTGGTGGTGGCAGGCGCTGTGTGTTGGTAGTGGTGGTGGCAGACGTTGTGTGTTGTAGTGGTGGTGGCAGGGGTTGTGTGTTGTCGTGGTGGTGGCAGGCGCTGTGTTGGTAGTGATGATGGCAGGCGCTTTGTGTTGTAGTGGTGGTGGCAGGGGTTGTGTGTTGTCGTGGTGGTGGCAGGCGCTGTGTTGGTAGTGATGATGGCAGGCGCTTTGTGTTGTAGTGGTGGTGGCAGGCGCTGTGTTGGTAGTGATGATGGCAGGCGCTTTGTGTTGGTAGTGGTGATGGCAGGCGCTGTGTGTTGGTAGTGGTGATGGCAGGCGCTGTGTGTTGTAGTGGTGATGGCAGGCGCTGTGTGTTGGTAGTGGTGGTGGCAGGCGCTGTGTGTTGGTAGTGATGATGGCAGGCGCTGTGTGTTGGTAGTGGTGATGGCAGGCGCTGTGTGTTGGTAGTGGTGATGGCAGGCGCTGTGTGTTGTCGTGGTGGTGGCAGGCGCTGTGTGTTGTAGTGGTGGTGGCAGGGGCTGTGTCCTGTAGCGGCGGTGTGCGCCGCGTGTTGGCAGGTCACGAGCTGGCCATGTCGGATGGGGACTATGACTACCTCATCAAGCTGCTGGCGCTGGGCGACTCGGGCGTCGGCAAGACGAGCTTCCTGCACCAGTACACCGACGGGATCTTCCGCGCCAAGTTCATCGCCACGGTCGGCATCGACTTCAAGGAGAAGCGAGTGGTGGGTTGAGCGCAGGGCCCCCCGGCTTCCTCTCAAAAGGTCAAATCGACTTCCTCGCTCGACCGAGCGTCGAGGTCGTTGCGCGTACGGGGACTCTCCTCTACTCACGAACGAGCTAGGTTCCAGAGGTCCGTTGTCGTTAGTCGATTTGTCCGTGAGTCCGACTTTGCCCCTGTCGATTCCAAACGGGTTGTACGGCGTGCAGACTAAACACGGGGGAATGTCTTTAACAGTTGTAGATGTAGATGGCACTGGTTCGTCATGTTCTGTAGATGCCACTGGTTCTTCACGTTCTGCAGACGTAGATGCTCACTGGTTCTTCACGTTCTGCAGATGTAGATGCCACTGGTTCTTCACTTTCTGCAGATGTAGATGCCACTGGTTCTTCACGCTTTGCAGATGTAGATGCCACTGGTTCTTCACGTTCTACAGATGTAGATGCCACTGGTTCTTCACGTTCTGTAGACCTAGATGCCACTGGTTCTTCCCGTTCTGCAGATGTAGATGCCACTGGTTCTTCACGTTCTGTAGACGTAGATGCCACTGGTTCTTCCCGTTCTGCAGATGTAGATGCCACTCGTTCTTCACGTTCTGCAAATGTAGATGCCACTGGTTCTTCACGTTCCGCAGATGTAGATGCCACTGGTTCTTCACGTTCCGCAGATGTAGATGCGGCCGGTTGTTCTGCAGTCATCGCGATGTCAGTATTCCACGACTTTGTAATTGCGATTCACATTTGTTGTTGCTGTTGTTATCGTCTCGCGTTTTTGTGCTTTTGGCTCGCAACGTTGCACTCCAGCCTGGCCCCCGGGAGCCGGTACACAAAACTGTTAGGATGATGCACATTTTAAATAACGCAATTACCCATCGTACGTGTGTACGCCACTGGAGCTATGCTACTTTTAAATCATCTAGGTTGATAACTCATTTTTTTACTGCCTTTTATGTTTAACTTGTTGTCCTTCCAACGCACCTCCAATTAGCACGGTTGGCTACGTACCGTGCGCGAAAGAGGGTCAACATACATGTATGTACACGTGTCTTAATGGATATGTCTGTGTGTACAAAGAACAATTTTTTTTTGCGCACCGTACGTAGCCAACCCACGCTAAATCCGAGGTCCGGGAAATAAAGCGGAGAATGCGGTCGCCCTTTGCGATTTTAAAGACGGGGATTTGCCGTCTAGCCGTGAACCCCGATGGTTTCCACCAAGTTGAGTCTCGAACAGTCAACCCCAATGGTTTCCACCAAGTTGAGTCTCGAACAGTCAACCCCAATGGTTTCCACCAAGTTGAGTCTCGAACAGTCAACCCCAATGGTTTCCACCAAGTTGAGTCTCGAACCGTCAACCCCAATGGTTTCCACCAAGTTGAGTCTCGAACAGTCAACCCCAATGGTTTCCACCAAGTTGAGTCTCGAACCGTCAACCCCGATGGTTTCCACCAAGTTGAGTCTCGAACAGTCAACCCCAATGGCTTCCACCAGGTTTACCAGGCCTCGGGCGAGGAGGGCCTTCTGGGTGGACGCAAGCAGAAGATTCATCTCCAGCTGTGGGACACTGCCGGCCAGGAGAGGTGACCTCACCACCACCATCACCACTACCAACTGCTTCCGTCACCACCACCATCACCACTACCAACTGCCTCCACCACCATCACCACTACCAACTGCTTCTGTCACCACCACCATCACCACTACCCACTCCCTCCGTCACCACCACCATCACCACTACCAACTGCCTCTGTCACCACCACCATCACCACTACCAACTGCCTCCGTCACCACCACCATCACTACTACCAACTGCCTCCACCACCATCACCACTACCAACTGCGTCCAACATCACCACCACCATCACCACTTCCAACTGCCTCCACCACCATCACCACTACCAACTCCCTCCACCGTCACCACCACCGTCACCACTGTCACTGTTATCACCGCCACCATCACCGTCACCACCACCGTCACCACTGTCACTGTTATCACCGCCACCACCATCACCAACCACCTCCACTGTCACCATCGCAATCACCACCGTCACCGACGTGGCCACCGTCACCTCTACCGACATCGCCGCCGCCGCCGCCAGCGACTAGCGACCGCGACGTTCCTGCCCCCCCGTGCAGGTTCCGCAGCCTCACCACGGCGTTCTTCCGCGACGCCATGGGCTTCCTGCTCATGTTCGACCTGACGAGCGAGCAGAGCTTCCTGAACGTGCGCAACTGGATGGGTGAGTCCGTGGGAGCACCCCCACTCCCTCCCCCCACCACGTGCACCTCCCCCCCCCCCAAACCCTCGGGCTCACCCGCAGACTCCGTACTCTCTGGCTCAAGCACGGGCTCCGTGGATTCTTCGACGGTGTCCACGCGGTGCTTCGGCGTGGCCGCACCGGCCACGCGGTCCCCCCACCCCCCCCCCCCGGTCCCATTTACTCGGTCGATGGTCGACCCCGTTGGCTGCGTGGAAGGTTGTAAATCGGGGAGGGTCGACGGTTCGGGGTGGGGGTCCTTTGCAGGAGTGACGATTTGTTGACGTAATTCGGCGGCTCGTCGCTAGGCGTCGCTGTTGAGTAACCATAAGAACGCCACCACCACCACCGCCGTCATCATGCAGCACGTTCAGAATCCGGCTGCTTGTGATGTTAACCGGAACAACCTTCTTCACACCGTATTACGCCCGTGTTGGACCCCCCCCCACCCCCTGCACTGGCTTCCAGTTTTGCATAGAATACCGTTTTACGATCCTATCGTTAACTTACAAAATGGTGGAACCTTCTTGCCACCAGCCTACATCATTGACATGCTGCACCCACATGTCCCCTTCAAGGTCGCTAAGATCTGGGCGTGCGGATCTTCTCTCTCTAGTCCCAGGTCGAGGCTTCGGTCTTTGAGTGACCGGTGATGTTTCCCCGTCGCGTAGTCCCCAGGCTATGGAACGCTCTTCCGCGAGATATCAGGGATCTCCGAGTCTGTGGACATTAAAAAAAAGCGTCTTAAAACCCTATTTATATACCCTTCCGCTTATGAAGCTTTTAGTTAATTGAGTAAATGGATTCTTAAAAAGTGTTTATTATATTATTACTTTCATGGTGAGTGTCTGCTGCTGTGTCCTGTACGGCGCTTTGAGATTTTTTTTTTAACGAAAAGCCGCTATATTAGTGGAAATATTATTACGGGCACTTCTCTATTCATGAACAATCGACTTACGAACTTTCAGAGATACGAACAAACCCGTCCGTATGTCCAGTTGCCTGTTCATAAGTTCAAACGCCGCACAATAAATGGCGGCAGTGGCATCTACATCTGCAGAACGTGAAGAGCCAGTGGCATCTACATCTACAGAACGTGAAGAACCAGTGGCATCTACATCTGCAGAACATGAAGAACTAGTGGCATCTACATCTGCAAAACGTGAAGGACCAGTGGCATCTACATCTGTAGGAGATTATACAACTCTTAAAGCCATTCCCCCGTGTTTAGTGTACACACCGTACAACATGTTAGGAATCAACAGGGGTAAAGTTGCACTTACGAACAAATCGACTTACGAACCTGCAACATAACTCGTTCCTAAGTAGAGGAGTCCCTGTATTATAAACGGGCGTCTTGAGGTGTTTCCCTATGTATATATGCTTCCGCTTATTAACATTTTACTTCAATTAGTAAAGGGATTTGTAAAATGTGTTTATAATATATTTGCTTTCATGCTGAATGTCTGCTGCTGCTGTGTCCTGTACGGCGCTTTAAGATCCTTGATGAAAAGCTGCTCTTTCAATGTAATTATTACTAATTGTCATCATCACAATCACTCACTCACAGGGTTTGTGGTTGACCCACTCTCCAGCTCAGGTCAGTCCCTCTCAGAAACCAAACTTGAGATGTTTTGGAGAGACTAGTGAAGGGTGATGGCTCATCTTTGTGGTTTTAGAGTTATACGCAGAATGACAATCCCATACCTTTATGGGTCTCCATGTAGCTCTATGGGTCTCTATGATTTACTGTGTCTCCATATCATTCTATGGGTCTCCATGTCACTCTATGGGTCTTCATGTAACTCTATGGGTCTCCACGTAACTCTATGGGTCTCCATGTAGCTCTATGGGTCTCTATGTAACTCTATGGGTCCCTGTGTAACTATATGAGTCTCTGTAAATGTATGGGTCTCTGTGCAATACTATGGGTCTCCTTTAAACTCTGGGTCTCTATGCAACTCTATGGGTCTCTATTGTTTATGTAACTCTATAGGTATCTGTAACGCTATGTATCTCTATGTGAGTCTATGGGTCTCTATGTAACTCTATGGGTCTGTATGCAATTCTATGGAGCTCTATGTATCGCTGTGTGTCTCTATGTAACACTATTGTTCCCCATGCAACACTATGTGTCTCTATGTAACTCTATGGGTCTCTATGTAACTCTATGGGTCTCTATGTAACTCCATGAGTCTGTATGCAACTCTATGGGTCTCTATGTAACTCTATGGGTCTCTCTGTAACTCTAGGGGTCTCTATGTAACTCTATGGGTCTCTATGTAACTCTATGGGTCTCTATGTAACTCCATGGGTCTGTATGCAACTCTATGGGTCTGTATGCAACTCTATGGGTCTCTATGTAACTCTATGGGTCTCTATGCAACTCCATGAGTCTGTATGCAATGCTATGGGTCTCTATGTAACGGGGACGCCACGGTGGCGAGATGTCAACTACCTTGTCTGGCATGCAGGAAGCTGTGGGTTCAATCCCGAGCCCCTGACGCCTGCCGTATGTTGGGAGTTTGCGCGTCTCTCTCCCCCGTGGTCGCGTGGATTTTCATCCTTCCGGGTCCTTCCGTAGTGGTCCCCACCCCACAACATTTACCGCTCGACGTCACGCGTCCCGAGTGCCTGCCCGCCGCCATCGACGGGCGCTCGCCTGCGATAGCCGCGTCGCTTCCGACAAGAACAGACACGCGCGCAGAAGCGCGCCGGGGATCGCGGTTCACGACGTCGTCCACCCGTTTCCGCGTGTGTTCCGCGCGCAGAGCAACTGCAGATGCACGCGTACTGCGAGAGCCCGGACGTGGTTCTGTGCGGACACAAGTCGGACCTGGAGGACCTGCGCGTGGTCTCGGCCAAGCAGGCGCGCGAACTCGCAGACTCTTACGGGTAGCGCTCGCGCACCGCGGACAGGCACCATAGGCGCAGCACTGCACCACAGACTCAACACTGCACCATAAACTCAGCACTGCACCATATATTCTAGATTTAAAGCTTTCGTGACTGCAAGGATTCCATACTCTTTGGTTCTATTCGGTAAAGTCACGTAGGTAAAAAATAAAACAACAAAAATCACGACGTTTCGACCACAACACAAGCGGCCTTCATCAGGTGAAGGGATCAGGCTGTCTCGAGGACAGCGCTGGAGTGAAACAAAGCCAAGCTCAGACCGCGACCTTTAAGCTGTGTGCAAGGAAACAAGGTGTCCTGACAAAGGAATTAGCATAAAAATTAGCATTTGATTGGCTGATTTTAGAAAAGAGGTGGTTTACGTGCCAGTGGACTTGCCGTTTGGCGCGGGGGGGGGGGGAGTTTACCTATTGATGGTGTGAAAAGGGAATTTATAAGAGCTGCGAAAGTTTGGGGTACCACTACTTTAAAAATATACTGTACCATTGAAATTAGTTTAATGTTTAGTTCGATTTAGAACATCTTTCCAATGGTTGCTTAATTTGAAACCATCTTCTCGGTTGAAATTGTGTCTGTGTTTGTAGATCTGAATTGCCTCGTGAACAAATCTCTGATAAAAACCCGTGGGTTTGCAAAGAACCTTGGTATCGGAGAAAATTATATCGTGATCACCCACAGCGTTGTAACAGTGATCAGCTACGGCAGAATAATTCGTTTTGCCGTGTTTCAAATCTGATTTGTGCTCGCGAATTCAGTCAGAGACATGTCGCTTTGTCTCCCCGATATAGCAATCACCGCAGGTACAACTCAATTTGTAAACCCCGGGGTACTGTAAGTCAGGAATGACATCCTTCACGGATGGGATCAGATCACGAATTTTGTGTACTGTATTGAACCGGACCTGGATCTTGTGCCCATAGGCGCAGCACTGCACCTCTGACTAGCGCGGTTGGCTATGTATTTATACTGGCAGAATCCGATGAGCTATGAAGCTCTTTTTCACAGTACGTCCAGTCGGGACATCCGCATTGCCACATGCACACGACACGGCACCCAACGACCTACGCAGATACACAATACGGGCCACGGTCCGCCATCCGGAATCCACGGGGAATTTGGCGGTGCCGATTGATCAACTCCGCCGGCGATCCGCGAGGTTTCATTTGACACGCACGCACGGCGTCACCGGCGGGCGCATCCCGCGACACCGCACGAGGAGCGGAACATTCACCGGGACGCCATCCACCCCCCCCTCCCTCCCTCTCCCTCCCCTCGTGCGACCGACGGCCCGGCGCTGCTGCCGCGTGTTGTGCAGGATGCCTTACTTCGAGTCGAGCGCCGCGTCGGGCGCCAACGTCGCCGCGGCCGTCACCGCGCTGCTCGACCTCATCATGAAGAGGATGGAGTCGACGCTCGGACGCTCCTCGCTGCCCGGCGCCCACAGGGGAAGCGGCGGCGGCCCCGGCGGGGGCTTCGTGGACGGCGCCGGCGACGCCAAGAGGAGTAAATGCGCCTGCTAGCCGCGCCGCCCGCACACGTCCCGGGCGCGGGCCGGCCGGGGTCCGCGCGACGCTCCGTGCGACCCTCCGCGCGACGCTCCGTGCCGTGCCTCTCCCGCCCGCTCGCTCTGGAGCCGCCGCTCGCCTGCCCTACGCAGCCGCAGTACGCAGAGCGACGACGGCAAAGATCCCCACCTCCTCTCCACCTTCTCCACCTCTTCCACCTCCTCCACTTCCTCCTCCCGGGTAGCCCCGTTGGGACGAGTGCCGTTAGGCAGCCGTAGCCCCCTGGTGAAGGTCGGGGAGCCTGCGAGCCGGCGGAGGCGTGGGTCAGCGTCCACGAAACGCAATCGGCCGCCTTTGTATTCCTCCTGCTGCTGGTGTTTTTACTTTCATTCCGATACCTTTGGGGTTAGGCACCAGTGACCAGGTTTCGGATAACCGATTGGCCGTGAGCGGGAATCGAACTCGGGCTACGTAGCGCGGTGCGCTCGCCTGCTGCAATGTGTTCAACACGCAAAGGCAAAGGTCCCCCTTCCTCCCCGTGTAGCCTGTGACGGACTGTCGGGGCAAGTGCTGTTCGTAGCGTGCAGCACTTACGACGGTCGGCACGGCACACGAAGGGGGGGGGGGGGTGGCCGGCCGGCATGGTGCCGGCCGGCCAGCTACCAGGCGGGAACTCTAGGGAGCAGGATGGAGGAGTCTCATTTTCAGGACCGACTTGGGTCCTCAAAATGACAAGCGAGAGAGAAAAAAAAAGCTTGGGTTGTTGAAGGCGGGGAGCGTAGACACCCAGATCCAGGTTTTGTAGTAAATATCAGCCCACACGTTCTGCTGGATGTGAGCGAGCGCCCGTCCGTCCTTACCTCCCACCAGCCAGCAAAACTTTTAAAAGTAATATTGATCCGAAGCGTTTGCAAAAAAAGAAAACACCTAATTAAAGCTAACACAAAGACAAAGATGCCCCGCTTGCTCGCTAACAGCACCAGCCCCAACATGCTGCGTAGGCTCCCCGTGACAAACACCAAAAACAACGGCCGCCATTCGCCGCTAAAGTGTCGGCGACGTCGCCAGCCCGTCGCCCTTCTCCCCCGCGCCTCCGATTATCGCGGACGGCGACGTGCCGCGCCAAAGGAGCCCGGCGCTCGCGAACGGCGCGCAGCACTTGCGCCAGGCTCGGTTCGCTCTGCCACCGCAAAGAACGGTCGAAGACTCGCCGGCGGGGAGGCCGTGGGACGGACCCACCCCGGTACGTCACCGCCCCGCGGTCCCGCACGCCGCTTTGGGTTCCTCCCCAGCGACTGCCTCTACCGTGCAACCATGGTTGGGGGGGGGGGGGGGAGGGTCTCTTCTCTTCTCCGCTCACCGCTGACGCTGACGCTGCTGCTGCTGCTGCTGCGAGGACTTCTCAAGACTATTTTTTCCTCGCGCGTTTCAGACTCTGGTGAACTTCTCTGGTGGACTCTGGTCAACTCTTGTGAACTTTGGTGGACTCTCCTTGAGGAGGAGCGCACACGAACACACGGAAGCCCCGTGACGGGATCGAACCGGTGTACATGGCCTTTCCTTAGTGCGGCGTTTTTTCCCTCCTGAAGTTGCACGGAGCGTCTGCCCGGAACAAACAAAAAATGCATGCGACGTTGGCTCCACGTTTGGTTGACGTTGCGTCAGTGTTGGTCCGTCGTTGGTCCTACGTTGGCCCGACGTTTTGTTGACGTTTAGTTGACGTTGGGCCAGCGTTGGTCCGATGTTGGTACAACGTTGGCCTGACGTTTTGTTGACGTTGGGCCAGTGTTGGTCCGACCTTGGTCCGACGTTGGTCCGACGTTGGCCCGACATTGGCCCGACGTCTGGTTGACGTTGGGCCAGTGTTGGTCTGACGTTGGTCCGACGTTGGCCCGACGTTGGCCCGACTCTGGTCCGACGTTTACCGTGTTCTGGGTCTCCCTCTTTCTCTCTTTCTCCCCCTGCGATTGTGACGAGGTTGTGGAAAGTCAGCGGTGGTGCCGTGGCGTAAATCAAAGGGAGTAGCTCATGGTGGTGCAGGATTTATATTTAAACTAAGCTATAAACTCTATGATAGAGGTGTTTTTGGGTTAGATCACGTGAATATAAATGCGTCGTTAAAGCCTCCAGCACTACCCGACACAGCCGATTAGTAAGGTTTGTCACGTAAACAGAACGTGCCAATTCGTTACTAGTGTAGTATTCTTGTATGGAGACGGAGTCGTTGTAGAAGGCAACACGTTTCTTTATTGAATTTATAACAGTGCACACTTGGTCCTTAACACGAAGGGGTAATGGCCCCTTCTACCCACAACCTGTGGAGGTACAGCCTCTGGGCTATCGTACCCTTAACTGCTAGGCTGACTACCCCTATTGCCCTCCGGCTAGCTGGACCTAAAGGAGGCTGACCCACCGCTGGCACCGGTGGGTCCCTGCCCACTGGCCCATCCAGACACGGCGCTGGAAAGGACGTCGGGTTGAGGGAACCTCAGGGTCCTAGCCTACCGACCACTGGCACCGCACTGAGCCTCGGCCCTGACAAGGACGTCGGGGTTTGGGGTCCAGGGTCTTCTTTTCCGTTGTAGGAAGCAAGACGTTTATTTTATATCTTTAACAACAACTCACTACGTCCTTAACACGAAGGGGTAATGGCCCCTTCTACCCACAGCCTGTGGAGGTACAGCCTCCGGGCTATCTTACCCTAGCCACTGGACTGATTACTACTATAGCCCTCCGGCTAGCTGGACCTGGGGGAGGCTGACCCACCGTTGGCACCGGTGGGTCCCTGACCACTGGTCCGTCAAGACCCGGTCCTGAGAAGGACGTCGGGCTGAGAGAACCTCAGGGTCCAAGCCTACCGACCACTATAACCGCACTGAGCCCCGGCCCTCAGAAGGACGTCGGGGCTTGGGGTCCAGGGTCTTTTTATTATTATTTATTTATAAATTTCTCAGCAGAAAAACCAAAGAATAAAACAACAAAGAAACACAAGGCAAACAAAACACTCCATCCCGAGCGCCACGACAGGCCCCTTCCGGTCGCCAGCACATCTGCAGGACACGAACACCCCGGCCCGGTACAGGAATAGGACACGGCTGTGCATAGCGAAGAGCCGTGGTGCTTCGGACCGCGAGCAAGGAACCACCGAAATCGCGCCCTCCCACCAGAGGACCGCGGCACATGCCCCAACACGAGCGCACCCGGACATTAAACCCCCAGACCCCCCCCCCCCCCCAAGGAGCACCCCAACCCGCCCATACACCCGCGCACCACCTGCCACACAACCCGCATGCAATAAAAGCCAGATACCGAAAAAAACCACACACCACCCCACACCCCCGTAACCACCGTCACCAACACCGTCAAATCCGCGCACCATTCCACCTCTTCCCCTTTCCCAGACCGAACACTGACAACTCACGCCCGGACAACGCAACCGGCCGGCGAAAGCCCGTATGTCCACCCCTCACCGCCCCTTCCCCATGGCTCCTGACCCCGCCCTACCAACACCCAGGGTAGCGGCCACTTCCACTTCACACCCGTGGCCTAACCCGGTCCATCTCCACAACCCTCCTCGCCATGTAAAACACCTCCAAAGGCGACATAGGGGACCCAGCCAACTCCTTTCTGCGCGCCTTCCACAAGGCCTCCTTCGCCGAGCCTATTATGGCCCACGCCCGATCCCTGTCACCCCCCCCCCCGCCCCCCGTAAGACTCCCCCACACGATCTCCCGCATTGACACCTGCGCCGGGAAAAAACGGGACAACAGCGGTCCACTCCGTCGCCACACCTCCTGCGCTAAGGGACACTTCACCATGACTTGCACCGCGTCCTCATCATGCGTTGCAGCCCCTCGGGCGTTTGGGGGAACGCGCCATTTGGCGGGCAAGCATGAAGCACCTCGTCCCCAATCTATCCCGGACCGCCAACCAGGACAGGTCCCTCTGCTCCTTTGTGATCGCAGTCGATGAAGTGTTCCTCCACACTTGATGGTGCACAGCCCTCTTCGCGCCCAGCACCTCCTCGCAGGCCTCCCCTTCGTCCACTTCGGCCAACACCTCTCTGGGGTTCCACGGTCCCCCTCTCGGACTCAAACCGTACTCCGTTATGTAGTCTCCCACGACCGCGTTCAGCCAACCCTGCGGCCGGGGCCAAGGGTGTGCCCCTCTACAATTGGGTCATCCCAAGACCCCTCAGGAGCCACGTCAGGCGATACCTCATATAACAAGCAGCCTTCCCCCGGGGCTCTTCAGAAAAAAAAATAACCTCGTAGCATTGCACACGAACATTGAGAACAGCGCACGCGCAACAATCGGGGCGCCCCTCCCCCCGTTCTTGACGCGTTTACACATCACCTCCCTCCTCACTCTCTCCATCCCTCCCCCCCAAATGAACCTGAACAACACCGATTTCAAAATCCTAACCTCCCTCCTACCTGGCGAATACACGCATGCAAGGTGGTTAAGTGTTGGTAAAACCTCCACACTCACCACCAGAATCCTCCCTTCCATCGTAAGCCGTCTCCCGACCCACCTACCTAACCGTCTCCTCACCTGCCTTATCCTCCCTTCCCAGTTTCGTTCTGCCGACCTCTCTCGGCAAAAGGCAACCCCGAAGACCGTGACCTCCTCCGTCTGTATCCCCAACTCCGGCGGCCGGCCCTCAAACAGCCTTGGGTCCCCGAAGACCATCAGCTCGCCCTTCCTCGCGTTCACCTTCAAGCCGGAGGCCAAGCAGAAGCGGTTTGTCTCCTCCATGGCCCCCCACACTGATGCAACGTCCATTTACAATGTCACCTTCCCCTGTTCCTTATTACCCGGGATGGTCACTCCCCTAATCCCCTGGCTGTTCCTTATTGCCTGTGCAAGGGGTTCCATACACACGATAAATAGAACCGGGGACATCGGGCACCCCTGCCTCACCCCCCGACTCCACTGAGATTGTCTCCGAGAGTTCCCCATTCATCAACAGCCTGGTCTTGAGCCCGTGGTAAAGACGCCCCACCCAGTCGACCAGGGGCCCCCTCACTCTCGTATACGTATACTCATGCGAGAGGCGGTCAAAGGCCTTCTCAAGGTCCAGGCTAAGGAGTCCCAGGGGGCACCCCCTCTCTCCTTCCCCTTCTATCGCCTCCCTTAATAAAACCAGGGAGTCCAAAATCCTTCTCCCTGGAACCGCACACGTCTGGTCGGGCTCAACCACCCCCTCCATCACTTTCCCCAAGCGCGTCGCGACTATCTTCGTCAGGATCTTGCAATCCGAGTTCAGGAGCATAATTGGACGCCAGTTTCCCAGATCTCTCCGGTCTCCCTTCGCCTTATATATCAGTGTGACGAGCCCCTCACACGTGACTTCTGGTACCAGGCCGTCCTCCAGTGTCTCCCTGCACATCTGCAACATATCCCCCTTCAACAACTCCCAGAACGTAATGTAGAATTCCGCTGGGATTCCATCCAGTCCCGGCGTCCTATCCCTGTTTTGTCCCCTCACCGCCTCCTCCACTTCCCCCAACTGGATCCTCTCTCCCAGTACCTCTGGGTTCCTAATCGTTTGCCTCTGCCCCCCCAGCAGCGCCTCGCGTGTCCCCCTGTCCGTCCCCTTCCTCCCATACAACTCCCAATAGTAATCCCCCGGTATCTCCATCATACCCTCCGTCGTCGCCTGTCTGCCCCTAGTCTGACTCACCAATTCCATAACTGTATTATCCACTGCGCTGCATTTATTAAAAAAGAATATCGTACACTTCTCCCCCTCTTCTGTTGCCCTGACCCTCGCTCTGTACACCAGCTACCTGGCTCTGCTCTCCAATACCGAGGATATCCTCCCCTTCAGCCTCTCTATTTCTTCGCCCACGGGGAATCCCAGCTCGAGTAACCTGTATGCCTTCTCAAGCCTGGCATTCCACAGCCGCAGCCCCCTCTTCACGCTCCTCCTCCCGCTATAGGTCTGGAAGAGAGCCTTTATCCGGCCCTTCACCATACTCCACCACTCCACCCTCGTGGCGAAGCATTCCTGCAGGGTCGTCCAGTCTTCGTACCTCCCCACGAAGTCCTCCACCACCTTTTCATACGCCAACAGGCTCATAATCATTTTCTAGGTTCCCTTCCCTCTTTTCAACACACCCGGAATCCCGAGCCCTGCCACAATCAAGTTGTGGTCTGAGAAGGGGAAAGGCTCCAAATCCGCCCTTTCCACCTTTACATTGGCAGATACAAAGAGGAAATCTACCCGCGATTGCGTTCCACCGCCCTTATCCAACCACGTATATCCTGGTCTCATCGCGTGTACCTTCCGAAAGGCATCGGTCATTCCAAAGTCTTCCACCAGCTCTTTCAGTTTCCTAGAGGATGGGTCAAGCTTCCTCCTCCCGGTCACCGATAGCAGGTCTGCCAGGCACAACGGGCAGTTAAAAATCACCCCCCATGATGACCTGCCGCCTCGTCACCAGCAGGGTCGCCAAGTTATCCCACAGGTCCACCCTTTCCGCACACCTATCTCCGGGGACCCCTACTCAGTCACCTCCCCTCGCTCCTCCCCTGCAGATTCCCTGTCCAACCCCTGTGTGGTCACGCCCCCCACCGCATCCCCTTCCCCCCCCCCCTACCCCTATAAACCCTAACCCTGTTGGCATACGATTCCGGACAACTTCTGTACAAATGATCTCTGCTACCGCAGAGGTCACATTGGGCCGGAACTCTGCACTCCTCCACCACGTGGTCCAGTGCCTTACACCTAAAGCAGACCCCTGCCGCGCATGCTGCCGCCGGATGTCCGCGTCCCCCGCACCTCCTACACAGCTTGGGTTGTCCCGCATACATCACGTATCCTCGGCTAGCCCCTATATTCAGGGCGCTCGGGATGCGTCTCAAAGCCCCCCCCCCCCCCCTCTGCCTTCAGCCGCACCCTCCATTGCCTAGCCCCCGTCCATACCCCACCGAGTCCTGGACCTTCTTACAGCTCGACAATAGCAAACAGTGTGTGTCTCAACCAGACCTCCTCCACATCATGGCCATGTAAAGCCTCATCATATAGGAAGACGGTTACCACCTTTGTATCCAGCTCCGACAGCAGCTGCAACTTCATCGACGCCAACGGCTTCTCCTCAAAGCGGGTCAAGAAGTTCTGCAGCAGGAGAGGCTTGAATTGAAGTTAACATCAAAGGCCCTCCCGGCAGAGCTATCAAGCAGCACAGGTCCGTTGGCTCCACTTGTAGCAGCCCAAGCACCACCGACCGTTCGAAGGTCGCCCGGTCGATTGTCACCTCCTTCGCCACATCATCCCTCACCTCCACCCTGACACAGTCATGCCGTCTGGCGCGAGGTGGCGTTAAGGCCCGACCCTGCCCCACTGCGCCACCTCCCTGCACGTTCCCCGGGGCTCCCTCGCCCCACCGGTCCAGCGTCCACTGCCGTCTCCCCCCCCCCCCCCCCCCCACTGGGCCTCCCCCAGCCCCCGGTCCGCCGACATCTCCCCGGCCTCGTCCCCCACGCTCTGGTCGGGGGTGCTCGCCCCCCCCCGCCCCCCGGCACCATACCTCTTCCTCCTCGGTCCCCCTCGCCCACCCCAGCAGCCCTCACCCCCCCCACCCTGCCACTGCCACCCCCATGTCCACCCCTCTCCGCATCCCCCCTCTCCTCCTCCCCCGCCTCTGGCAGGCCAAACCAGTCGCTCCGATCTCCCTCGGCAATTCGGGCGGCGCCCTCGGTCCTCGGCCCTCGCCACTCGCCACGTCTCCGTCCCGTCCCCCGCAACAGCCGCCTGGCCGACCCGGTCGGTCCAGCCTCCCTCGGCAAACGCAGGCGGCGTCCGTGGCCCTCGGTACGCAACCATGCCCCCGTCTACATCCGCTGCGACCTCCATCCGGACGCCCCGGTCGTCACAGCCTCCCCCCGCACCGTGGGCAGTGTCCATGACCCTCGGCAGCGAGGCCAACCCACGGCCCCCCGGCCAGGGGCCCTGGCAGACCTAGGAACTGGCTTTGACGCAGGCGAGATGTCGGCGCGTAGAACTGCGGAAACGCGTCGGGGCTTGGGGGTCCAGGGACTTCTCTCCAGATGGCTCCCCGACTTCGGCTTGGGGCAAACTGCCTCCTCCTCCTCCTCTCGAGATCTCCGCTTTTTATGGGATTCCCCACCGAGGGGCGGGGGGGTTCTGTGGGATCACAGATCCCCCAGAGCCCCCTCCCCTCAAGAGGGGTCCTGTCGATAAGTAACCCAACCGGTCTGCACCTGTCTATCCCGTTTGTGCGGAATGACACACACCACACAGCTTCTTCCCCTCAGGCGGGGTCTTGGTCCTGATGGGTGACACCGACGCCGCACAGGTAAGTATTATTTGGCGTGTACGTGTTCCAGTGTGATCACCACACTAGTACAGCGCTAACCGGTGTGTTGGAGAGCAACATTTACAACCGGAGTACCGCGACGTTTCACGACACATTTTTATTCACGTGATCTAATCCCCCAAGAAAACAACTGTGTTATGGATGATATTGGTGGCCAAAGCTCAACTGAACTATAAACTAAACAATGTTTTAGTTTACGAGGTTAAGCCCACGAAGTAGTCTTATTCATCGCGGTGGAAATCTACCGCAGCCACACACTTGAAGTCTCCGTCCATCTCTCGTCTCATCCGCAATCGTCTTACTGCACCGCTCTTGTCCGAGTCTCTCTCTCTATAAGTCTCAGTGTGTCTCGTGTCTAAGTCTCTCTCTCTCTCTAAGTCTCAGTGTGTCTCTTGTCCAAGTCTCTCTCTCTAAGTCTCAGTGTGTCTCGTGTCTAAGTCTCTCTCTCTAAGTCTCAGTGTGTCTCGTGTCTAAGTCTCTCTCTCTCTCTAAGTCTCAGTGTGTCTCTTGTCCAAGTCTCTCTCTCTAAGTCTCAGTGTGTCTCGTGTCTAAGTCTCTCTCTCTAAGTCTCAGTGTGTCTCGTGTCTAAGTCTCTCTCTCTCTAAGTCTCAGTGTGTCTCTTGTCCAAGTCTCTCTCTCTCTCTAAGTCTCAGTGTGTCTCGTGTCTAAGTCTCTCTCTCTAAGTCTCAGTGTGTCTCGTGTCTAAGTCTCTCTCTCTCTAAGTCTCAGTGTGTCTCGTGTCTAAGTCTCTCTCTCTCTAAGTCTCAGTGTGTCTCGTGTCTAAGTCTCTCTCTCTCTCCTAGTCTCAGTGTGTCTCGTGTCTAAGTCTCTCTAAGTCTCAGTGTGTCTCGTGTCTAAGTCTCTCTCTCTCTCTCTAAGTCTCAGTGTGTCTCGTGTCTAAGTCTCTCTAAGTCTCAGTGTGTCTCGTGTCTAAGTCTCTCTCTCTCTCTAAGTCTCAGTGTGTCTCGTGTCTAAGTCTCTCTCTCTAAGTCTCAGTGTGTCTCGTGTCTAAGTCTCTCTCTCTCTCTAAGTCTCAGTGTGTCTCGTGTCTAAGTCTCTCTAAGTCTCAGTGTGTCTCGTGTCTAAGTCTCTCTAAGTCTCAGTGTGTCTCGTGTCTAAGTCTCTCTCTCTCTAAGTCTCAGTGTGTCTCGTGTCTAAGTCTCTCTCTCTCTAAGTCTCAGTGTGTCTCGTGTCTAAGTCTCTCTAAGTCTCAGTGTGTCTCGTGTCTAAGTCTCTCTCTCTCTCTCTAAGTCTCAGTGTGTCTCGTGTCTAAGTCTCTCTAAGTCTCAGTGTGTCTCGTGTCTAAGTCTCTCTCTCTCTCTAAGTCTCAGTGTGTCTCGTGTCTAAGTCTCTCTCTCTAAGTCTCAGTGTGTCTCGTGTCTAAGTCTCTCTCTCTCTCTAAGTCTCAGTGTGTCTCATGTCTAAGTCTCTCTAAGTCTCAGTGTGTCTCGTGTCTAAGTCTCTCTAAGTCTCAGTGTGTCTCGTGTCTAAGTCTCTCTCTCTCTAAGTCTCAGTGTGTCTCGTGTCTAAGTCTCTCTCTAAGTCTCAGTGTGTCTCGTGTCCAAGTCTCTCTCTCTAAGTCTCAGTGTGTCTCGTGTCTAAGTCTCTCTCTCTCTAAGTCTCAGTGTGTCTCGTGTCTAAGTCTCTCTAAGTCTCAGTGTGTCTCGTGTCTAAGTCTCTCTCTCTAAGTCTCAGTGTGTCTCGTGTCTAAGTCTCTCTCTCTAAGTCTCAGTGTGTCTCGTGTCTAAGTCTCTCTCTCTCTAAGTCTCAGTGTGTCTCGTGTCTAAGTCTCTATAAGTCTCAGTGTGTCTCGTGTCTAAGTCTCTCTCTCTCTAAGTCTCAGTGTGTCTCGTGTCTAAGTCTCTCTAAGTCTCAGTGTGTCTCGTGTCTAAGTCTCTCTCTCTAAGTCTCAGTGTGTCTCGTGTCTAAGTCTCTCTCTCTGTCTCAGTGTGTCTCGTGTCCATGTCTCTCTCTCTAAGTCTCAGTGTGTCTCGTGTCTAAGTCTCTCTCTAAGTCTCAGTGTGTCTCGTGTCTAAGTCTCTCTCTCTAAGTCTCAGTGTGTCTCGTGTCCAAGTCTCTCTCTTTCTAAGTCTCAGTGTGTCTCGTGTCTAAGTCTCTCTCTCTCTAAGTCTCAGTGCGTCTCGTGTATAAGTCTCTCTCTCTCTAAGTCTCAGTGTGTCTCGTGTCGAAGTCTCTCTCTCTCTCTAAGTCTCAGTGTGTCTCGTGTCTAAGCCTCTCTCTCTAAGTCTCAGTGTGTCTCGTGTCTAAGTCTCTCTAAGTCTCAGTGTGTCTCGTGTCTAAGTCTCTCTCTCTAAGTCTCAGTGTGTCTCGTGTCTAAGTCTCTCTCTATCTAAGTCTCAGTGTGTCTCGTGTCTAAGTCTCTCTCTCTCTCTAAGTCTCAGTTTGTCTCGTGTCTAAGTCTCTCTAAGTCTCAGTGTGTCTCGTGTCTAAGTCTCTCTCTCTAAGTCTCAGTGTGTCTCGTGTCTAAGTCTCTCTCTCTCTAAGTCTCAGTGTGTCTCGTGTCTAAGTCTCTCTCTCTCTCTAAGTCTCAGTGTGTCTCTTGTCCAAGTCTCTCTCTCTCTAAGTCTCAGTGTGTCTCGTGTCTAAGTCTCTCTCTCTAAGTCTCAGTGTGTCTCGTGTCTAAGTCTCTCTCTCTCTAAGTCTCAGTGTGTCTCTTGTCCAAGTCTCTCTCTCTCTAAGTCTCAGTGTGTCTCGTGTCTAAGTCTCTCTCTCTAAGTCTCAGTGTGTCTCGTGTCTAAGTCTCTCTCTCTCTAAGTCTCAGTGTGTCTCGTGTCTAAGTCTCTCTCTCTAAGTCTCAGTGTGTCTCGTGTCTAAGTCTCTCTCTCTCTCTAAGTCTCAGTGTGTCTCGTGTCTAAGTCTCTCTCTCTAAGTCTCAGTGTGTCTCGTGTCTAAGTCTCTCTAAGTCTCAGTGTGTCTCGTGTCTAAGTCTCTCTCTCTCTCTAAGTCTCAGTGTGTCTCGTGTCTAAGTCTCTCTCTCTAAGTCTCAGTGTGTCTCGTGTCTAAGTCTCTCTCTCTCTAAGCCTCAGTGTGTCTCGTGTCTAAGTCTCTCTCTCTCTAAGTCTCAGTGTGTCTCGTGTCTAAGTCTCTCTAAGTCTCAGTGTGTCTCGTGTCTAAGTCTCTCTCTCTCTAAGTCTCAGTGTGTCTCGTGTCTAAGTCTCTCTCTAAGTCTCAGTGTGTCTCGTGTCCAAGTCTCTCTCTCTAAGTCTCAGTGTGTCTCGTGTCTAAGTCTCTCTCTCTCTAAGTCTCAGTGTGTCTCGTGTCTAAGTCTCTCTAAGTCTCAGTGTGTCTCGTGTCTAAGTCTCTCTCTCTCTAAGTCTCAGTGTGTCTCGTGTCTAAGTCTCTCTCTCTAAGTCTCAGTGTGTCTCGTGTCTAAGTCTCTCTCTCTCTAAGTCTCAGTGTGTCTCGTGTCTAAGTCTCTCTAAGTCTCAGCGTGTCTCGTGTCTAAGTCTCTCTCTCTCTAGGTTTCAGTGTGTCTCGTGTCTAAGTCTCTCTAAGTCTCAGTGTGTCTCGTGTCTAAGTCTCTCTCTCTAAGTTTCAGTGTGTCTCGTGTCTAAGTCTCTCTCTCTGTCTCAGTGTGTCTCGTGTCCAAGTCTCTCTCTCTAAGTCTCAGTGTGTCTCGTGTCTAAGTCTCTCTCTAAGTCTCAGTGTGTCTCGTGTCTAAGTCTCTCGCTCTCTCTAAGTCTCAGTGTATCTCGTGCCTAAGTCTCTCTCTCTCTGTCTAAGTCTCAGTGTGTCTCGTGTCTCATCAAAGGAAACAAGGAGATGCTCGGTGTAGTCGGCACTTTGCTTCGTTCATCATTTCATCTTGTTGTTGTTTTCCAATGCTTTGCTTTATTTGCTCATTCCCTCTCCCCCCCCTCTCTCTACCCCCTCTCTCTCTACTCTATGTCTATGTTCCCCCTGGTTTTTCTCTCTCTCTCTCATCCCGCTACGCCTCTTTCCGTCATCTGCATCTCGCCACATCCGTCTCTCTCTCTCTCTCTCCTTACCACTCGTCCCACATCTCCTTTGTCCGATACCGCTTCGAGCAGCTCACTCGGAGGAGTTTATGCATTTAACAAGCGGGGCTGGTTGGGGGGGGGGGGCGGGCGGTGGTTTGGAGGGGGTGGAAGGGGTTTGGGGGGGGGGCCCTGCAAAAGTAATGAACGCAGAGAGATCGCCCCCCTCAATCGGCCGGCACCACCACTGACAACCGGGAGGGAGGTGGGGATGTGGGGGGCATTCTGTCTGCATGACGATTCCTCGCTGGTCTCTGTCTCTCGCCGCCTCCGCTGCCGTCGTTGTGACTGTTGCGCGACTTGGAGTGTAACTCGGTTTGCTTAACAACAACAACAGCAGCAGCAGCAGGACATCTCCCGCTGTCCGCCTTCTGCCTTCGCTCCATTCCCAGCCGCATTGTTTCTTGTTCTTCGTGTTCTTCAACATCTCTGTGTGGGTCGGCCGAGCGATGGAAATCCCAGCGCATTGTCGAAGCGTGGAACACGGGGAGACCGGGGAGGCTCAGGGGTCAGATTTACACGGAGGTCACGGGGACTTGGCCCGTCAAGTCGCAACACTTGAGAGTCCGGTCTAATCACAGCGCAGTCTGTGTGAATATATGGGTATCTGTATGAGTCGATGGGTCTCTGTGTGAATATATGGGTCTCTGTGTGAGTCTATGGATCTCTGTGTGAATATATGGGTCTCTGTGTGAGTCTATGGGTCTCTGTGTGAATATATGGGTCTCTGTGTGAGTCGATGGGTCTCTGTGTGAATATATGGGTCTCTGTGTGAGTCTATGGGTCTCTGTGTGAGTCTATGGGTCTCTGTGTGAGTCTATGGGTCTCTGTGTGAGTCTACGGGTCTCTGTGTGAGTCTACGGGTCTCTGTGTGAATATATGGGTCTCTGTGTGAGTCTATGGGTCTCTGTGTGAGTCTATGGGTCTCTGTGTGAGTCTATGGGTCTCTGTGTGAGTCTATGGGACTCTGTGTGAATATATGGGTCTTTGTGTGAGTCTATGGGTCTCTGTGTGAGTCTATGGGTCTCTGTGTGAGTCTATGGGTCTCTGTGTGAATATATGGGTCTCTGTGTGAGTCTATGGGTCTCTGTGTGAATATATGAGTCTCTGTGTGAATATATGGGTCTCTGTGTGAATATATGGGTCTTTGTGTGAGTCTATGGGTCTCTGTGTGAGTCTATGGGTGTCTGTGTGAATATATGGGTCTCTGTGTGAGTCTATGGGTCTCTGTGTGAATATATGGGTCTCTGTGTGAGTCTATGGGTCTCTGTGTGAGTCTATGGGTTTCTGTGTGAGTCTATGGGTCTCTGTGTGAATATATGGGTCTTTGTGTGAGTCTATGGGTCTCTGTGTGAGTCTATGGGTTTCTGTGTGAGTCTATGGGTTTCTGTGTGTGAGTCATTGGTGACCGGGCTGAGCCCATCGACTCGCTCCACTTGAGAACTCGGCCAGGCAGTGGCTGCGTCCATGACGCATCCACTGCCTGGCCACCTCACGAAATGTGAATGTAAAAAAATCTGAATATTTATTTATACCGAGTGGAGGAATCCGATGAGCTATGAAGCTCTTTTTTTTCCACAGACGTCGTCCGGTAGAGAGCGCATAGGTCGCGCTGTCGTCGCTCGCCTTGGCTACTTGTGAGCGACTCCGTCTCTGTCGTGAATGCGACGACTCGTGAATCGTGACAGCTGAATGAATGAAAGTGGGAACGGGCGAAATTCCGTGAGCTTCCGACTCACGCAAAGCGGCTTGGGAGATGGCGGGCAGCGAGCAACCCCCTTCACTCTAGCGCGTCTCTCTCTCTCTCTCCCCTCTTGTCGAGAGGCGTCACGTGACCCACGCCGCCGTCCTTAGCTCGGTCGCCGCAGAACGTTGGACAACGATCGCTCCCTCCCCTCCCTCCCCCTCCCTTCCCTCCCCCCCCTCTCTCCCTCGCTTCCCTCCCCTCCCCTCCCTCCATCCCCCCTCCCTTCTCTCCCTCCCTCGCTCTCCTCCATCCCTCGCTCCCCTCCCTCCATCCATACCTCCCCTCCCTCCTCTCCCTCCCCCTCTCCCTCTGTCTCGCCTCCGCCGGTCTACGCGCCCAAGTTACGCGGACTTTGGTCTCGCGTGGCGAGCCCATGCCCGACTTTGCCTTCAGTGAGCAAATCTTCTTCATCATCATCTTCATCATCATCCTACCCCAGGTGTTCTTCATCATCATTGCAAGGCTTCCGTGGGGGGCCACTGCCCCCCCCCCTCGGCCCCTGGTGGCCTTTAGTGCAGCCCCTGACGCGCGGACAATCCCCGATCAACACCCAAAGTAGTGCGAGGAACTTCCTCCCCCCCATCATCATTACATCATCATCATGCTGCTGTCAACCCCCCCCGAATGGTTTACACATCGGAGGCCGTCTCCTCTGTGTGTGTGAGCGTGCGCGTCAAGGCCACGTGTTCTCAAACTGCAAGGCCCACGAGGTTACACAAATGGTGACAACGCCACCCCATCACCATCATCACCGTGCTGCTCGAAAAACTCACCACCAATGGTTTCAAATGATGCGTGGCGGCGGCCCTGTCACACGCTACTGGCGAAGTCACATCGGCGAAAGCGAACCCCCTCTGAAAATTTGTGAAGAACCACTCTTCCACATTGTTGAATTTCATTACTTTCAACAACTATGAAAGCTTATAGAACCGGGAGCAAGCGAGGGCTTTACCATTCTGGCGAATTGCCCGATGATGCTGGATGTATTTACCAGCGAAACGTCGTACTCAAACTGTAAATGTTGTGGATTCACTCTTCAACACACCGGTGGGCTAAAGTAGTGAATTATTTGTCTTTTGTCAACGTGACACTTTTTTTTGCTGATTGGCCGTGTCGGGTGGTGGAGGGTTACGACACATTTATAAATAAACGCGATCTAACCCAAAAACCTTTATTATGAATAATATCGGTCGCGAAAGCCTACGTGTTAAACTAACTATGAAAGCTGTAAATATCTATCGAAATCTAAGGTCCTAAGCTGCAGCCTACTAGAGATTGTGTATGTACGTTATTTTACTTACAAAAACGTAAACTTACATAGCGTACATTTTTTTTTTACCAGGTAAGGTCCACTGAGCGATGTCGCTCTTTTTCAGAAGCGACCTGGCCACCACGAATGATAACCAAGCTAAGTGTTGCTCATCATCATCGCGTGGATATTTATAGCAGCCAAATACTCTTCAACGCGTGCTGTTGATTATAAACGTGGAGGGGAAAACCGGAGGACCCTGAGACAAGTCCACGCAACCACGGCGAGAGAGAGAGACACGCAGACTCCAAATATACAGCAGCAGCAGCGTCGTGATGGAACCCACGACCTCCTGTACACCAGGCGAGGTAGTTAACATCTCATAGCCACCGTGATAATGATGAGAGAGAGAGACACGCAGACTCCAAATATACAGCAGCAGGCATCAGGGTCGGGATGGAACCCACGACCTCCTGTATACCATGGGGAGGTAGTTAAGATCTCCTAGCCACCGTGATGATGATGAGAGAGAGAGAGAGACACTGCAAACTTAAAATATAACAGCAGCAGCAGGCGTCAGGGTCGGGATCGAACCCACGACTTCCTGCACACCGGGCGAGGTAGTTAACATCTCCTAGCCACCGTGCGTCGCCCACCGTCATGATCGGAGGTGCGGGGGAAGGACGCCGAACACATTGAAGTGTTCGGCTTCAACGGCGGTCACCTTCGTGCGGTGCGCAGGGTGTTGCCGATGGGGGTAGTGCAGAGCGTGCCGTAAGGCGGTGGCTTTTTGGTTTTATTTTTTGCATTTTATTCATCACGCTGTTTGTCGAGCGCAAGGCCAGAGACCCGGAAAGACAAAGGGCCACCGTTAAACATTCGTCGTGATCAAGGTCGCGGAAACGCGCCACGTACGCGCCGATAAAAGTTGTCATCCGTGATAATAGTTGGTTTCATCTTGCTATACAGAGTATAGCAATCGTCTTGATTTGAAGCTTTCGTGACTGCAGGATAGCAATAGTGGGTTAGTCTCTCGTTGAGCGACGTTGTGATTGCAAGAGCTTTGGGGGAATGAGGCGATGACGGTGATGGTGGTGGTGGTGGGAGGGGATTCCAAAGTGGAGCCGTGCGAGGTGAAGAAGCAGAAATAGAAGTGAGTTGACCTGCAGTGTGGTGAGAGGGTGGGTGGGTGAGTGGGTGGGTGAGTGAGTGGGTGGGTGAGTGGGTGGGTGGGTGGTTGAGTGGGTGAGTGAGTGGGTGAGTGGGTGGGTGGGTGGGTGAGTGGGTGAGTGGGTGGGTGGGTGAGTGGGTGAGTGGGTGAGTGAGTGGGTGAGTGAGTGGGTGAGTGAGTGAGTGGGTGGGTGGGTGAGTGAGTGAGTGGGTGAGTGGGTGAGTGAGTGGGTGAGTGAGTGGGTGGGTGGGTGAGTGGGTGGGTGGGTGGGTGAGTGGGTGGGTGGGTGGGTGAGTGGGTGGGTGGGTGAGTGGGTGAGTGGGTGAGTGAGTGAGTGGGTGGGTGGGTGGGTGAGTGGGTGGGTGGGTGAGTGAGTGGGTGGGTGAGTGGGTGAGTGAGTGGGTGAGTGAGTGGGTGAGTGAGTGGGTGAGTGGGTGAGTGAGTGGGTGAGTGAGTGGGTGAGTGGGTGGGTGAGTGAGTGGGTGAGTGGGTGAGTGGGTGAGTGGGTGAGTGAGTGGGTGGGTGAGTGGGTGAGTGGGTGGGTGGGTGAATGGGTGAGTGGGTGGGTGGGTGGGTGAGTGAGTGGGTGAGTGAGTGGGTGGGTGAGTGAGTGGGTGAGTGGGTGAGTGGGTGAGTGAGTGGGTGAGTGGGTGGGTGAGTGAGTGGGTGAGTGGGTGAGTGAGTGGGTGGGTGAGTGGGTGAGTGGGTGGGTGGGTGAGTGGGTGATTGGGTGAGTGAGTGGGTGAGTGAGTGGGTGAGTGAGTGAGTGGGTGAGTGAGTGGGTGAGTGAGTGGGTGAGTGAGTGGGTGAGTGAGTGAGTGGGTGAGTGAGTGGGTGAGTGAGTGGGTGAGTGAGTGAGTGGGTGAGTGAGTGAGTGGGTGAGTGGGTGAGTGAGTGGGTGAGTGAGTGAGTGGGTGAGTGGGTGAGTGAGTGGGTGAATGAGTGAGTGAGTGGGTGAGTGAGTGGGTGAGTGAGTGAGTGGGTGGGTGGGTGAGTGAGTGGGTGAGTGAGTGGGTGAGTGAGTGGGTGAGTGGGTGAGTGAGTGGGTGAGTGGGTGGGTGGGTGAGTGGGTGGGTGAGTGGGTGGGTGAGTGGGTGGGTGAGTGGGTGAGTGAGTGGGTGAGTGGGTGGGTGAGTGGGTGAGTGGGTGGGTGAGTGAGTGGGTGAGTAGGTGGGTGAGTGAGTGGGTGAGTGGGTGGGTGAGTGAGTGGGTGAGTAGGTGGGTGAGTGAGTGGGTGAGTGAGTGGGTGAGTGAGTGGGTGAGTGAGTGGGTGAGTGAGTGGGTGAGTGAGTGGGTGGGTGGTTGAGTAGGTGAGTGAGTGGGTGAGTGAGTGGGTGGGTGAGTGGGTGGGTGGTTGAGTAGGTGGGTGAGTGGGTGGGTGAGTGGGCGAGTGGATGGGTGGGTGGGTGGTTGAGTGGGCGAGTGGATGGGTGGGCGGGTGGGTGAGTGAGTGAGTGGGTGAGTGAGTGAGTGGGTGGGCGGGTGGGTGGGTGGGTGAGTGAGTGAGTGGGTGGGCGGGTGGGTGGGTGGGTGAGTGAGTGAGTGGGTGGGCGGGTGGGTGGGTGGGTGAGTGGCCGAGTGGATGGGTGTGTGGTTGAGCGGGCGGGCGGGCGGCTGAGCGGGTGGGCGAGTGAGTTGCGTGCGATCAATCTGCTTGATCGGAGTCCTCCACATCGGAATTGAGAATCAACGAGTGACCTTAACGGGGACGGTGACCACGACAGTAGCGAGAGCGGAGTGACGAGACGGTGACTGCCTGCAGGTGAGCGGGTGGCCGGAGAGTGAATCCGTTTCTGGATCATCGAGCAACCAGGCGCGTAATCCGTCCCTGCACACGGAAACGTTCTTACGGGTTTTCTTTTATCTTTCTTTACACATTCCGTCAGCCTCTCGGCCTTGCTTCTGGGACCGCGTCGGGTGGGGCGGTCAGCGGATCGTCGTTCGGGTCATCGCGAGTTTTCTGCATGCGGAGCGAGAGGCCATGGGAAGGAGACGAAACGTCGGCTCCTTCTTTTGGTTTTGCTTAGAGTCCTTAGACTCTTCCTGACGGACGCCGATGTTAGGTGTCATCCGTGTGCCCGTGTGCATGGCCGGATGATCGTAGTCGCAAACGTAGCTGCATCTGCTCCGGGCCCCGCACTTTCAAGCTGTCAATTCCGGTTCAGTGATTCTGCACTTGCTCTCTAACTATAGTAATATACTGCCTTCAGATTTTACGAAAGATTTGGTGTTTAAGTTTAGCGGTTTGTCGTATTATCTGGCTGTATAGCAAATGAAGAAATACAATTACTTTATTATTAAAGTAAAATATTCGTGTTTTAATATTTGTTGTTTATTTTATTTAGCGCCCCTTTATAACACCACGCTACAGGCCCCACCTGCTTAATCCGGCACTGCGTGTATGTGTGTAGGAGCGGTGGTGCAGCGGTTAGCGCTACGCTGCACTCCGAACCCGGCCACCGGGGTTCGATTCTCGCTCACGGCCAACACCGGTGACGATTATCTGAATCGGGCCTGGGCCTCCCCTAGGTCGACTCAGCCTCAAATGAGTACCCGGTGCGATGTGTTTATATACGCCACTGGGGAGACAAAGGCGGCCGGGGGCGTGGTGTTGGCCACCCACCGCTCTCGTGTGCCACGGTGCCGGCCTTCACAGGTGCTGCTCGCTAACAGCACTTGCCCCAACAGTCCGCTAAGGCTACACGGGGGATCTTTGTCTTTGTGTTCCTGTGTGTGTGTGCATCAGACCTCGGGAAGGGCACAGACCCCACAGAGAA
Source organism: Petromyzon marinus (assembly GCF_048934315.1). Lineage (NCBI taxonomy): Eukaryota > Metazoa > Chordata > Hyperoartia > Petromyzontiformes > Petromyzontidae > Petromyzon > Petromyzon marinus. Next base: position 7,558,724 of record NC_133723.1, read on the forward strand.
AACCCCATCGAAGTGCTGAACCTCCCCTCGTCATGAACGGGACTCGAACCTCGACCATCAAGGGTACGGTGGATATGTAATGCTTGGTACGCGTGCGTGTGTGTCCATAATGCAGGTTTTTGTTGGGTTAGATCACGTAAATATATAAATGTTGTGTCGTTAAAACCCGCCACCACCCGACACAGCCAACTAGTAAGGGTTGTCACGTAAACATAACGTGGACATTTCGATTTAAAGCTTTCGTGACTGCAATGATTCATCTTCTTTGGTTCTTTCGGTAAAGTCACGTAGAATGATAATAAAATAATAAATTGATAAAATAAAATAACACAATAATATTCTCACGACGTTTCGGCCAATGAAGGCCGCTTGTGTTGTGGCCGAAACGTCGTGAGAATATTATTGTGTTATTTTATTTTATAAATTTATTATTTTATTATCATTCTACGTGACTTTACCGAAAGAACCAAAGAAGATAACGTGGACAATTCGTCACTAGTACAGCACTAGTGTATAGTGTAGTGTATAGTAGTATATAGTGTAGTGTATAGTGTAGTGCATAGTAGTGTATGGTGTAGTGTATAGTGTAGTGTATAGTAGTGTATAGTGTAGTATACTAGTACAGCACTAACCGCTTGTGTGTTGGAGAGCCAAGCCACAACATTTACAATCTGAGTACGACGTTTCGCCACTAATATATATACGGTGTGTCCGAAAATGAATGGTGTTTGTGAAAAATAACGTTGAATGGTGATATTGTCATTCGAGATACTGACGTAGATGGGACGTCAATACTTTTGAGCTTTAGTCGCTGCATTTTATTCATGGTATCGATTAATTGTTCTCGAATGATTAATACGCTTCCCCATGTCGACCATCATTCACGGGCGTCGATCGATCTCGGTGTTCAAACTCATCATCATCATCAACAACAACAACGTTTCTACAAGCGTAAGACTTTTACTCTTTTAAAGAAACAATAAACCGCAGAGATTAAAAGAAGAAGCATTAAACGGTGTTAAGTCGGGTGAACGAGCGAGTTTCTCCTGCAACGGAAAGTGCAGCGATTAATGTAACGGGGAACACACGTGTCGTTATAACGCCAGTTAGCTATAGGAACACACGTGTCGTTATAACGCGAGTTAGCTATAGGAACACACGTGTTGTTATAACGCGAGTTAGCTATAGGAACACACGTGTTGTTATAATGCGAGTTAGCTATAGGAACACACGTGTTGTTGTAACGCCAGTTAGCTATAGGAACACACGTGTTGTTATAACGCCAGTTAGCTATAGGAACACACGTGTTGTTATAACGCGAGTTAGCTATAGGAACACACGTGTTGTTATAACGCGAGTTAGCTATAGCAACACACGTGTTGTTATAACGCCAGTTAGCTATAGGAACACACGTGTTGTTATAACGCCAGTTAGCTATAGGAACACACGTATCGATATAACGCCAGTTAGCTATAGGAACACACGTGGTGTTATCACGCCAGTTAGCTATAGGAACACACGTGTTGTTATAACGCCAGTTAGCTATAGGAACACACGTGTTGTTATAACGCGAGATAGCTATAGGAACACACGTGTTGTTGTAACGCCAGTTAGCTATAGAAACACACGTGTTGTTATAACACGAGTTAGCTATAGGAACACACGTGTTGTTATAACGCCAGTTAGCTATAGGAACACACGTGTTGTTGTAATGCCAGTTAGCTATAGGAACACACGTGTTGTTATAACGCCAGTTAGCTATAGGAACACATGTGTTGTTGTAACGCCAGTTAGCTATAGGAACACACGTGTTGTTATAACGCGAGTTAGCTATAGAAACACACGTGTTGTTGTAACGCCAGTTAGCTATAGGAACACATGTGTTGTTGTAACGCCAGTTAGCTATAGGAACACACGTGTTGTTATAACGCCAGTTAGCTATAGGAACACACGTGTTGTTATAACGCCAGTTAGCTATAGGAACACACGTGTTGTTATAACGCGAGTTAGCTATAGAAACACACGTGTTGTTATAACGCCAGTTAGCTATAGGAACACACGTGTTGTTGTAACGCCAGTTAGCTATAGGAACACACGTGTCGTTATAACGCCAGTTAGCTATAGGAACACACGTGTCGTTATAACGCCAGTTAGCTATAGGAACACACGTGTTGTTATAACGCGAGTTAGCTATAGGAACACGTGTTGTTGTAACGCCAGTTAGCTATAGGAACACATGTGTTGTTGTAACGCCAGTTAGCTATAGGAACACACGTGTTGTTATAACGCGAGTTAGCTATAGGAACACACGTGTTGTTGTAACTCCAGTTAGCTATAGGAACACATGTGTTGTTGTAACGCCAGTTAGCTATAGGAACACACGTGTTGTTGTAACGCCAGTTAGCTATAGGAACACACGTGTTGTTGTAACGCCAGTTAGCTATAGGAACACACGTGTTGTTGTAACGCCAGTTAGCTATAGGAACACACGTGTTGTTATAACACGAGTTAGCTATAGGAACACACGTGTTGTTGTAACACGAATTGGATGTAACACGATCGAGCGAACGGATCTACGTCGCGCGCGAGTAGGAACAAGCGGTTTGTACGGCCGCCTCGCTGTAGCGTCGTCATCGCGCAAGGTATTGGGATGCTGCTGGATGCTTCTAGATCAGCGCTTCTTCTTCTTAACCTGGGGGTGAGAGATGCCCTTTTTGGGGGGTGTGTGAGACATGGCCAGATTTTGTTTAGAAGGTAAATCGAACCCTATGTAATTATTCACATTGTAGATTTTGTTTAGAAGGTAAATCAAACCCTACGTATTTATTCACATTGTAGTTTTTTTTTTTACGATTGAGAACCAACGGGGTGCAAGGCTGCAGCATCGGTTAAGAACCGCTGCTCTAATGCACACATTCATATCAAATTGAAGTCGGCATCAACGAATAACAATAGAGCTATTCAAACTCTTTGGTTCTATTCGGTAAAGTCACGTAAAAACAAAAAAAATTCACGACGTTTCGGCCACAACACAAGTGGCCTTCATCAGGTGAAGGGACCGTGCTGTCATGAGGACAGCGTTGGAGTGAAAACAGCCAAGCCCAGGTCGCGTCCTTTAAGCTGTGTGGGAGGAAGCAAAACGCTTGACAACGGAATTAGCATAAAATGAGCATGATGTACGTAGGAGGTGCATGGGCCATGATGGGCCAGGAGCGGGTGGGGACCATGACGGACCAGCAGCGGGGGGGAGGGGAGTGAGTGAGTGAGTAGAGTGAGTGGAGTGAGTGGAGTGAGTGGAGTGAGTGAGTGGAGTGAGTGGAGTGAGTGAGTGGAGTGAGTGAGTGGAGTGAGTGAGTGGAGTGAGTGGAGTGAGTGGAGTGAGTGAGTGGAGTGAGTGGAGTGAGTGAGTGGAGTGAGTGGAGTGAGTGAGTGGAGTGAGTGAGTGGAGTGAGTGAGTGAGTGGAGTGAGTGAGTGGAGTGAGTGAGTGGAGTGAGTGAGTGGAGCGATGGAGTCAGTGAGTGGAGTGAGTGAGTGGAGTGAGTGGAGCGAGTGAGTGGAGTGAGTGGAGTGAGTGAGTGGAGTGAGTGGAGTGAGTGGAGTGAGTGAGTGAGTGGAGTGAGTGGAGTGAGTGATGGAGTCAGTGAGTGGAGTGAGTGAGTGGAGTGAGTGGAGCGAGTGAGTGGAGTGAGTGGAGTGAGTGAGTGGAGTGAGTGAGTGGAGTGAGTGAGTGGAGTGAGTGGAGTGAGTGATGGAGTCAGTGAGTGGAGTGAGTGGAGTGAGTGGAGTGAGTGGAGTGAGTGAGTGGAGTGAGTGATGGAGTCAGCGAGTGGAGTGAGTGAGTGGAGTGAGTGGAGCGAGTGAGTGGAGTGAGTGAGTGGAGTGAGTGAGTGGAGTGAGTGGAGTGAGTGAAGGGGACCAGACTGTTATTTTTATTTTCATTTCTTGTTGTTTTTTACGTGACTTTACCGAATAGAACCAAAGAGTATGGATCCTTGCAGTCACGAAAGCTTTAAATCTAGAACAGCTATTCAACTTTCATCTTGGTATATTCCTAGTCGGACACCCACTCTCTCTCTCTCTCTATATAAAAAACCCATTTTACCGAGCGACTTTTCTTTTTTTTACCGATTATGTTGCGTGTAATTCTCCCCAGGGATGCTAACGATCACATTGCGCTGTGTGTGCACAGGGGTGGCTGCCGCCGTCCAAGGAAGCCCCTTGGCAATTATTGCATTTCCCGACAGCCTTACCGATGTCTAATCACTCCCCCCACCCCTCCCCCCGCCTCTCTGTGTCGCTCTCTCGCTTTCTTCCAGACAGATTTGAGTGTTGTGAACGCGAGTGGCTCCTTTGTCCGACAGAAGAAGAAGAAGCGATGTCAAGAGTAGTTCCATGCCGTGTTACTGTACGTTAGTGCGATTGGTTGGGGATGACTTGTTTGAGAGGCGTTGGTGGCTAGGAGATGTTAGCTACCTCGCTTGGTATGCAGGAGTTCGTGGGTTTCGTCCCGACCCTGACGCCTGCTGTATATTTTGAGTTGAAATGTCTCTCTTTCTCTCATCATCATAATTGGGTCTTGGAGATGTTAGCTACCTCGCCTGGTATACAGGAGGTCATGGGTTCCATCCCGACCCTGACGCCTGCTGTAAATTTTGAGTTGAAATGTCTCTCTCTCTCTCATCATCATCATCATCACTGGGTCTTGGAGATGTTAACTACCTCGCCTGGTATGCAGGAGGTCGTTGGTTCGATCCCGACCGTGACGCCTGCTGTATATTTTGAGTTGAAATCTCTCTCTCATCATCATCATCACGGGGGCTTAGAGACGTTAGCTACCTCGCCTGGTATACAGGAGGACGTGGGTTCGATCCCGACGCCTGCTGCTGTATATTTGGAGTCTGCGTGTCTCTCTCTCTCTCCCCGTGGTCGTGTGGATTGTTCTCCGGGTCCCCCGGTTTCCACCCCCCACCCCCCCCCCCACATTTATAAGGAATGCCACGCGTTTAGAGTTATATCTGGCTGCTCCAAATTTCCGCGCGATGATGATGATGATAAGCCCACTTCGTGGAGCTATCATTTGTGATTGTCAGGACGCTTCTGACAAAGAGCTACGTAGCTCAGTGGGGGCCTTATCTGGTGAAATAAAACATCGTTTAGTTTTTTTGATAGTTTAGTTTAAATTAAAAAAACGCTAATATTTTTAAATCTCCACGTGTGAACGTGGCCCTCTTTGTTTGAGAGGTGTGCCTGAAGATTGATCACCATATGAAATAGGCCGACGTTTCAGGCAGTGCTCCTTGCCATCACATTGCTTCTTCTTTTGGCCTCCGTGGATTCAACTGCCCCTGCCATGAAGATGGAATCTGGTCACAGTCGTAGTAGTCGTAATACGAATAACAATCATCTTGCGTTCATAAAGGGCCTTTCATATCGAAATCTCAAAGCGCTGTACATTGACAAAAACATCATTGTAAAAACTGCAGGTGACAAGTGTAGATCGTGTAGAATAGATAAATGCCATAACCCCATAATGATAACAATGATGACAACTATGTATGTGTGTTGAACTTCTATCGCACTGTACGTAGCTAACCGTCCTAATCGGAGGTGCAGTGTTGAGTCTATGGGTAGTGTTGAGTCTATGGTAGTGTTGAGTCTATGGGCAGTGTTGAGTCTATGGGCAGTGTTGAGTCTATGGGTAGTGTTGAGTCTATGAGTAGTGTTGAGTCTATGGGTAGTGTTGAGTCTATGGGCAGTGTTGAGTCTATGGTAGTGTTGAGTCTATGGGCAGTGTTGAGTCTATGGGTCATGTTGAGTCTATGGGCAGTGTTTAGTCTATGGTGCAGTGTTGAGTCTATGGGTAGTGTTGAGTCTATGAGTAGTGTTGAGTCTATGAGCAGTGTTGAGTCTATGGGCAGTGTTGAGTCTATGGGTAGTGTTGAGTCTATGGGTAGTGTTGAGTCTATGGGCAGTGTTGAGTCTATGGGTAGTGTTGAGTCTATGGGTAGTGTTGAGTCTATGGGTAGTGTTGAGTCTATGGGCTGTGTTGAGTCTATGGGTCATGTTGAGTCTATGGGCAGTGTTCAGTCTATGGTGCAGTGTTGAGTCTATGGGGAGTGTTGAGTCTATGAGTAGTGTTGAGTCTATGGGCAGTGTTGAGTCTATTGGGTAGTGTTGAGTCTATGGGTAGTGTTGAGTCTATGGGCAGTGTTGAGTCTATGGGTAGTGTTGAGTCTATGGGCAGTGTTGAGTCTATGGGCAGTGTTGAGTCTATGGGTAGTGTTGAGTCTATGGGTAGTGTTGAGTCTATGGGCAGTGTTGAGTCTATGGTAGTGTTGAGTTATGGGCTGTGTTGAGTCTATGGGTAGTGTTGAGTCTATGGGTCATGTTGAGTCTATGGGCAGTGTTCAGTCTATGGGTAGTGTTGAGTCTATGGGTAGTGTTGAGTCTATGAGCAGTGTTGAGTCTATGGGCAGTGTTGAGTCTATGGGTAGTGTTGAGTCTATGGGTAGTGTTGAGTCTATGGGCAGTGTTGAGTCTATGGGTAGTGTTGAGTCTATGGGTAGTGTTGAGTCTATGGGTAGTGTTGAGTCTATGGGCTGTGTTGAGTCTATGGGTAGTGTTGAGTCTATGGGTCATGTTGAGTCTATGGGCAGTGTTCAGTCTATGGTGCAGTGTTGAGTCTATGGGGAGTGTTGAGTCTATGAGTAGTGTTGAGTCTATGGGCAGTGTTGAGTCTATTGGGTAGTGTTGAGTCTATGGGTAGTGTTGAGTCTATGGGCAGTGTTGAGTCTATGGGTAGTGTTGAGTCTATGGGCAGTGTTGAGTCTATGGGCAGTGTTGAGTCTATGGGTAGTGTTGAGTCTATGGGTAGTGTTGAGTCTATGGGCAGTGTTGAGTCTATGGTAGTGTTGAGTTATGGGCTGTGTTGAGTCTATGGGTAGTGTTGAGTCTATGGGTCATGTTGAGTCTATGGGCAGTGTTCAGTCTATGGGTAGTGTTGAGTCTATGGGTAGTGTTGAGTCTATGGGTAGTGTTGAGTCTATGGGTAGTGTTGAGTCTATGAGTAGTGTTGAGTCTATGGGCAGTGTTGAGTCTATGGGTAGTGTTGAGTCTATGGGTCGTGTTGAGTCTATGGGTAGTGTTGAGTCTATGGGTGGTGTTGAGTCTATGTGCAGTGTTGAGTCTATAGGTAGTGTTGAGTCTATGGGTAGTGTTGAGTCTAGGGGTAGTGTTAGTCTCTGTCCAGTTTCCATGTTTAATTTCTTTCGCACCGTACGTAGCCAACCGTGCTTACCTACGCCGGCAACTACAACTTGCAACGCAGATGCAGTCAAGAACGCAGACGGTGATGAAAGACACCAACAACAACAAACAGAATCACGGTGTTAGGTGAAACCCATCGGCGTAACCGCATCCCCCCTTTTCACACCATGGTGCGGTGTAGAATAAAAACACAATCGGACTCGCAGCCAATTTTGCCGATTAAACACATACAAAAAAAAACCTCCTCTCAAAACTACAATTTGTGTGTTTTACCGGGTAAGGCACCAACGGACTCCTCCTCTTGGGAACATTCGACTCAACGAACTTTCAGAGATACGAACGAGCCCCGTCCGTATGTCCAGCTGTGCCTGTTCGGACCGATAGTCGTTTGTTCATCCGCCGCACAATATATAGGGAGGCGGCGGTGGCATCTACATCTGTAACACATGAAGAGCCAGTGGCAACCTACATCTGCAGAACGTGAGAAACCAGTTTTGTCTAACAGGAGATGACACGGCTTTTAAAGCCATTCCCCCGTGTTTAGTGTACACGCCGTACAACTTGTTTGGAATTGACAGGTGTAAAGTTGGACTTATGAATAAATCGACTTACGGACATACCACTGGAACCGAACCCGTTCGTAAGTAGAGGAGTGCCTGCACAGCTGTTTTCTAGAAGCGACCTGATAGCAGCATCGAGCGGACATTTACAACAGCCACGTCGTGCTCTTAAACGCCTGATGTCCATTCTTCAACGTGGATTGGAAAAAAAAAGCTGATATCGTGACCGAGGTGATTGTTCACGCAGGAGTAGCCGGGTGTGTGGTAGCTACCGCGGTGATGGGGGTAGCGCCTTCGCTGTTTGTTGGTAGCTGGTTCGCGGTTCAGACCCAACAGCAGCCCTGGTTAACACTGCGGGCGTATGAACCGTACGAGAGTTTGCGCCCTCCCCCCCCCATCGCCCCGCCGCTGACTTCGCGAGTGGACGTTAAAGAAGACGTTGACGATGTTATCCTGAAATATGGAGGGCACATTTATTTCATAGCGAGAGAGAGACAGTCGTAGAGGGAAGACAATGTTTTTTGAGCCTGGAGTTGAGAATGTACAGGGAGTAAATAACAGCATGGGTAGCTGCGGGAAGGGCGATCTAGCCAACGCGGGCAGCAGAGGAGAAGGAGCGACCTCCCTCTGAGTGGAGGTTGACCGGTGCCTTAAACAGAAAGTCTTGGCTGCTGGAGTAGAGTGAGATGAGAGGGGAGAGGTGGGAGAGAGCGTGGAGGGGAGTGGAGTGAGACACAATTACCTGTATTGGTAGTTCAGATGAGGCCCGCAGTGTAGGGCTGATGTTTTGGTTACAGATTGCTCTTCATATGCGCGTGCCACGTTAAGAAAGTACGCATCATGAAAAAGACGAAAATAACTTTCATGGACCGTGAGTCAACTCTGTAATAGCCGAAGGTCAGCTCATAAAGGTGTATGCAAATCAAGCCATGGTCGGGTGGTTTTATTTTATTTTATGACCCGAGTCACGGAGGGGAGAGGTAGGAGAGTGAGTGGAGTGGAGTGAGATGAGAGGGAGAGAGGTAGGAGAGTTCGTGGAGTGGAGTGAGATGAGAGGGGAGAGGCAGGAGTGTGTGTGGAGGGGAGTGGAGTGAGATGAGAGGGAGAGACAGGAGAGTGAGTGGAGTGGAGTGAGATGAGAGGCAGCAGAGTGAGTGGAGTGGAGTGAGATGAGAGGGAGAGACAGGAGAGTGAGTGGAGTGGAGTGAGATGAGAGGGAGAGGCAGAAGAGTGTGTGGAGTGGAGTGAGATGAGAGGGGAGAGGTAAGAGAGTGAGTGGAGGGGAGTGGAGTGAGATGAGAGGGAGAGGCAGCAGAGTGTGTGGAGTGGAGTGAGATGAGAGGGGAGAGACAGGAGTGTGTGTGGAGTGGAGTGAGATGAGAGGGGAGAGGTAAGAGAGTGAGTGGAGGGGAGTGGAGTGAGATGAGAGGGAGAAGCCGCAGAGTGAGTGGAGTGGAGTGAGATGAGAGGGAGAGACAGGAGTGTGTGTGGAGTGGAGTGAGATGAGAGGGGAGAGACAGGAGAGTTCGTGGAGGGTCACGCAGTGGTAACAGTCGTGCCTCGTAGCGAGTAGCCCCTGGGTTCGACTCCTGACTCGGGCACATTTGTGGGTGTGGAGTGTGTGGGTGTGGAGTGTGTGTGCGCGTTCTCCCCCTGCACTGCAGAGTGAGTGAATGTGTGCGTGTGTGTGTGTGGAGCTGTGGGGAGCGGTGTCACAGTCGGGGGCACAGGTGGTGCATCAGCCAGTCGTCTCAGTCAGCCGACCCGTGGCACCTGCTGGGTCTGCCCCGTGACCTCCTGCCAGCGGGCGTTCGACACTTCACGTGGTAGCCTCAAGGTGCACCTAGCCTGGCACAAGCGTCGTGGTGACGTCACCGCCACTTAGTGGCGAATGGCGGTTGTTGTTGTTGGAGCGGTGGTGGAGCGGTTAGCGCTACGAACCTGGCGACCCGGGTTCGATTCCCGCTCACGGCAAACACGAGTGACGATTTATCTGAACCGGTCCTGGGTCTCCTCTAGGTCGACTCAGCCTCAAATGAGTACCTGCTGCGGTGTGTAAACATCGCCACTGGGGAGACAAAGGCGGTCGGGCGTGGTGCTGGCCACCCACCCCCTCGTGTTGCCGTGTCGGCCTTCGTAGGTGCTGCTCGCTAACAGCACTTGCCCCAAAAGTCTGTTGAGGCTATACGGGGGGGGGGATGTTTGTCTTTGTGAATGCTCGTTTGAGACGTAAATAAATAACTGACTTCCGATCTCTATGAGCACTACACGTTATAAAATAATAATAATAACGACGGCGTTTTACGCATGTTGAAGAGCAGGCGACTAGCAACGACTTGCCCGAGCTCTGCCGTCCTCCATATATCCGGATGTACGTAGCCGGATGTACGTAGCCAGTCGTTGCGACTGGCTACGTGCGGGGGGAAGGAGTGCATAGCTCCGGTGGCTTGGTGATGAGGTGGTGATGGAGATGAGGAGGTGGTGATGATGAGGTGGTGATGGCAATGAAGAGGTGGTGGTCGTGACGATGAGGTGATGATGATGATGAGGATGTGGTGGTGATGATGAGGAGGAGGTGGTGATGATGAGGTGGTGATGGCGGTGATGAGGTGGTGATGGTGATGAGGAGATGGTGATGATGGAAATGATGAGGAGGTAGTGATGGTGATGAAGCGGTGGCTATGATTAAAGTGATGATGAGGTGGTGATAGTGATGAGGTGACGATGATGAGGTGGTGGTGACGATGATGAGGTGGTGATGGTGGTGATGATGAAGAGGTGGTGATGGAGATGAGGAGGTGCTGATGATGAAAGTGATGATGAGGTGGTGATGGTGATGAAGAGGTGGTGATGATGAAAGTGATGATGAGGTGGTGATGGTGATGATGAGGTGGTGAAGGTGATGATCAGGTGCTGATGATGAAAATTATGATGAGGTGGTGATGGTGATGATGAGGTGGTGATGATGAAAGTGATGATGAGGTGGTGATGGTGATGAAGAGGTGGTGATGACAGTGATGAAGAGGTGGTCATGCCGATGATGAGGTGGTGATGATGAAAGTGATGATGAGGTGGTGATGATGATAGTGATGATGAGGTGGTGATGGCGATGATGAGGTGGTGATGGTGATGAAGAGGTGGTGATGGTGATGCAGAGGTGGTGATGGTGACAGTGATGATGAGGTGGTGATGGCGATGATGAGGTGGTGATGGTGATGAAGAGGTGGTGATGGTGATGCAGAGGTGGTGATGATGACAGTGATGAAGAGGTGGTGATGATGACAATGATGATGAGGTGGTGGTGACGATGATGAGGTGGTGATGGTGGTGATGATGAGGAGGTAGTGATGGTAATGAGGAGGTGGTGATGGTGATGAGGTGGCGACGATGAGGTGGTGGTGACGATGATGAGGTGGTGATGGTGGCGATGATGAGGAGGTAGTGATGGTGATGAGGAGGTGGTGATGATGAAAGTGATGATGAGGTTGTGATGGTGATGATGAGGTGGTGATGGTGATGAAGAGGTGGTGGTGATGATGACAATCATGATGATGTGGTGATGGTGATGATGAGGTGGTGATGGTGATGATGAGGTGGTGATGATGAAAGTGATGATGAGGTGGTGATGATGACAGTGATGAAGAGGTGATCATGGCGATGATGAGGTGGTGATGATGAAAGTGATGATGAGGTGGTGATGGCGATGATGAGGTGGTGATGAAGAGGTGGTGATGGTGATGCAGAGGTGGTGATGGTGACAGTGATGATGATGTGGTGATGGCGATGATGAGGTGGTGATGATGAAGGTGATGATGAGGTGGTTATGGTGATGATGAGATGGTGATGATGAGGTGGTGATAGTGATGATGAAGTGGTGGTGGTGACGCTGAGATGGTGACGGTGATGATGAGGTGATGATGGTGATGATGAGGTTGTGATGGTCACGATGATGACAGTGATGATGAGGTGGTGATGGAGATGATGAGGTGGTGATGGTGATGATGAGATGGTGATGATGAGATGGTGATGGTGCTGATGATGAGATGGTGATGGTGATGATGAGGTGGTGATGATGAGGTGGTGATGATGAGGTGGTGATGGTGATGATGAGGTGGTGGTGGTGATGATGAGGTGGTGATGGCGATGATGAGGTGGTGATGGTGATGAAGAGGTGGTGATGATGACAGTGATGAAGAGGTGGTGATGAAAGTGATGATGAGGTGGTGGTGATAGTGATGAGGTGGCGATGATGAGGTGATGATGATGAGGTGGTGATGATGAGGTGGTGATGGTGATGATGAGGTGGTGATGGTGATGATGAGGTGGTGATGGTGATGATGAGGTAGTGATGGTGATGATGTGGCGATGATGAGGTGGTGATGACGATGATGAGGTGGTGATGGTGGTGATGATGAGGAGGTTGTGATGGTGATGAGGAGGTGGTGATGATGAAAGTGATGATGAGGTTGTGATGGTGATGATGAGGTGGTGATGATGAAAGTGATGATGAGGTGGTGATGGTGATGATGAGGTGGTGATGGTGATGAAGAGGTGGTGATGATGACAATTAGGATGATGTGGTGATGGTGATGATGAGGTGGTGATGGTGATGATGAGGTGGTGATGGTGATGATCAGGTGGTGATGATGAAAATTATGATGAGGTGGTGATGGTGATGAGGAGGTGGTGATGATGCAAGTGATGATGAGGTGGTGATGGTGATGAAGAGGTGGTGATGATGACAGTGATGAAGAGGTGGTCATGGCGATGATGAGGTTGTGATGATGAAAGTGATGATGAGGTGGTGATGATGATGATAGTGATGATGAGGTGGTGATGGCGATGATGAGGTGGTGATGGTGATGAAGAGGTGGTGATGGTGATGCAGAGGTGGTGATGATGACAGTGATGAAGAGGTGGTGATGATGACAGTGATGATGAGGTGGTGGTGACGATGATGACGTGGTGATGGTGGTGATGATGAGGAGGTAGTGATGGTAATGAGGAGTTGGTGATGGTGATGAGGTGGCGACGATGAGGTGGTGATGGCGATGATGAGGTGGTGATCATGTCAGTGATGATAAGGTGGTGGTGATAGTGATGAGGTGGCGATGATGAGGTGGTCATGATGACAGTAATGATGAGGTGGTGATGGTGATGATGAGGTGGTGATGTTGATGATGAGGTGGTGATGATGATGAGGTGGTGGTGATGATGAGGTGGTGATGATGAAAGTGATGATGAGGTGGTGATGGTGATGATGAGGTGGTGATGGTGATGGTGAGGTGATGATGATGACAGTGATGATGAGGTGGTGATGGTGATGATGAGGTGTTGATGGTGATGATGAGGTGTTGATGATGAGGTGATGATGAGGTGGTGATGGTGATGATGAGGTGGTGGTGACGATTACAATCATGATGATGTCGTTATGGTGATTATGAGGTGGTGATGGTGATGAAGAGGTGGTAATGATGAAAGTGATGATGAGGTGGTGATAGTGATGATGAGGTGGTGATGGTGATGAAGAGGTGGTGGTGATGATGACAATTATGATGATGTGGGGATGGTGATGATGAGGTGGTGATGGTGATGATGAGGTGGTGATGGTGATGATCAGGTGGTGATGATGAAAATTATGATGAGGTGGTGATGGTGATGAGGAGGTGGTGATGATGAAAGTGATGATGAGGTTGTGATGGTGATGAAGAGGTGGTGATGGTGATGAAGAGGTGGTGATGATGACAGTGATGAAGAGGTGGTGGTGACGATGATGAGGTGGTGATGGTGGTGATGATGAGGAGGTAGTGATGGTAATTAGGAGGTGGTGATGAGGTGGCGACGATGAGGTGGTGATGGCGATGATGAGGTGGTGATGATGACAGTGATGATGAGGTGGTGGTGGTGATAGTGATGAGGTGGCGATGATGAGGTGGTCCTGATGACAGTAATGATGAGGTGGTGATGGTGATGATAAGGTGGTGATGTTGATGATGAGGTGGTGGTGGTGATGATGAGGTGGTGATGATGAAAGTGATGATGAGGTGGTGATGGTGATGACGAGGTGGTGGTGATGATGATAAGGTGATGATGACAGTGATGATGAGGTGGTGATGGTGATGATGAGGTGGTGATGGTGATGGTGAGGTGATGATAATGATGATGATGAAGTGGTGATGGTGATGATGAGGTGGTGATGGTGAGGTGATGATGATGGTGATGATGAGGTGGTGATGGTGATGATGAGGTGGTGATGATGACATTGATGATGAGGTGGTGATGGTGATTATAATGTGGTGATGGTCATGCTGAGGTGGTGATGATGAGGTGATGATGGTGATGAGGAGGTGGTGATGGTGATGATGAGATGGTGATGGTGATGATGAAGTGGCGATGGTGATGATGAGGTGGTGATGGCGATGATGAGGTGGTGATGATGACAATGATGATGAGGTGGTGATGGTGATGATGAGGTGGTGATGGTGATGATGAGGTGATGGTGATGATGATGAGGTGGTGATGGTGATGATGAGGTGGTGATGGTGATGATGAGGTGGTGATGATGACAGTGATGAGGTGGTGATGGTTATTATGAGGTCATGATGATGAGGTGGTGATGATGAGGTGATGATGAGGTGGTGATGGTGATGATAAGATGGTGATGGTGATGCTGAGGTGGTGATGATGAGGTGGTGATGGTGATGATGATCTGGTGATGGTGATGATGAGGTGGTGACGGTGATGATGAGGTGGTGATGGTGATGATGAGGTGGTGATGGTGATGATGAGGTGGTGATAATGAGGTGGTGGTGGTGATGAGGTGGTGATGGTGCTGATGATGAGATGGTGATGGTGATGATGAAGTGGTGATGGTGATGAGGTGGCGATGATGAGGAGATGACGAGGTGGTGATGGTAATGATGAGGTGATGAAGACAGTGATGATGAGGTGGTGATGGTAATGATGAGGTGGTGATGGTGATGTTGAGGTGGTGATGGTGATGTTGAGGTGGTGATGATGAGGTGGTGATAACGAGGTGTGATGGTGATGATGAGGTGGTGATGGTGGTGATGAGGTGGTGGTGATGATGACAGTGATGAGGTGGTGATGGTGATTATGAGGTGGTGATGGTGAGGTGGTGATGATGAGGTGATGATGAGGTGGTGATGGTGATGATTAGATGGTGATGGTGATGCTGAGGTGGTGATGATGAGGTGGTGATGGTGATGATGAGCTGGTGATGGTGATGATGAGGTGGTGATGGTGAAGATGAGGTGGTGATGGTGATAATGAGGCGGTGATGATGAGGTGGTGGTGATGATGAGGTGGTGATGGTGCTGATGATGAGATGGTGATGGTGATGATGAGGTGGTGATGGTGATGAGGTGGCGATGATGAGGTGATGATGAGGTGGTGATGGTAACGATGAGGTGGTGAAGACAGTGATGATGAGGTGGTGATGGTAATGATGATGTGGTGATGGTGATGTTGAGGTGGTGATGGTGACGATGAGGTGGTGAGAGTGCTGATGATGAGATGGTGATGGTGATGATGAAGTGGTGATGGTGATGAGGTGGCGATGATGAGGTGATGACGAGGTGGTGATGGTAATGATGAGGTGATGAAGACAGTGATGATGAGGTGGTGATGGTAATGATGAGGTGGTGATGGTGATGTTGAGGTGGTGATGGTGACGATGAGGTGGTGATTGTGATGATGAGGTGGTGATAACGATGTGGTGATGGTGATGATGAGGTGGTGATGGTGGTGATGAGGTGGTGGTGATGATGACAGTGATGAGGTGGTGATTATGAGGTGGTGATGATGAGGTGGTGATGATGAGGTGATGATGAGGTGGTGATGGTGATGATAGATGGTGATGGTGATGCTGAGGTGGTGATGATGAGGTGGTGATGGTGATGATGATCTGTTGATGGTGATGATGAGGTGGTGACGGTGATGATGAGGTGGTGATGGTGATGATGAGGTGGTGATGGTGATGATGAGGTGGTGATAATGAGGTGGTGGTGGTGATGATGAGGTGGTGATGGTGCTGATGATGAGATGGTGATGGTGATGATGAAGTGGTGATGGTGATGAGGTGGCGATGATGAGGAGATGACGAGGCGGTGATGGTAATGATGAGGTGATGAAGACAGTGATGATGAGGTGGTGATGGTAATGATGAGGTGGTGATGGTGATGTTGAGGTGGTGATGGTGATGTTGAGGTGGTGATGATGAGGTGGTGATAACGAGGTGTGATGGTGATGATGAGGTGGTGATGGTGGTGATGAGGTGGTGGTGATGATGACAGTGATGAGGTGGTGATGGTGATTATGAGGTGGTGATGGTGAGGTGGTGATGATGAGGTGATGATGAGGTGGTGATGGTGATGATAAGATGGTGATGGTGATGCTGAGGTGGTGATGATGAGGTGGTGATGGTGATGATGAGCTGGTGATGGTGATGATGAGGTGGTGATGGTGAAGATGAGGTGGTGATGGTGATAATGAGGCGGTGATGATGAGGTGGTGGTGGTGATGATGAGGTGGTGATGGTGCTGATGATGAGATGGTGATGGTGATGATGAGGTGGTGATGGTGATGAGGTGGCGATGATGAGGTGATGATGAGGTGGTGATGGTAACGATGAGGTGGTGAAGACAGTGATGATGAGGTGGTGATGGTAATGATGATGTGGTGATGGTGATGTTGAGGTGGTGATGGTGACGATGAGGTGGTGAGAGTGCTGATGATGAGATGGTGATGGTGATGATGAAGTGGTGATGGTGATGAGGTGGCGATGATGAGGTGATGACGAGGTGGTGATGGTAATGATGAGGTGATGAAGACAGTGATGATGAGGTGGTGATGGTAATGATGAGGTGGTGATGGTGATGTTGAGGTGGTGATGGTGACGATGAGGTGGTGATTGTGATGATGAGGTGGTGATAACGATGTGGTGATGGTGATGATGAGGTGGTGATGGTGGTGATGAGGTGGTGGTGATGATGACAGTGATGAGGTGGTGATGGTGATTATGAGGTGGTGATGGTGATGATGAGGTGGTGATGATGAGGTGATGATGAGGTGGTGATGGTGATGATAAGATGGTGATGGTGATGCTGAGGTGGTGATGATGAGGTGGTGATGGTGAGCTGGTGATGGTGATGATGAGGTGGTGATGGTGATGATGAGGTGGTGATGGTGATAATGAGGCGGTGATGATGAGGTGTTGGTGGTGATGATGAGGTGGTGATGGTGCTGATGATGAGATGGTGATGGTGATGATGAGGTGTTGATGGTGATGAGCTGCGATGATGAGGTGATGATGAGGTGGTGATGGTAACGATGAGGTGGTGAAGACAGTGATGATGAGGTGGTGATGGTAATGATGATGTGGTGATGGTGATGTTGAGGTGGTGATGGTGACGATGAGGTGGTGATGGTGATGATGAGGTGGTGATGGTGATGATGAGGTGGTGATAACGAGGTGGTGATGGTGATGATGAGGTGGTGATGGTGGTGATGATGAGGGGGTGATGGTGATGATGAGGTGGTGATGGTGATGAGGTGGCGATGATGAGGTGATGATGAGGTGGTGATGGTGATGATGAGGTGGTGATGGTGATGATGAGGTGGTGACGGTGAGGAAGAGGTGGTGATGATGATAAGGTGGTGATGGTGATGATGAGATGGTGATGATGAGGTGGTGATGGTGATGATAGCGTGGTGATGATGAGGTCGTGATGGTGGTGATGATGAGGTGGTGGTGATGATGAGGTGGTGATGATGATGAGGTGGTGATAATGAGGTAGTGATGATGAGGTGGTGATAATGAGGTGGTGATGGTGATGATGAGGTGGTGATGGTGGTGAGGTGGCGATGATGAGGTGATGATGAGGTGGTGATGGTGATGCTGAGGTGATGATGACAGTGATGATGACGTGGTGATGTTAATGATGAGGTGATGATGACAGTGATGATGAGGTGGTGATGATGATAGTGATGATGAGGTGGTGATGACAATGATGAGGTGGTGATGATGAGGTGGTGATGGCGGTGATGAGGTGGTGATGTTGATGAGGAGATGGTGATGATGAAAATGATGAGGAGGTAGTGATGGCCATGATGAGTTGGTGATGGTGATGAAGAGGTGGCGATGATGAAAGTGATGATGAGGTGGTGATGGTGATGATGAGGTGGTGATGGTGATGATGAGGTGGTGACGGTGAGGATGAGGTGGTGATGATGATGATAAGGTGGTGATGGTGATGATGAGATGGTGATGATGAGGTGGTGATGGTGATGATGACGTGGTGATGATGAGGTGGTGATGGTGGTGATGATGAGGTGGTGGTGATGATGAGGTGGTGATGATGATGAGGTGGTGATAATGAGGTGGTGATGATGATGAGGTGGTGATAATGAGGTGGTGATGGTGATGATGAGGTGGTGATGGTGGTGATGATGAGGTGGTGATGGTGATTATGAGGTGGTGATGGTGATGAGGTGGCGATGATGAGGTGATGATGAGGTGGTGATGGTTATGCTGAGGTGATGATGACAGTGATGATGAGGTGGTGATGTTGATGATGAGGTGATGATGACAGTGATGATGAGGTGTTGATGATGATAGTGATGATGAGGTGGTGATGACAATGATGAGGTGGTGATGATGAGGTGGTGATGGCGGTGATGAGGTGGTGATGTTGATGAGGAGATGGTGATGATGAAAATGATGAGGAGGTAGTGATGGCCATGATGAGGTGGTGATGGTGATGAAGAGGTGGCGATGATGAAAGTGATGATGAGGTGGTGATGGTGATGATGAGGTGGTGATGATGATGAGGTTATGATGACAGTGATGATGAGGTGGTGGTGACGATGATGAGGTGGTGATGGTGGTGATGATGAGGAGGAGGTAGTGATGGTAATGAGGAGGTGGTGATGGTGATAAGGTGGCGAAGATGAGGTGGTGGCGATGATGAGGTGGCGATGATGAGGTGGTGATGATGACAGTAATGATGAGGTGGTGATGGGGATGACGAGATGGTGATGATGAGGTGATGATGACAGTGATGATGAGATGGTGATGGTGATGATGAGGTGGTGATGATGACAGTGATGATGAGGTGGTGATGGTGATGATGAGGTGGTGATGGTGATGATGAGGTGGTGATGATGACAGTGATGATGAGGTGGTGATGGTGATGATGAGGTGATGATGACAGTGATGATGAGGTGGTGATGGTGATGATGAGGTGATGATGACAGTGATGATGAGGTGGTGATGGTAATGATGAGGTGGAGATGGTGATGATGAGGTCGTGATGGTGATCATGAGGTGGTGATGGTGATGATGAGGTGGTGATGGTGACGATGAGGTGGTGATGATGACAGTGATGATGAGGTGGTGATGGTGATGATGAGGTGGTGATGGTAATGATGAGGTGGAGATGGTGATGATGAGGTCGTGATGGTGATCATGAGGTGGTGATGGTGATGATGAGGTGGTGATGGTGACGATGAGGTGGTGATGATGACAGTGATGATGAGGTGGTGATGGTGATTATGAGGTGGTGATGGTGATGATGAGGTGAAGATGACAGTGATGACGAGGTGGTGATGGTGATGATGAGGTGATGATGACAGTGATGATGAGGTGGTGATGGTAATGATGAGGTGGAGATGGTGATGATGAGGTCGTGATGGCAATGATGAGGTGGTGATGGTGAAGATGAGGTTGCGATGATGAGGTGATGATGAGGTGGTGATGGTGATGATGAGGTGATGATGACATTAATGATGAGGTGGTGATGGTGATGATGAGTTGGTGATGGCGATGATGAGGTGGTGATGGTGATGAAGAGGTGGTGATGGTGATGATCAGGTGGTGATGGTGATGATGAGGTGGTGATGGGGATGATGAGATGGTGATGATGAGATTGTGATGGTGATGATGAGATCGTGATGGTGATGATGAGGTGGTGATGATGAGGTGGTGATGGTGATGATGAGGTGGTGATAGTGATGATGAGGTGGTGATGGTAATGATGATGTGGTGATGGTGATGTTGAGGTGGTGATGGTGACGATGAGGTGGTGATGGTGATGATGAGGTGGTGATGGTGATGATGAGGTGGTGATAACGAGGTGGTGATGGTGATGATGAGGTGGTGATGGTGGTGATGATGAGGGGGTGATGGTGATGATGAGGTGGTGATGGTGATGAGGTGGCGATGATGAGGTGATGATGAGGTGGTGATGGTGATGATGAGGTGGTGATGGTGATGATGAGGTGGTGACGGTGAGGAAGAGGTGGTGATGATGATAAGGTGGTGATGGTGATGATGAGATGGTGATGATGAGGTGGTGATGGTGATGATAGCGTGGTGATGATGAGGTCGTGATGGTGGTGATGATGAGGTGGTGGTGATGATGAGGTGGTGATGATGATGAGGTGGTGATAATGAGGTAGTGATGATGATGAGGTGGTGATAATGAGGTGGTGATGGTGATGATGAGGTGGTGATGGTGGTGAGGTGGCGATGATGAGGTGATGATGAGGTGGTGATGGTGATGCTGAGGTGATGATGACAGTGATGATGAGGTGGTGATGTTAATGATGAGGTGATGATGACAGTGATGATGAGGTGGTGATGATGATAGTGATGATGAGGTGGTGATGACAATGATGAGGTGGTGATGATGAGGTGGTGATGGCGGTGATGAGGTGGTGATGTTGATGAGGAGATGGTGATGATGAAAATGAAGAGGAGGTAGTGATGGCCATGATGAGTTGGTGATGGTGATGAAGAGGTGGCGATGATGAAAGTGATGATGAGGTGGTGATGGTGATGATGAGGTGGTGATGGTGATGATGAGGTGGTGACGGTGAGGATGAGGTGGTGATGATGATAAGGTGGTGATGGTGATGATGAGATGGTGATGATGAGGTGGTGATGGTGATGATGACGTGGTGATGATGAGGTGGTGATGGTGGTGATGATGAGGTGGTGGTGATGATGAGGTGGTGATGATGATGAGGTGGTGATAATGAGGTGGTGATGATGATGAGGTGGTGATAATGAGGTGGTGATGGTGATGATGAGGTGGTGATGGTGGTGATGATGAGGTGGTGATGGTGATTATGAGGTGGTGATGGTGATGAGGTGGCGATGATGAGGTGATGATGAGGTGGTGATGGTTATGCTGAGGTGATGATGACAGTGATGATGAGGTGGTGATGTTGATGATGAGGTGATGATGACAGTGATGATGAGGTGTTGATGATGATAGTGATGATGAGGTGGTGATGACAATGATGAGGTGGTGATGATGAGGTGGTGATGGCGGTGATGAGGTGGTGATGTTGATGAGGAGATGGTGATGATGAAAATGATGAGGAGGTAGTGATGGCCATGATGAGGTGGTGATGGTGATGAAGAGGTGGCGATGATGAAAGTGATGATGAGGTGGTGATGGTGATGATGAGGTGGTGATGATGATGAGGTTATGATGACAGTGATGATGAGGTGGTGGTGACGATGATGAGGTGGTGATGGTGGTGATGATGAGGAGGAGGTAGTGATGGTAATGAGGAGGTGGTGATGGTGATAAGGTGGCGAAGATGAGGTGGTGGCGATGATGAGGTGGCGATGATGAGGTGGTGATGATGACAGTAATGATGAGGTGGTGATGGGGATGACGAGATGGTGATGATGAGGTGATGATGACAGTGATGATGAGATGGTGATGATGAGGTGGTGATGATGACAGTGATGATGAGGTGGTGATGGTGATGATGAGGTGGTGATGGTGATGATGAGGTGGTGATGATGACAGTGATGATGAGGTGGTGATGGTGATGATGAGGTGATGATGACAGTGATGATGAGGTGGTGATGGTGATGATGAGGTGATGATGACAGTGATGATGAGGTGGTGATGGTAATGATGAGGTGGAGATGGTGATGATGAGGTCGTGATGGTGATCATGAGGTGGTGATGGTGATG
Source organism: Petromyzon marinus (assembly GCF_048934315.1). NCBI lineage: Eukaryota > Metazoa > Chordata > Hyperoartia > Petromyzontiformes > Petromyzontidae > Petromyzon > Petromyzon marinus. Next base: position 7,580,569 of record NC_133723.1, read on the forward strand.
ATGAGGTGGTGATGGTGACGATGAGGTGGTGATGATGACAGTGATGATGAGGTGGTGATGGTGATGATGAGGTGGTGATGGTGATGATGAGGTGGTGATGGTGATGATGAGGTGGTGATGATGAGGTGGTGATGGTGATTATGAGGTGGTGATGGTGATGATGAGGTGAAGATGACAGTGATGACGAGGTGGTGATGGTGATGATGAGGTGATGATGACAGTGATGATGAGGTGGTGATGGTAATGATGAGGTGGAGATGGTGATGATGAGGTCGTGATGGCAATGATGAGGTGGTGATGGTGAAGATGAGGTTGCGATGATGAGGTGATGATGAGGTGGTGATGGTGATGATGAGGTGATGATGACATTAATGATGAGGTGGTGATGGTGATGATGAGTTGGTGATGGCGATGATGAGGTGGTGATGGTGATGAAGAGGTGGTGATGGTGATGATCAGGTGGTGATGGTGATGATGAGGTGGTGATGGGGATGATGAGATGGTGATGATGAGATTGTGATGGTGATGATGAGATCGTGATGGTGATGATGAGGTGGTTATAGTGATGATGAGGTGGTGGTGGTGATGATGAGATGGTGATGGTGATGATGAGGTGATGATGGTGATGATGAGGTGGTCATGGTGATGATGAGGTGGTGATGGTGATGATGAGATGGTGATGGTGATGATGAGATGGTGATGGTGATGATGAGGAGGTGATGGTGATGATGAGGTGGTGATGATGATGATGAGGTGGTGATAATGAGGTTGTGATGGTGATGATGAGGTGGTGACGGTGTTCATGATGAGGTGGTGATGGTGATGAGGTTGCGCTGATGAGGTGATGATGAGGTGGTGATGGTAACGATGAGGTGATGATGACAGTGATGATGAGGTGGTGATGGTAATGATGAGTTGGTGATGGTGATGTTGAGGTGGTGATGGTGACGATGTTGTGGTGATGGTGATGATGAGGTGGTGATGACAGTGATGATGAGGTGGTGATGGTGATGATGAGGTGATGATGACAGTGATGATGAGGTGGTTATGGTGATGATGAGGTGATGATGACAGTGATGATGAGGTGGTGATGGTAATGATGAGGTGGTGATGGTGATGATGAGGTGGTGATGGTGATGATGAGGTGGTGATGGTGACGATGAGGTAGTGATGGCAATGATGAGGTGGTGATGGTGATGATGAGGTTGCGATGATGAGGTGATGATGAGGTGGTGATGGTGATGATGAGGTGGTGATGACAGTGATGATCAGGTGGTGATGGTGATGATGAGGTGGTGATGGCGATGATGAGGTGGTGATGGTGATGATTCGGTGGTGATGGTGATGATCAGGTGGTGATGGTGATGAAGAGATGGTGATGGAGATGATGAGGTGGTGATGGTGATTATGAGGTGGTGATGGGGATGATGAGATCGTGATGGTGATGATGAGATGGTGATGGAGATGATGAGGTGGTGATCGTGATGATGAGATGGTGATGGTGAGGTGGTGATGGTGATGATGAGGTGGTGATGGTGATGATGAGGTGGTGATGGTGACGATGAGGTAGTGATGGCAATGATGAGGTGGTGATGGTGATGATGAGGTTGCGATGATGAGGTGATGATGAGGTGGTGATGGTGATGATGAGGTGGTGATGACAGTGATGATGAGGTGGTGATGATGAGGTGGTGATGGCGATGATGAGGTGGTGATGGTGATGATGCGGTGGTGATGGTGATGATGAGGTGGTGATGGTGATGAAGAGATGGTGATGGAGATGATGAGGTGGTGATGGTGATTATGAGGTGGTGATGGGGATGATGAGATGGTGATGGTGATGATGAGATGGTGATGGAGATGATGAGGTGGTGATCGTGATGATGAGATGGTGATGGTGATGATGAGGTGGTGATGGTGATGATGAGGTGGTGATAGTGATGATGAAGTGGTGGTGGTGACGCTGAGATGGTGACGGTGATGATGAGGTGATGATGGTGATGATGAGGTTGTGATAGTCATGATAATGACAGTGATGATGCGGTGGTGATGGCGATGATGAGGTGGTGATGGTGATGATGAGATGTTGATGGTGATGATGAGATGGTGATGGTGCTGATGATGAGATGGTGATTGTGATGATGAGGTGGTGATGATGAGGTGGTGATGATGAGGTGGTGATGGTGATGATGAGGTGGTGGTGGTGATGATGAGGTGGTGATGGCGATGATGAGGTGGTGATGGTGATGAAGAGGTGGTGATGACAGTGATGAAGAGGTGGTGATGATGACAGTGATGATGAGGTGGTGATGGCGATGATGAGCTGGTGATGATGAGGTGGTGATGGTGATGATAAGATGGTGATAATGAAAATGATGATGCGGTAGTGATGGCGATGATGAGGTGGTGATGGTGATGAAGAGGTAGTGATGATGACAGTGATGATGAGGTGGTGACGATGATGAGGTGGTGATGGTGATGAATAGGTGGTGATAATGACAGTGATGATGAGGTGGTGGTGACGATGATGAGGTGGTGATGGTGGTGATGATGAGCAGGTAGTGAAGGTAATGAGGAGGTGGTGATGGTGATGAGGTAGCGACTATGAGGTGGTGATGGCGATGATGAGGTGGTGATGACGACAGTGATGATGAGGTGGTCGTGATGATGATGAGGTGGTGATGGTGGTGATGATGAGGAGGAGGTAGTGATGGTAATGAGGAGGTGGTGATGGTGATAAGGTGGCGAAGATGAGGTCGTGGTGGCGATGATGAGGTGATGATGACAGTGGTGATGAGGTGCTGATGGTGATGATGAGGTGGCGATGGTGATGATGAAGTGGTGATGGGGATGATGAGATGCTGATGGTGATGATGAGGTGGTGATGATGACAGTGATGATGAGGTGGTGATGGTGATGATGAGGTGGTGATTATGAGGTGGTGATGGTGATGATGAGGTGGTGATGACAGTGATGACGAGGCGGTGATGGTGGTGATGAAGTGATGATGACAGTGATGATGAGGTGGTGATGGTGATGATGAGGTGATGATGACAGTGATGATGAGGTGGTGATGGTGATGATGAGGTTGTGATGGTGATGATGAGGTGGTGGTAGTGATGATGAGCTGGTGGTGGTGATGAGGTGGTGATGATGAGGTGGTGATGGTGATGATGAGTTGGTGATGGTGATGATGATGATATGGTGATGGTGATGATGAGGTGGTGATGATGAGGTGGTGATGGTGATGATGAGGTGTGATGGTCATGATGAGGTGGTGGTAGTGATGAGGTGTTGATGATGAGGTGGTGATGATGAGTTTGTGATCGTGATGATGAGATGGTGATGATGAGGTGGTGATGGTGATGATGAGATGGTGATGATGAGGTGGTGATGATGAGGTGGTGATGATGAGGTGGTGATGATGAGGTGGTGATGGTGATGATGAGGTCGTGATGGTGATGATGAGGTGGTGATGATGAGGTGGTGATGATGAGGTGGTCATGATGAGGCGGTGATGGCGATGATGAGGTGGTGATGATGAGGTGGTGATGGTATGTATGTTGAACTTATTTCGCACCACACGTAGCCAACCGTGCTACACGGAGGTGTGTGAAGGACAGCAAACTAAACACAACCAAAAGCAGCTCTAAAGAAATGAGTTTGTCCATCGGGATGACTTCAAAGTGCGTCGCTCCAGTGGCTTCCAAATATCGGAAGGGAAGATCGTTCCAGACGGCCGCAGAAGTGTTCACGTTCTGTTTACGTGACAACCCTTACGAGTTGGCTGTGTCGGGTGGTGGCGGGTTTAACGACACATTCATATATCTACGCGATCTCACCCAACAAAAACCGCTTTTATGAATTACCTTACACTATGTAACACCATTTTTGTCCCTGGGTAGTAAGTGTTATTTTTTAATTGCTCATGCCTACAAAGTCTAGACAATGGCTAGTATTATTCTCCACAAACTTTGCTTTTGTGACCAGGACTCTACGTGAAGGAGAGACACAAATGCACACCACGTTTTCTCATTGACAATAGGTACATTTCAAAATATCAATGTTCTGGTCACAAAGGCAAAGTTTGTGGGTAATAAAAAACATTTTCTGTACTTTTGAGGCAAAAGCAATAAGGAAATAACACTTACTAGCCAGGGACAAATGTATTATTTTGGTTACACAGTGTTATTATTAAAGACAATGCCATACATTACCAGAGCATGTTCACCACAAGTCCTCTGTGAGCTCAATGCAGACTTGATTCCTTGCAAAAGGTATCTATTTAATGTTTGAACATATTAACACCTTATTCATATTCTTGGTTCTTTCGGTAAAGTCACGTAGAAGGGAAACAATAACATAATAAAAACATAAAACAATACAATTCTCACGACGTTTCGACAGCAACACAAGCAATCATCATCAGGTGTGAAAACCACAGCAAGAAATTATTTATTATTTTTATTGTTTCCTTTCTACGTGGTGACTTTACCGAAAGAACCAAGAATATGAATCCCCGCAGTTACGAAAGCTTTAAATAAAAATATTAACACCTTAATAATAAAGGTTTCTTTTGGTTTAAATTGCGTAAATTTAAATGTGTCGCTAAACCCGCCACCGCCCACACAGGCAATTCGTAAGGTTTGCCACGTAAACAGAACGTGCCAATAAGTTATCACTTCATCCCACCGCTGTGTTGCAGAGTAAACACACAACATTTACAATTGTATTTACTCTCCAACACACCGGTGGGCTGAAGCAGCAAACAATTGGCGCCTTTTCTTTACGTGACAAACCTTACTGGCTGTGTCGGGTGGTGGCGGGTGTTACGACACAACATTTACCACTTACGCGATCTAGCCCCAACAAAATCCTTTATTTCATTAATAATATTAGTCGCGAAGGCCTTGCGTGGGAAACTGATGTTAACAGCTTTTTTTAAAATCGCCACAAAGGGTAAGCTCCTTTTTCCTTCTTTGATACTGCCAATTTTTTTTTTTTTAAAAGTTGCCCTCGAGTGACGGAGCCGACGAGAATCCGTACGCGGTCGCGTCTCGCTCATTTGCCCCTCCCCACCCACCCCACCCCCCCCCCCTGCTCAAACAAGAAACGTTTAGCAATGAGAGCAGTCATCGAACTTTAGCATTGACGTCGACGATGATTTCGGGCTGCGATAGCGGAGCCTCGCTGGTGGCAAGGCAGGGGGAGGGGGGGGGGCCGACGGAGGTATTACCGCGCGCTGTGCAGGGGATCGTTAAAAAAATATATATATGTGTAATTTAACGCTGATATAAAACAGAACGGATTGTACTACTACGCTGTCTGTAACGTGACAAAACAAACACTCTTGGGTTCTTTCGGTTAAGTCACGTGGGTATAAAATAAAATAAATCACGACGTTTCGGGCGCAGCACCAAGCGTCTGTCATGTGGTGGGAAAGTCCACGGTCCTGCGGCTGACCATCACCGCCAACCGTGATCTATCCACTGTTGGATGACCATGTCCCCCGTGGTCAAAGCTACGAGTTGGAGGGGGGGGGGGGGGACCCCTTTGACATCCACCATGAGATTTATTTTACGAACACCACTGTGTACAAGAGCAACAAATATGTATTTAAAACTGCGGTTTAAATTTTTTTTTTTTACTTTTTCATGAAATTGTTGTCAAATTACGTTCCAGGTTTAATTCTCATTTCAGTAGAGCAGCGACGCCGCATTGGTGCGAAGAGGCAAGAGGCGCTGCGTAGCCGGTCGCGGTCGTGCCCCTCCGCCCCCGCTCCCCACCCCGTAACAGCGTTAAATGTTCGATACCGTGAGCGTAACGACGACGTGGAACCACCGCGATACACAACAGCCTCGAGGTGCGAAGAGACAAATCACAGTACTGGAGGCCCCACCAGACTGATCGCCTTACCACCCCCACCTCGAGCTGATAATAATGTCGTGACTACGCCAGGGACATTGAGGTCGTGGGTTCAATGCCTAATCATGACCCCTGTATATCTGAAATTTGCGTATATATCTCTCTCTCTCTTTTTTTCCCCGTGCTCGCAAGGAATGTTTCTTCTTCTTGTTGTTGTTGTCTCCGAGCCGACCTCCAGGTTTTGACCCCCTCCACGTTTAGGAATCGGCGCCGCGCGTTTCTCGGCAGGAGGTCGGCGTCCTGCGGGTCCGGAGCCGCGTGTCCCGCGGCTCTTTTGAGGCTTCCCGTCCTCGCGGATCTTTGGCCGCTGCAGCCCTTCCAAGCTGATGAAGGAGTCACCACGCCACTGACTTCAACACAACGCACATGCCCGTGACGCGTCCTGACCACCACCACCACCACCGCCGCCACCCCCAGCCAGCTCGCCTTTTCTTCACGGAGCACCCGAGTTGCGTTATTCAAACCCACGTGCATCTCATTCTGTCTCTCAAGTGTAAATCCACGTGTGCACCCACCGGTCCCCACGCTTCTCTACGCACACGACGCATCGCGATCCTCTCTGCACGCAAACAAATAACAAAGGACGTCAACAAAAAACGCCGAATCGGACATGCAAGATTCGATGCGCCTACAGGGGACTCCACCACGTCTAGATTTGAAGCTTTCGTGACTGCAAGGATTCACGCTCTTTTGGTGTTATTCGGTAAAGTCACGTGGATAAAATAAAGCAAAATAAAAGACGTACGGACAGGTTTGTTCGTATCTCTGAAAGTTCCCAAGTCGAATGTTGGTAAGTAGAGGAAAAAAATATTAATTTATTTTGTTTTATTTTATCTACGTGACTTTTACCGAATAATACCAAAGAGTGTAACACCTCTACAAACCAACATTCTACTTGGGAACTTTCAAAGATACGAACAAACCTGTCCGTATGTCCAGATGCCTGTTCGAATCGAGTCCTAAGTTCAACAGATGGCGGTAGTGCCATCTACATCTGCATAACGTGAAGAACCAGTGGCATCTGTATCTACAGGAGATTATACACCTTTTGAAGCCATTCCCCCTGTGTAGTGTACATGCCACGCAACACGTTTGAAATCGACAGGAGTAAAGTTGGACTTACGAACAAACCGACTTACGAACAGACCTCTGGACCTTAACTCGTTCGTAAGTAGAGGAGTCAATGTAGATTCAAAAACGATTTTTTCCCCCCCCTTTTATTTTATTCAACAAGACGGGGAATCCATTTCGGATGTCCCACAAAGCGATGCATCGCCCTTTCGTGCTAGAAAACGCAGCCACAGAAGCGGATATCACAGAGCTGCCTCTGAGATCCCTTCACGCAGTATGGGGCAGTACTGTCCCGGTCGCCTTGCCACTGAGAGCATCGTGTCGCACTCAACTCGATATCGTTATTCACATTAAGTGCAAAATCAAATGTCACGTAATGTTCGCGTGTGTGTGTGTGTGTGCAGATATGGGTGACCGGGATTAGACCATCGACTCACCACAACTTGAGAAACCCGGTTTAATCATGGGCAGGGCTGTGACCCGGAGTCTAACCCAGGTTGTAAGGTCGTACAGGCTCAGCGGAATGACCTCTGGAGCCCACCCGGCCACTTCTACCCCAACACCCAACACATTAACGGAGGACACCGTGGCGCTGAATAAAAAAAAACAGAGTGTATGATAGGTGACGTTTCACGCAGTGGCCCTTTGTCCCCAGCGCAAAGAGAGGCCATTGTTGTGAAGAAGGGCCATTGCCCGAAACGTCACCTGTTATATATTTTAAAATCTGAAGGTCACAGTGTTGTTATTAACGAATATGTTGAGTGCAATTGTTCATTGTGCACTGCTGCCATCGTAGTAGCAGCAGCAGCAGCACTATCACCAAATAATAAGTTTGATTTTAATTGATTCATAAAATAATGATGTATGATCATTCCGAATATGATAATACCTCTAAGAGGATTGTGTCAACTTTGGCTGTCGCCTGATGATGCTGGTTGTAATTACTGGCGAAACGTCGTACTCGAATTGCAAATGTTGTGGGTTCACTCTCCAACACACCGGTGTGCTGTGCTAGTGTAGCGACGTCGCTGGATGTCACCATGCTGCGGGTGTAGTACCGGCACTAGAGGGCCACGGTGTGCGCTGGATAATAGCGCTGGATGGCACCAGGCTGTAAGTGCAGTGTGTTGTATATACCGGGTATTTAAATATTGATGTAAATAATAAAAAAAAATAATTGAAGTTTGAACAAATGCGTAATTATCCGAAATTATGTTAATTGATGCAATTATGCGCGTAAATTATGCTAATTCGAGAAATAATCGTATTCAATTATGCGAATGTATGCGACTATGCTAATGCGAGCCATTGTTATAATTAGGCTTAGCTTCGTTGCCCAGGGTCGTATCATCAATCAGGATAAGACAATTAATTGTATGAAGTTATGCAGGTGTGATGTAAGTATGCTAGGTTAAGCTCGGCTTCATTGTCTAGGTTCGTATTATCGATCGGGATAATACAATTATTCTCGCTTTAACATTTACTGATTATGTATTAGTGTGTTTATGTCAGGTCTCCAAATTCAAATCTCACCGCAAGATACAGTTCTTAAAATTAATATTATTAAGCATGAACTTAGGAAAGAAACACTCAAACACTTCTGTGTTAAGCAATTTTAATTCTAAACAAAACCTTAACACACTAATATGCGAATTCTAATCCTTGAAATTGTCAACACAGTACTCCAGGAGATGTTCCCCTCATTGATCCATACATCTAACCCTCAATGATCACGTTTGTGAACTGGGTAACAGAACAATTGATTACTTCCTCAGAGTACGCGAGCATACACGGCGATAGGAACCAAAAGTCCTTAAAAATTCATGCAACGATATTCATACGAAAGGCAATAAAAGCAATTATTATACTCCAAAGGCAAAAGTATACGGTAATTAATTCACGAGCAAGATTACGTAATTGCGAAATGTCTTGGAATAAGGGTGTGTGGCAGTACGCCTGCTTCAGTAAATACTCATCAATTGGCTGAGGTTTCAATAAATTCACGGGCAGATTCTGTGATCAAAAGAAGGATTTCAACACAATATTCTCCCTGTGAGTGTGTGGATTCGTAACTCAGGTTTTTAAACGTTTAGTTTTCATCGATGAATTCGTGGATAATATTTATGCAAAGTCAAAAAGAAACATAACTACTAAAATACTTCTAAACGACCGTTTCCCCGTAACTCAATGGGCAGCAATGTTCTTCACGATCAGTTGATTTAATTGCACCACCTTGGAATGGCAACCCTTCTTGAAACACAAAGATAACTTTTTGGAACAATCTTATTTGTATTCTTAGCTCTTTCGGTAAAGTCACGTTGAAAGGGAAACAATAAAATAATAATGAATATATAAAAGCAATATATATATTATTTAATTGTTTCCCTTCAACGTGACTTTACCGAAAGAGCTAAGAATATGAATTACTGCAGTCACGAAAGCTTTCAATCAAAATCTCATTCGTCCCGATATGTGTGTCGTGTGTCTTCTTTGCACACTCGTGCAATTATTCGCGTTAAGCAGACGCCGAGCGATGCGTCGTGAGGGTGCGAGCGTGGGGGGAGGGTCGTGCTAAACGGCTTGGTTCTCTCTCTTGCTCGGGGGCGGCCACAGTTTCGGTCCACCGCTGGCTGCAGTTCCTCTTGTGTCTCGTCCCGGTTCCCAGCCGGCGCCGGTCGGCGCGCGTGCGCGTGGGTCGAACCCACGGCGCGCTCGCTGGCGCCGACGCTCTCGCTCGCTCGCGGGCGGGCGGCCGGTCGGGCTCTTTCCCCTGCTGGATGAGCCGAGCCGGCACAACGCTCGTCCGCTGGCAGCTGGCACCCTCGCTGGGTGGCGCCGGTGGCGCTGCTGCCGCGCTCTAACTACGCCAGTCACGTGGTGACGAGTGCAGTTAGCCGGGTGGTCACCACCTTAGGTTGTTATTCTGTTAAGGCGGAAGTAACCCCTGTGTGTTGGAAGTGAATAAACGCGATGCCTACAAAGTCTACGTGTGCGACTCAGTTGAACCCATTACACTAGTAACGAATTGGCACGTTTTGTGCACGTGACAACCCTTACTAATTGGCATGTGTCGGGTGGTGGCGTGTTTAACGACACGTTTATATTTACGCGATCTGTATTTTGGACTGGCTCTGTTGTAAAGGTCTTAATCGTACGTATGGGGTATTACACATACACACACACATACTTTGAATGCTGGAATCGTAAATGACACAATGCGTGTTCCAGGAAACTGCATAAAGTGTGATAAATTCAAATACAGGTGCCATAAAGTGTCCAATAAACCTGCGCCTGGTTACATGTCTCCGTTGTGCTTTCGCGTCATACCGCGGTGCTGGATCGGCGCAATATCCGACGATTTCGATCCACGTGCTGGGAGCTTCTTTAGAAATTCAGTTCTCAAAGAGTTCCACTTCTTGAATAACTAAACGATGAACTTTTAAACTAAATGTTGTTGTTTTTTATTAGCAGGTAAGGCCCGCGAAGCTGTATAGCTCTGTGTTTTTAGAAGCGATCTGCCAACAAATGAGAGCTCAACGAAGAGGGCTTATCACCATCGTGACGTGGACATTTATATCAGCCAAATACTTGAAACGCATGACCTCGATGCTCAATGTGGAGAGAAAAAACACGACCACGGGGAGATAGAGGGAGAAAGACGCAGACTCTAAATATACAACATGCATCGTCAGGGTCGAGGATCGAACCCACGACCTCCTGCATACCAGGCGAGGTAGTTAACATCAGCGGACGCTGATGTGACAGAGCTACAGTCTGTTTGATTATAACACGGCGGTAGTTGCCTTCATAAAGAACACTGCGCGATGGAAAAAGCGCGTTATAATAAATAACATATAATAATATTATACGTAATATTATTTATGCGTACGCAGGCTGAACAAAGACCTGAGGAGCATGGGGTAGCATCTAGAAACATCCAGCAGCATCCCGCCTTGTGCGACGATGCTACGCCGAGGCAGCCGTACACACCGGCGAATTCCTACTCGCAGCGACGTAGTTCCGCTCACCAAATCACGTTATATCCAATGAGCATCCGCGTTATAAAGAAATGTGTTCCCTATGTGGGGCGACAAAAGCCAGCTCACCTTGGATCCTCCACAGTGGATTGTCGAAAGGTTGAGCACTCGCACAGACGCTCCTCAATTCCTACACGATCGACCTTGCCCTGGCAACGCAAGCGGCCGTTTTCAGCAAAATCGAATCCGCTTTGAATCAAGACCCTTAACAGCATGGGGGAATAGTTCAGGACATCTCATGTGCCCCAATACAATCATCGCGTTATATCCAACTCGCGTTATAGGAGAACAGAACTGCACGTTCTGAGATCCCTACAAGGGACCTCTGATCCTACAAAGCAGGAGGCCATCACTTTACCCCCTCCCCCCCCCCCCCAATCCCGCTCTGCCGCACGAGATGAATGCTCGTCACGTGACGGTCGAACCGACATTTTATTTATCAGAGCTGGAATTTAGCGTCAAATTAAGCGCAGAACCGCATATATCTATACATTTGATATATGCGCGCGATGGTTTCATGGCGTGTGCCGTTTCCGGTGAGGTGATTAACTCAGTCACACCCGAGGAACACGGTTTTAATCAGCCCGGCCTGGAATTTAAACCCTTGACCTCAGAAGATAGTGGCTCAACGGTTTTGACCACCTAGTCCTAAATCCCCCCCCCCCCCTCCATCCGCCTGGGCCATTAAGCCGTAAAATGAATTGCGTTTGCCCAACGTTGCGAAACGTCCGCACAGCCGTCGGGGATTGGCCAGACCAGTCGCTATAAGACCCAACCAGCGAGCACATTCACATAATCAGACCCCCGTGGTGAGAACTTTCTGCAGTCCGCTGGTCGGGCTGTGCAAGAAAATAATATTCGTCTTGAACGAGAGCGAGCGAGCGTGTCTTAGTGTGTGCGTGCGTGTGCGCTTCGTCCTGAACATTTTGATTGGCAGAATGGGTCCCAGCTGGCTGGCCTTCCTTCTGCTCGGGCTGATCTGCTCGTCATATCTCGCAGTGTCCGGTGAGTCTCAATACTTGCAACCTCCCAACACGGCGACCTGCACGCACGCACGCATGTACTGATGTGCGTTGAACTTCTTTCGCACCGTACGTAGCCAACCGTGCTAATCGGCGGTGCGGGGGAAGGACAACAAATTAAACACAACAAGCAGTTCGTAAGAAATGAGTTTTCGATCTAAGAAATGAGTTTACAACCAGCATCATTAGCTTTGCTCGCTTTTCAGCTCTCCTCCAGGTTCTTTGCCGGTGAACAAAATTAAGTTGCACGTTTGCCCACTTTGACAACTTGATTGAATTGGCTCTGTCGGGCCTGTGCAGGGTTTTAGTAAAACATTTGCATCATAACTACACGATGACCTAACCCAAGAGAAACGAATTATGCATCCCAAAAGCATAGCGGATTGTAAACGTTCAAATCAGTCGGCACATTTACCACCCCACGACGTGACATCTCGATTTGATTGGCTGTTTTGGGTGGTGGAGTGGAGGGCTATAGTTAACTAATTGATATAATATACCGCGACACGATGATGGAGGCCAAAGTAGACCAATTGTAAATCACAAATGTCGGTCTCGGAAGTCTAGGAGTTCCATTTGCCCCGTACGGGGTAAAGTCGTCGCGTAACGCGTGTTCACACAACGCGTTTCCGCTATAGCGCGTTCATAATAATCTAAACGCTCATGCTCTTTTGAATGTTACCAGGTGTAAGGCCCACTGAGCTATGTGGCTCTTCATCAGAAGCGACCTGGCCATCACGAATTATGGCCCAACGAAGTGGATTTTTTTATCGTGTGGAAAAGTATTGCAGCCAAATACTCGAAACGCTTGTTGATTCTAAACACGGAGTTAAATAAAAAAAATTAACGCGACCATGGGTAGAGAGAGAGAGACATGCAAACTCCAAATATACAGCAGGCATCAGCATACCTGTTAACTTATGCGGTTTACTTTGTATTCTTGAGCAAGGACATTGAGTTTTCAGGTCCATACGGCGCACAGCCAGTTTCAATGCCTCTTATCAGTGCCCTACCTTATAACAAACCAATTCAGACTTTATTAGTCGCAAGGCGCCCCTTATAAATCTCAAAGTTCATCCTACAAAGTCACCGTCACAAGGGAGACACACAAACAAATAGACACATTTTTTTTGTGTGCCCGTATTGAAACGGCTGTACGCCGTATGGTCCTGAAAACTCAATTTAATAAACTTGTGATGGGCTGACAGCTGTGCAAGACCGTTGCCATGCAGTCAACATTGGGAGGGACCGAATCTTCCAGGGTGTCTGGGGGTCCCAACCCAGAAAAAAATATCTAAATTTGAAAACTAATTTCCTGCCTAAAATATATAAAAAAAAAATTCACTAACACGTGGGATGGACTTTTGATTTATTTCTTACAATAATGTCTAATAGTGTATATTGCATTACATTGCTCCGTTTTTTCTTCTTTCTTACCATTTCTTGTTTCATTGTATGTAATGGCAGAGATTAGGGATTAATAAAGTACAACCATAACCACAATCGTATAAACATAAATCAGAAATCCAGATATCGTGGCCAAGGTTTGGCAGATTGTTTATTTTTATTTACATAGCATAGCAATTATTTTTTTTAATAGCAATATATTGGGGGAGGGGGGGGACATTTTGAGCATATTTGAATATTGGGGGGGGGGGGGATATGTCCCCCCCCCCCCCAATATATTTTATAATTACGTCCTTACAGCTATGGATTCTCAAGGGGGTGAAGAGATTGTGGGGGCTGGGGGGGTGGGGGGTTAATATCCCCCATCGCCCCCGCACCCCGCCCACCTCTGAGTCAACGTTCGTTTTTCCCGCCTTTTTTACTCAGCGCGTGCGGCCGGTCTCCTGAGATACTTCAGGCAAACGCCGCGTCTCCCTTCAGTGAATCGTCCGTCTGTCTCTCCACTCGAAGAAATGCGCACAATAGTCGCTCTTTCCTCGCGAGGAATTCGTACAATCGTCGATCTTCGCTAACTATAAACACGTACGATGGTCGGTCGTTTCCCTCACGAGAAATGCATACAAGGGAATGCCAGCACATCGATTCACGTAAGCCTGGCTGCTGCTGATGAGAAACTGTGTGCTCGAAACCGCTCACGCCGAGAGATTCGCTTCTGCCCGAACCACAATTGCTGCTTTAAGTTAAAACGAAGCACTCCCCGAAAGGCATCGTCCTAATGGTTGCCGTTGGTTGTATAAAAAAAAATATATAAAATATATTTCGGCGCCGCGGTGGCTATGAGATGTTAACTACCTCGCCTGGTATACAGGAGGTCGTGGGTTTGATCCCGACCCTGACGCCTGCTGTATATTTGGAGTTTTCATGTCTCTCTCATCATCATCACAGTGGCTAGGAGATGTTAACTACCTCGCCTGGTGTACAGGATGTCGTAGGTTTGATCCCGACCCTGACGCCTGCTGCTGTATATTTGGAGTTTGTGTGTCTCTCTCATCATCATGGTAGCTATGCGATGTTAACTACCTCGCCTGGTGTACAGGAGGACGTAGGTTCGATCCCGACCCTGACGCCTGCTGCTGCTGCTGTATATTTGGAGTTTGTGTGTCTCTCTCTCTCATCATCACAGTGGCTATGAGATGTTAACTACCTCGCCTTGTGTACAGGAGGTCGTGGGTTCGATCCCGACCCTGACGCCTGCTGCTGCTGTATATTTGGAGTTTGCGTGTCTCTCTCCCCGTGGTTCGCGTGGGTTTTTCTCCGGGTTATCCGATTTCCCCACCCCCATCCTCCTCCACATCTAGAACCAACATCGCCACGCGTTTAGAGAATTTTGACTGCTGCTGTAAATTTCCCCGCGACGATGACGAAGACAATACACTTCCTTGAGCTCGCATCCGTGGCCAGGTCGTTTATGAGAAAGAGCTATAACGGCTAAGTGATCGTCACCTGATCAAATAAAAAAAAGGTAATAGTTTAGTTTTATATATTTTTACGTGGTAAATGATTACTACGTGTTCTATTGTGAGCGCTCCTCAATCTCAAATCCGTGACCGATTGTTTCAAGACTCAATAGTGACCCAAGGGCACAATAGACACACCGTTAGCAAAAAAATACGTGGTCTTGAATGACCTTCTTTGTTTACCCTTCGCATCATGTCTGGTGCCCCCCTCCCCCCCCTCACTCAAGTAAACATCTCAACGTGGGGACAACGTACTCTTTGGTTATTTTCGGTAAATCAAATCAAACAAATCACGACGTTGCGATCGCTACACAACAAAGCGGTCGTCCTTTTGCCCGATGACGACCGCTCGTTGTGTTGCGATCGAAACGTCGTGATTTGCTTGATTTTACTTCTACCCGCGTGACTTCACCGAAAAAACCAAGGAGTATGGATTCCTGCAGTCACGAAAGCTTCCAATCAAGAGCGGGGGGACAACGTTTGGATCTAGTTGGAACCGTTGCACCAACGTTCACATAGCTGTCAACCCCTTATCAGTGCCCTCTACCTTATTACAGACCAATTCAGACCTTATTGGTCACCCACGTGCCTCTTATCAATCTCAACACAGACGCATTTGTTGCCCGTATTGAAACGGCTGTGCGCAGTATGGGCCCAAAAACTAAATTTCTCTGTACAAAAATGCGGCGTAAACCATGTGGGTTGACAGGTGTGCGTTCGTTCCAACCGCATTGTATTGTAGCTATCATTTGTGCGAATGGAGCTACAAATAATCTTACCCTCTCTCACTACTGTCCGCTCTGCTCTTAAAAGCCACGTATTATTCTCTCTTGTTCACACCCTTCCGCATACAGTGAGGGAAAAAAGTATTTGATCCCCTGCTGATTTTGTACGTTTGCCCACTGACAAAGAAATGATCAGTCTATAATTTTAATGGTAGGTTTATTTGAACAGTGAGAGACAGGATAACAACAAAAATATCCAGAAAAACGAATGTCAAAAATGTTATAAATTGATTTGCATTTTAATGAGGGAAATAAGTATTTGACCCCCTCTCAATCTGAAAGATTTCTGGCTCCCAGGTGTCTTTTATACAGGTAACGAGCTGAGATTAGGAGCACACTCTTAAAGGGAGTGCTCCTAATCTCAGCTTGTTACCTGTATAAAAGACACTTGTCCACGGAAGCAATCAATCAGATTCCATACTCTCCACCATGGCCAAGACCAAAGAGCTCTCCAAGGATGTCAGGGACAAGATTGTAGACCTACACAAGGCTGGAATGGGCTACAAGACCATTGCCAAGCAGCTCGGTGAGAAGGTGACAACAGTTCGTGCGATTATTCGCAAATGGAAGAAACACAAAAGAACTGTCAATCTCCCTCGGCCTGGGGCTCCATACAAGATCTCATCTCGTGGAGTTGCAATGATCATGAGAACGGTGAGGAATCAGCCCAGAACTACACGGGAGGATCGTGTCAATGATCTCAAGGCAGCTGGGACCATAGTCACCAAGAAAACAATTGGTAACACACTACGCCGTGAAGGACTGAAATCTTGCAGCACCCGCAAGGCCCCCATGCTCAAGAAAGCACCAATACATGCCTGTCTAAAGTTTGTCAATGAACATCTGAATGATTCAGAGGACAACTGGGTGAAAGTGTTGTGGTCAGATGAGACCAAAATGGAGCTCTTTGGCATCAACTCAACTCGCCGTGTTTGGAGGAGGAGGAATGCTGCCTATGACCCCAAGAACACCATCCCCACCGTCAAACATGGAGGTGGAAACATTATGCTTTGGGGGTGTTTTTCTGCTAAGGGGACAGGACAACTTCACTGCATCAAAGGGACGATGGACGGGGCCATGTACCGTCAAATCTTGGGTGAGAACCTCCTTCCCTCAGCCAGGGCATTGAAAATGGGTCGTCGGGTATTCCAGCATGACAATGACCCAAAACACACGGCCAAGGCAACAAAGGAGTGGCTCAAGAAGAAGCACATTAAGGTCCTGGAGTGGCCTAGCCAGTCTCCAGACCTTAATCCCATAGAAAATCTGTGGAGGGAGCTGAAGGTTCGAGTTGCCAAACGTCAGCCTCGAAACCTTAATGACTTGGAGAAGATCTGCAAAGAGGAGTGGGACAAAATCCCTTCTGAGATGTGTGCAAACCTGGTGGCCAACTACAAGAAACGTCTGACGTCTGTGATTTCCAACAAGGGTTTTGCCACCAAGCACTAAGTCATGTTTTGCAGTGGGGTCAAATACTTATTTCCCTCATTAAAATGTAAATCAATTTATAACATTTTTGACATGCGTTTTTCTGGATATTTGTTGTTAATCTGTATCTTACTGTTCAAATAAACCTACCATTAAAATTAAAAACTGATCATTTCTTTGTCAGTGGGCAAACGTACAAAATCAGCAGGGGATCAAATACTTTTTTTCCCTCACTGAACCTGTCAACCCCTTATGAGTGCCTACCGCATTACAAACCAGTTCAGATCTTATTGGTCGCCCGTGCCTTTTCCATCCTTTTCCCGCTCGTTCCCCACTCTCTCTTTTTCTCTCTTCCCTCTCTCCCGTTTCTGTTTCAATTACCATGCGTTGTTACATCCTCGACTTCATCTACTCTCCTTCCCATGGTGTGGCCACGGGTACAACATTTTCTAGTCAATGATATTACTATAGGCATGTAGTAGCTAATGTTTTCTGACGGCTTCATATCATGTGTCGCCAAATGTACCAGTTTAGGTTAACCTGGTTATTACTCTAAATGGCATGTTTTTTTTAAACGTTATAACAATTTATGTATAGGCGCCTTGGATCAAA
The DNA here is from genome assembly GCF_048934315.1 of Petromyzon marinus. Taxonomy (NCBI): domain Eukaryota; kingdom Metazoa; phylum Chordata; class Hyperoartia; order Petromyzontiformes; family Petromyzontidae; genus Petromyzon; species Petromyzon marinus. Next base: position 7,598,373 of record NC_133723.1, read on the forward strand.
AAGTTGCCTTGAATGAAATAATGTTCTGATTGATGGAATGATCGTGTGACTTTATATTTATAATATCGTTGTTGTAATACATTTCGTAATCTTTGCAATTCTTTCCACAGCAACGAACGGTGAATCTCTTACATACTCAAATTCAAGAAATGGCACATCTAATCCAAATACAACAACGCCTGCTACCGTTTTATCTAACGTAACAATAGCGCCTCCCGCTCAATCTAACGTAACAATAACGCCTCCCGCTCAATCTAACGTAACAACAACGCCTCCCGCTCAATCCAACGTAACAATAACGCCTCCCGCTCAATCTAACGTAACAATAGCGCCTCCCGCTCAATCTAACGTAACAACAACGCCTCCCGCTCAATCTAACGTAACAATAACGCCTCCCGCTCAATCTAACGTAACAATAACGCCTCCCGCTCAATCTAACGTAACAACAACGCCTCCCGCTCAATCTAACGTAACAACAACGCCTCCCGCTCAATCTAACGTAACAACAACGCCTCCCGCTCAATCCAACGTAACAACAACGCCTCCCGCTCAATCTAACGTAACAATAACGCCTCCCGCTCAATCTAACGTAACAACAACGCCTCCAGCTCAATCCAACGTAACAACAACGCCTCCCGCTCAATCTAACGTAACAATAACGCCTCCCGCTCAATCCAACGTAACAACAACGCCTCCCGCTCAATCTAACGTAACAACAACGCCTCCCGCTCAATCTAACGTAACAATAACGCCTCCCGCTCAATCCAACGTAACAATAACGCCTCCCGCTCAATCTAACGTAACAACAACGCCTCCCGCTCAATCCAACGTAACAATAACGCCTCCCGCTCAATCTAACGTAACAATAACGCCTCCCGCTCAATCTAACGTAACAATAACGCCTCCCGCTCAATCCAACGTAACAATAACGCCTCCCGCTCAATCTAACGTAACAATAACGCCTCCCGCTCAATCTAACGTAACAATAACGCCTCCCGCTCAATCCAACGTAACAACAACGCCTCCCGCTCAATCTAACGTAACAATAACGCCGCCCGCTCAATCCAACGTAACAACAACGCCTACTGTCCCATCTAACGGAACAACACCGACTACAAAACCAACCACAAGTACAGCCCCTCCAACTGTGACTGGTGAGTGTATTGAACCATACTGCGTGTTGCTATTTGACTGTGATGTCACATGGGAAACGGTAGTGTAGCTGCGCTATGGATCCAGTGGCCCGCGTTCGATTCCCGCTCGCGACGGACACCAGTGGCGATTATCTTAACTGGTCCTGTGCCTCCCCTAGGTCGACTCAGCCTAAAATGAGTACCTGGTGTGGTGTGTTAACGTCACTACTAGGGAGGCAAAAAGGCCAGGTGTTGTGCTGGCCACCCACACCCTTTGTGTTCCAAGCCGGCCTTCATAGGTGCTCCGCTAACAGCTCTTGCCCCAGCTGTCTGTTCAGGCTATACGGGGGATCTTTGTCTTTGTGACATCACAGTGCAGCTCCGAGTGCGACTGCATGTGGCTGTGATTCACAACAACGCTTCACGCCACTGGTGGATATCAACCATCGGTGGAAACAGTAGTGGAAAAGGCCGGATGGCATCAGTCGGTGCCAGATGTTCCACTTGTAAGTTACCACCTGCATGACGGGGTGGCATAACTTATTAGCCGTTCCAGTTTGTCTGTGTGCTAAAAAAAAGTCAATTATGTCATGGCCGTTTACAACCAGTGGGGATGTGAAGTCAATCGTTTCTGATGGCCACGTAAATAATTGGGCAGATGGTTACGCTCACGGTCTCGATCATTTAACGCTGTTGGAGTGGGTGGGGCTCAACTCGTAGCTTTAGCCACCAGGGGATAGGAGGATTGTGGGCAAGGTATCCCCTGCCTGCCCCACGCTCGTTACACTCCTGGTGCTACTCAAGTTTGGCTAACGTAGGCGGTACCAATGTCTTTCTCTGGCCCGTGGACCAATCGGGAAACGGGTGCTTCAGTTGTACTTAAATGTCAAAAGTGAAATTTTAAATGAACTTGTGGTGCATCATTGCAACGCCTTAGCGCGCGTAAATCACATTGTTGCATATCCCGTTCGATTTTTAATTAGCATTAAGAAAGCGGATCGTGTAAATGACAAAACACCATTGTCAACAACAAAGACAAAGATCCCCCGTATAGCCCTAACAGACTGTTGGGGCAAGTGTTGTTAGCTCGCACCTAAACAACACACACAACAACAACAACAACCGCCATTCGCCACTAAGTGGCGGTGACGTCTCCACGGCGCTTGTGCCAGGCTAAGTGCACTTTAAAGCCACGTGAAAGTGTCGAACGCCCGCTGGCAGGAGGTCACGGGACAGACCCAGCAGATACCATGGGTTGACTGACTGAGATGACTGGCCGATGCACCCCCTGTGCCCCCTACACACACACACGCACGCGTTATTGATTACCCACGGCAAATAACATCGAGCAATAAAAGTAGTTGGGCCATAGTGTCGTTTTGATTTTTACCACACGTCATGTTCGTGTTGACGATACGAACTTTGTTCTCACGGCCGCAGACAATGCGAAGAAGACGTCACAAACAACCGCTATACGCAGTACAACCGCCTAATCTCCTCGCAGTCCTTCGCGGTACTCATATTCTTGGTTCTTTCGGTAAAGAATTGCGGACGGTGGATATGAATTCCTGCAGTCACGAAAGCTTAAAGTCAAGATTTTCGCGGTACCGTTGCCATCGATTTGACGTTGCGTGCGTGTTACAGACTCTGTTCCACCGGCGACCTCTGTGTCTGTACGTCGCGACGAGATGCGGTCGCACGTTCTCACGTGTTTTCAACGGTTTAAAAATAAAAAAAACTACCGCGGAATTCGAGTTTTTTTTCTTTTTGAAAGTTGCAAACACGGGCGGCGAGACCGCGAGCCTCTCTCGGCAAATGTGAAACAATTACACTTACAGAGTCATTACAATTAGCATTTATGTTAGCGTTGTACGGTAACATACCTCGATCTATTGCGCAGTAGATGCGTTCCTCGAGCTTGGTTCAAATGAAGCAATTGGCGGGACCCCGGGGTTACCATCACTGCTCCGGGGTGGGGAAAAACCGCGTAGCGACACGAGTCTTGTTAAGGCCTTACCGACAACAAAACTAGTGGTGGTCAATCGATTGGCCTCGTCGAGAGCTACTCGGGGCACTAAGTTTCGTAAAAAGTTGAAAAATTACACAAACACGTTAAATTCACCGCCTGGGGGGGGGGGGGGGGCGGTGGTGGGGCTCGCCCTGGCAAAGGAGCTGAGGATCGACGGCTGACCGGAGGGCGGCGGACGCCCCCCGGGGCTTTCGTTTGGCCGGTGGGGGTGGCGCCCATCGTGTCGATCGTCGCCTGCTGGTGACGCTTGTTGGCGCGAGTCTGGGCGGGCGGCGCGTTGCTGGCGGGGTCACGAGTGGGGCGGACTGAAGAAAAATTAGAATTATTGAACTGATTTTTGCCAAATGATTCATATATTGAAACGTCGTATAGTGAGTAACAAATAACATTAGTCCTGTGAGGATGCGTTCCCAGCCTTGTAATTTGCAATTGCAGACTGCAAACACTTCGTAACTTACCATTCATATTGTAAACAAAGACAAGTTTTATTGCCTATAATATTACATGTTATCATGTACGGTATTCACATCTCAAACATAACTAAACGCAACATAGATTCGCAATGCTCAAAAATCCAAACAATTTTATTCTTTTTGATTTAAAGCTTCCGTGACTGCAGTAATTCATAATCTTAGTTTTTTCAGTAAAGTCACGTTGAAGAGAAACAACAAAATAATAAAATATATATAAAACAATAAATATAATTTTATTCTTATTTACATCACACAGTAGACCGGCAAATGTACTATTTAGTTATCTATTTAATTGTATTTAATTATAATTTTAGTTCTAGATTTGCGTGTAAAATAATGGCACAAAAAAAATCCAAAGTTCGTTTTGCTGACACTTAGTTTCTGTGTAAAACAATGGTAACAAATCCAAAAGCATCCAAGTTCCAGCCGATGTTTTTTGACGTACCTAGGTCCCATTAAAGACCACGGGTACCCTGGATGTTGAATGATGTTTGTGCGCGCGACAGAAAAGACTGCAATGGAGTGGCCATGACTGTTCTGACTCACCCACCCACCTATTCACTCACCCACTCACTAACTCACCCACCTATTCACTCACCCACTCACTAACCCATCCACCTATCCACTCACCCACTCACTAACTCACCCATCTATCCACTCACCCACTCATTCACTAACTCACCCATCTATCCACTCACCCACTCATTCACTAACCCACTTATCCACTTATTCACTAACCCACCCACCTATCCACTCACCCACTCATTCACTAACTCACACATCTATACACTCACCCACTCATTCACTAACTCACCCACCTATTCACTCACCCACTCATTCACTAACTCACCCATCTATCCACTCACCCACTCATTCACTAACCCACTTATCCACTTATTCACTAACCCACCCACCTATCCACTCACCGACTCATTCACGAACCCACCCACCTATCCACTCATTCACTAACTCACCCACCTATTCACTCATCCACTCATTCACTAACTCACCCATCTATCCACTCACCCACTCATTCACTAACCCACGTATTCACTTATTCACTAACCCACCCACCTATCCACTCATTCACTAACCCACTCATTCACTAACCCACCCACCTATCCACTCATTCACTAACCCACCCACCAATCCACTTATTCACTAACCCACCCACCTATCCACTCACCCGCTCATTCACTAACCCACCCACCCACCTATCCACTCATTCACTAACCCACTCATTCACTAACCCACTAATTCACTAACCCACCCACCCACGGAACGCACCCTTGTAGGGTTGTTTAAAAATGTATTGTGTTTAGTTTGTTGTCCTTCTCCCGCACCTCCGATTAGCACGGACGGCTACGTACGATGCAAAAGAAATTCAACGCACGTACGCACAATAATCCGCAGACGCGTCACGATGTTGCTCCTTGTTTCCCACACGTTCAGATTTCGACGAATGCGCCCTGCCAACGGCTTGTCCAGCGCTGGCAAAGTGCATCAACAGCATGGGCTCGTACCGCTGCGAGTGTCCAATCGGCTACTTCTTGAAAGAAGATGGAAGCAGCTGCAATCTGGGTAAGAGCTTTGCCCCCCCATCCGTGTCGTCACTCATTGCACTGCAATTCCCACCCACCTCGGTCTATCGGCTCCGGCATGCAACGCCATCGCCGTCATCATCATCATCATCGCCATCGCCGTCGTCAGCATCGGTAGCCGTGGTCGCTGGCCACTTCTTGGCAATTCAATCCACCCAGGGCCTTCCCAGGTCATCGGTCATTTCTCACGGGTCCCTAGATAACGTGGTCGATTGTATTATTATTATTGCTCCTGCGCACGAGCTGATTTCACCGCTCCAGCTCACGAGGCGGATCATTGTCCTATCCGGAAACGCGTTCCATCATCGCACGAAACTCCGGTCATCCTTGCACCAGCAGCGGCGGCTTTTGGCTGCTTGCCGTCGAAGACAGACGGCGGTCACAGCATCGCGCGGCGCTTTCAGATGCGCTTCTGCGGCCGTCTGGAACGCTCTTCCCTTCCGATATTAGGAAGCCACTGGAACTGTGCACCTTTAAAGCATCATCTAGATTGACAAACTCATTTCTTTAGAACTGCTTTTTGTGTTTTAGTTTGTTGCCTTTCCCCCGCACCTCCGATTAGCACGGTACGAAATAAGTTCAACATACAAGAATACATCTTGTAAATACTTCACAATGCTTTGTTCAACTGTGATGACAGTTCACACGGGAATTGCCAGATGTTATCACTCCCGCTCCACAAACTTTCAGTTAGTTTCTATTTACGTTTATAATTGAGCAAAAACTAAACATGATGATGTGAAGAACGCTTATATATTACCGTACTCTCCAGGTTATAAGATCCTTTGGAAAGTAAGTCGCGCCCCAAACGTATACCCAGTGTCAAATACAGTAATAAGATAAATCTGACCAAAGACAAATATCCCCCGTGTAGCCTTAACAGATTGTTGGGGCAGGTGCTGTTAACGTGCACTTATGAAGGGCCGGCACGGCACACGAGGGGGTGGGTGGCCAGCACCACGCTCGGCCGCCTTTGTCTCCCCAGTGGCGATGTTTACTACACACCGCACCAGGTACTCATTTGAGTCGACCTAGGGGAGGCCCAGGACCGGTTCAGGTAATCGTCACTGGGTGTTGGCCGTGATCGGGACTCGAACCCGTGTCTCCGGGTTCGTAGCGCAATTTAGCGCTAACCGCTACACCACCGCTCCCCAAATCTGGCCACGCACGGACACACGCACAAAAAAAAAGCTCAAGACATTTATCAATAACACCGCGGCCATGAAATAAAAAAATGTATAATGGGTGACGTTTCAGGCAATGGGCCTTCTTCAGAGTACATGAATAGAGAGGCCAGAGTCAATGAGGGTTGGGTTACTGCGGCAGTAGGTAATAAATAAATCAAATGAAACAAAAAATGAAAATGATTTAATTGAGTTGTTTTCATTTTTGTTTTACTTAATTTATTTTTAGATTTATTTTTTTACCTACGTGACTTTACCGAAAGAACCAAAGAGTATGGATCCTTGCAGTCACGAAAGCTTCAAATCTAGAATTATAGACACACGTGTTGAATTGTTGATGATGTTGGCTGTGCTTGTGCACCACTGCGAGCATTAGCAGTGGTAGCATCACCAAATCACCGAATAAAAAAAATGTTAATAACAAATTACAATATGTACCCCGTCACTTCGGATTTAATTACTGGGTTAAAAAAATAGGCATCTGATAATCCGGAAAATAGCATAATACAATTAAGTGCAACCTGTCAACATGTTAATCTCAGACGTGTATTCTGTTTGCATTGTCCCTGATCTTCTTCACAGCCAAGACTTTTCCATCTCTCCTGCACATAACGGAGGAAAATTTTACTTCTCAAATGGAAGACAAAAGCTCAAGCGAATTTAAAAGGGTTTCCCTTCTTATTTTGAATGTGGTAAGGAGCAAAGATAGAAAATGTATAATCCGTTTTATAAAAATAAAGAAACCCATTAAGAGAAGGCACGGAACAATTTTTACGTTCTGTAAATCCGACGGTGGCTAGGAGATGTTAACTACCTCGCCTGATATACAGGAGGTCGTGTGAATCGATCCCGACCCTGACGCATGCTGCTGTATAGTTGGTGGCGTGGATTTTTCTCACGGGTCCTCCGATTTTTTCCCCCCTCCACATTTAGAATGAACGTCACGCGTTTAGAGTGTTTGGTTGCTGCTGCTGTATATTTCCACGTAATGATGATAACAAGCTGCCACACTTCCTCGAGTTATCATTCGTGATAGCCAGGTCGTTTCTAGAACAATAGCTACTGTACATAGCAGCATCAGGGGGCTTTTACGCGGTTAAAATAAAAAAAACTATTTTTTCAATGGTTCAGTATATTTTTCAAGTAGTGGTACCCCAAACTTTCGCAGCTTAAAATCCCCTTTTTACACTACCAGCATCTGCACGCTGCCGTGCCACCTCGCCAGCCTGCACAGGTCGACCCCCTCCCTACCTTTCATCATGCTAAGTCCGCCTATTAAAATGCAATTTTTTTATGCTAATTCCTTTGTCAAGGCACCTTGATTACTCTCACACAGCTTAAAGGTCGCGGTCTGAGCTTGGCTGTGTTTCACTCCAGCGCTGTCCTTGAGATAGTCTGGTCCCTTCACCTGATGAAGGCCGCTTGTATTGTGGCCGAAACCTCGTGATTTTTGTTTTATTTTTTAACCTACGTGACTTTACCGAATAGAACCAAAGAGTATAAAAAAATGGTTAAAATATTTAAATTCCCCATTGCTATCAGCATCCTCACCACTACCGATGCACTGCTGTGCGAGAGTGGACACATTGTCTCGTCACGTAGCACCAGCAGCACATTTGGGATACAACGGAACGAATTGGCTACGTTTTGTTTACGTGACAAACCCCTTACTAACTGGCTGTGTTGGGTGGTGGCGGGTTTTAACGACACATTTATATTGACGCGATGTAACCCAAAAAAACCTCGATTATGCACAATCTATGTATATATATTTTTTCTCTTCCAGATTTCAAATGCGTTGACAAACACTTCAGGCTACCTTGGCTCTGAAGTCATTAGGCTGAGGTGAGTGAGACAGGTGGTTTCTCAATAAATTGCCCAGTCCTGATGTCTTCTTAGTTGATCGGACTATTCCTTTATTATTACGCATTCCGGAGTATTTTCCCATGAGGTCATGTTAAATTTCCAGAGTCGGGGGCGACACTGTTGCTCTGCGTACTGTAGACACGTGCGTTTTAGAGTATGTGGCTGCTATAATGAATGGGCGCCACGGTGGCTATGAGATGTTAAATCCCTCGCCCGGTGTGCAGGAGGTCGTGGGTTCGATCCCCAACCCTGACACCTGCTGTATATTCGGTATTTGCGCGTTTACCCGTGGTAGCGTGGATTTTCCTCCGGGTTCACCGGCTATTCCCCTCCAAGGTTAGAATCCACGCGCGTTTAGAGCATCTGGCTGCTTTTCATTTCTACGTGATGATAAGCCGCTTCGTTGAGCTCTCATTTGTGATAGGAAGGTCGTTTTTGAAACATAACTAATAGCTCAGTAGGCTTTACGTGGTAAACTAAAAATGTTTAGTTTATTTATTTGTCATTATTTGCTTCCCTCTCCTATATTTTGCGCTCCTATCGTTCTTTTTGTGATTGCTGTTGTAACTTTTTTGAGCCGCCCCCGACTGGACATCAGTAAAAAAAAAAAAATTGAGCTTCACAGCTTATCGGATTTCTCCAGGATAAATACAAACGCTGTCACCCAAAGATTCTGAATTTTAAAAAAAATCGAGTAACTTGCAGGCAATTTCTTTCGGCTTACGGGATTGTTTGGCCAATACCGGTCATGTTGTAAATGTTTAGTGATGGGAGTAAACCCGGTGGAAACCCACGGAGAACAGGAAGGCGGCCGAGTCGGCAATCGAACTGGGGGCATTGTTGCTGTGAGGCTCCAGCCGTTACTGTTGATTCCACACTTGGGTACAATCCACTGCCGGATGAAGGCCTTCCAGATTTTCGAATCTAGGCCCCCGAATGTGTTTCCTTAAACAGATGTTGCCAGGTGTTTAACAGCCAGAGGGTGTGTCCTCTGGTCTAACACCGTTTTGAGACGAGGCTCAAAAGAAAGCTGTCTCTGGTGTGGGACCAATCAGTTTCAGAGTGTGTTTTTTTTGTTTGCATTCTGACCACAAGTATTGTGGTCAACGCAGACATGATTCCTTGTAAAAGATTTCAGTTTAGGTGTTCGAACATCTTAACGCAGCTGTTTTGTTGCCAGAAAAAAAAGGGGAAAAATCTATTCTCAGTGTAGACGGTACGTAAGCCGATTGACAAACATAAAAATTTATGTAAAGCTGAAAAAAAATATTCTATTCACGGTCATATCTATCCATTTGATTGGTGTTACTGCAAATATTTGATCCAAGTTGCTCGCTGGTGATTGATTTGTCACTGAATATAATTCTGGGTCGCTGGTGGACCGGAGTAGGTGGAACATGCGCTGATTCAGCCGTAGCGGGAGGCTCGCTTGATGTGGTGTGCCGGGAAAGCGACTGAAACTTGAGCCATGTCATTTCTGTAACACCTTCCTGTGATGCGTGTGATGTGTGTGATGTCTGTGATGCGTGTGATGCGTGTGATGCGTTGGATGTGTGATGTTTGTGATGCGTGTGATGCGTGTGATGCGTTGGATGTGTGATGCGTTGGATGTGTGTGATGCGTGGTGTGTGATGCGTGTGATGTGTGTGATGCGTGGTGTGTGATGCGTGTGATGTGTGCTGTGTGATGTGTTTGCGCTTTTAGACCGGGAAGCGTGATTGCGGACGTTTCGAACATGTACCAGACAACCTCTCCAATTACGAAAGAACAAGTTGATAATGAAGTGGAAAATGCTCTTGAAAGCTGCAACCAACTCTCAGGAGGATGTCTAGGTTGGACTTCAGAAAGTAAGTAGCCGAGTATCACGAAGCGGTGAGACCCTTGAGCCGCCAACTTCCACTTCACTCGGTTTCATTTCATTTATTTAGTTCCATTTATTTGGTATAGCCCTGTGAGCCATTCGGCTCTTGAATCGGGTGCAACCGCAACAAACAAAAAACACGAACAACAAGAAAAACATCTTAAAGTGACTATGCGCAAACAGAAAAATCCAGGAAAAAGAAAACAGCAAAAATCTTCCACAAAAAGCACCGTGTACACCAACGCTCTGTGCAAAAAAATCCCACTGGGATGCAAGTCAAACCAACAACAACAACAACCACAAGACAACTTAGACTAAAGCCATCATTCTAACTCCGTACTACAACAAAAAATTACATGGACAAACCAAAAAAAACTTTTCGCCGTAAAAGCATTGAGTGGGGTGCATGCGTGCGAGTGGGTGTGCGTGTGTTGCATGGGTGTGTGCCGCGCGACAAAACAAGCGCAGTGGGTGGGTGGACCTGTGCCCTCTACCGTGACTCGATAGCTCAGCGGGGAGCGCGCTGCGCTACGAACCTGGCTACCCGGGCTCGATTCCAGCTCACGGCCACCAACACCCAGTGACCATTGTCTGAACCGGTCCTGGGCCTCCTCACCCCTAGGTCGACTCAGCCTCGAATGAGTACCCGGTGCGGTGTGTGAAAACATCGCCACAAGGGGAGACAAAGGCGGCCGGGCGCGGTGTTGGCCGCTCACCCCCTCGTGTGCCGTGCCGGTCTTCATTTGGTGCTGCTCGCTAACAGCACTTGCCCCAAAAAGTCGATCAAGGCTCGGTTTGGTTTGGAAATTTTTTGCATTTATCTTTGTGCGGACCGGTAGTTGTAGTGGTTAGCGTCCTGCACCTGAACCCAGCGGGGTATCTTTGTCTTTGTGACACAACCCCACACACCACCATCACCACACTGGAGGAATCCAGTTTGACTCTCACTCAAGGTAAAGGCGCAGTGCCTCCCCACGCAAGTGCCCGCTCACGCCACCGCCGGCGGACGGGGCCTCCGCTAAGAGGGATCCCACGTTGGATAGGAGATGTTAACTACCTCGCCTGGTATACAGGAGGTCGTGGGTTCGATCCCGACCCTGACACCTGCTGCTGTGTATTTGAAGTTTGCGTGTCTCTCTCTATCCACGAGGTCGCGTGGATTTGTCTCCGGGTCCTCCGGGGTTATCCCTTCACGTTTAGAATCAACGTCGCGCGTTTAGAGTATTTGGCTGCTATTAATTTCCACGCGATAAGCCGCTTCCTTTAGCTGTCATTTGTGATGGCCAGGTTGCTTCTGGAAAAGAGCTACATAGCTCAGTGGACCTTGCCTGGTAAAATAAAAAATAATTACATTTAATTTAAAATTTACACTTTCACAACTGCCCAGACGCCTTGGAAGGGGGGGGGGGGTGAGAGTTACCCACATTTCACCCCACCACACGCGACCTTGCCGATTAACTCGCTAGCTGGGCCGTAACTCATTTACACTTCTGGGTGGACAGAGCCAAGTGGGGGCGGAGGAGGAGCAGGGGGGGGGGGGGGGGCGGCTGCGTGTGGATTTAACTCCCGCGCCGGGAGATCGACCCAGGCCGGCGGCGACCTCTGGATCGCAACCCCTGACGCGCTGCTGACCTTTGACACCACCGGAGCCTAATGAAGGCTGGCGCGACGGCTCGCAAGGAGCTGCTGTGTAGCTCTTTTATCAGAAGCCACCTTGGTCATCACAAATTATAGCTCAACGAAGTGGGCTTATCATCATCATCATCCTCCCGTGAAAATGTATAGCAGGAGGCAAATCCTCCTGCGTACCAGGCGAGGTAGTTAGCATCTCCTAGCCACCGTGATGTTGATGATGATGTGAGAGAGACAGAGACACGCAAACTCCAAATATACAGCAGCAGGCGTCGGGGTCAGGATCGAACCCACGACGTCCTGCGTACCAGGCGATGTAGTTAACATCTCCTAGCCACCGTGGCGCAGTGAGTCCTGCTCTGTCGCGACTGACTGTCCACGCCTCCTCTGGAATTTCCTTCCAGACACCAATCTGTGCGACGTCAACCCGTGCCTCGACACGTTTTCCACGTGCACGGAAGTCGGGCAGGGCTTCGCGACGTGCACCTGCCTGCCCGGATACGTGAAGTCGGAGTTCGGGGACATCTGCACGGGTAAGCGCGACTCGAGCACGACCCACCGTGCTTTGCGTATCGTCCCCTCTTGTGTTTCTCTTTGTTTGATGTCATCTTCCTCGCCTGGTATGCAGGAGGGTCGTGGGTTCGATCCCGACCCTGACGATGCCTGCTGCTGTATATTTGGAGTTTGCGTGTGTGTCTCTCTCTCTCTCTCCCCAATGGTTGCGTGGATTTTTTTTTCCCCTCCGGGTGCTCCGGGTTTTCCCTCCACATTAGAGCACATGCATTGAGATTGTTTAGATGATTTTGGCTGCTGTAAATGTCCAAATGACGGGCCACTTTGTTGAGCTATCGTTTGTATTTGTGGCCAGGTCACTTTATAAAAAAATGTGTTAATACCTCAGTGGGCTTTGCCTGGTAGGATGAGGATGGTTTAGTTTCACTTGTATGTGTTTGGGGTGACTTCTTTAACTTTCGTGTACTTTGCACTCCTATTGTGTATTTGTATTGTTTGTCGTCGTTGTAACGTTCTTACCCAGTGCCCCTACTGGACATCTGTTGAAAAGAGCTTTATAGCTCATCGGATTCCTACGTGCGTTCCGTAAACACAACACAGAAGAATCAGGGTTAGGGGTTAGCGTACTACACGGAATGAGAATTTTTTTTAAAAAAATTTTGCTGGAGGAATCCGATGAGCTATAAAGCTCTTTTTCACGGGCGTCCAATGGGCGCGGGTAAGGACGCTACGCAGGGGCGGGTAGGAACGTTACTCGTCGGGATGCATTTTGGCACGTTGCGTTGCCGAGTTTACCATCGGGATGAACGGAGGCGGCTGGGCGGTTTCATCGGTCACTGCGCCTATGAGAGCCCCGGGTTCAAATCGAGGTCACAGCCGCCTGCGATTGAACCCGGGTCTGTATGTTGAACTTATTTGTCATCGTGGTCAACCGCGCTCATCGCAGGTGAGGTATTTTTTTTTGTTGACGTGCAGCAAGTTGACGGTCTCGGGTTGGTCGCCCTACGCCCGCACTCAAAACCCGCAATGTTCAATTCGAATTTTTAAAAAAAATATATACATACAAAAAATGCGTATAAATATGTACGCGTGTTGAATGAGCTCCTTTCGCGCCGTGCGCGCTCAAACCAGCCTATCGGCGGTGCGGGGGAAGGACAACAAACGGAACACCGCATCGACCGCCACGCCGCACGTGGGAAAGTACACTGGAAGGGATATCACAAAACGCAGTTCCATGATATCAACTTCTGCGGGACCATTCTCTTAACGTGGCCAAATTCCAACGCTGGGAATTTAACACGTCGGGTTTGGCTGTCGTGCGGTAAACATTGCGCTGGTACGTGGAGTTTGGTTATGAAAGGAAATGAAAGAGATTTAGATAGTGCAAAAAAGGACAGGGGTGGAGTGAGACATTTGGTAAAGGGAAGTTTATTTTATTCTGCTGTGATTTGGCGAATGGGTTCATCCGTGGACCGCTCTTGGTCCTGTGAGTTCAATCCAATCGAACAACTCAGCAAATTAACGGTCGTGATGCGAAGATCTGTTTCACCGTCTGTCAAATGAAAAACACTGATCGTTCTATTTTCTCTCTCTCTCTTTTTAAGTTTGTTCCATTGGCTTCAGGGCGGAAGAAGGAGTATGCGTCAAGTAAGTTTGCATTCCGCACACCGCTACATGGACACGCGTAGGGCCAGGGGCGTGCTCAATGGGCAGGGCGCTCCAGAGCGCATTTCTATTGAACGTCGTCCAAACTCAGTGGCTCTTAACCTGGGGGTGTATCTCGCACCCGCTGTAAATAGCAGTCACGCAGCGGCGGTCTTTAAAGAGCCCCACGTGGCATGGGAGCCGCAGGTTGCCGACCCCTGCCCATGGTGAACTGGACTTCCATGGTAAACTGGACTCCCATGGTGAACTGGACTCCCATGGTAAACTGGACTCCCATGGTGAACTGGACTTCCATGGTGAACTGGACTCCCATGGTGAACTGGACTCCCATGGTGAACTGGACTCCCATGGTAAACTGGACTCCCATGGTGAATTGGACTCCCATGGTGAACTGGACTCCCATGGTAAATTGGACTTCCATGGTGAACTGAACTCCCATAGTGAACTGGACTCCCATGGTGAACTGGACTCCCATGGTGAATTGGACTCCCATGGTGAACTGGACTCCCATGGTAAATTGGACTTCCATGGTGAACTGGACTCCCATAGTGAACTGGACTCCCATGGTGAATTGGACTCCCATGGTGAACTGGACTCCCATGGTAAATTGGACTTCCATGGTGAACTGGACTCCCATAGTGAACTGGACTCCCATGGTGAATTGGACTCCCATGGTGAACTGGACTCCCATGGTAAACTGGACTCCCATGGTAAACTGGACTCCCATGGTGAATTGGACTCCCATGGTAAACTGGACTCCCATGGTCAGGGGTCGGCAAACCAAAACAACAAGAAGAGCCACTTTGTTGTTGTTAACGAACGCCCAAGAGGCGGGCCACTGCGGTCCCTTAAAGAGCCACACAACGCGCGGCTCTTGAGACACGCGCGGGCTTGGTGACCCCCCTGTCTGTGGACACAATATTTGTGTCTGTGTGAGAGTCACCTTCTCTCCTCTCGGCGTGAACATCGATCGCTCATGCTAGTGGTGGGGGTGGGGAGGGTGGTGTGGGGGTGGCGTGCGTGGTTCGAGACCCTCGCGGCCGCCCTGGTTAATGCTGCGGGTGGAGAAACGGTCACGGCTTTTTGGTGGGGGGGGGGGATTGGGATGCGTCCATCCATCGGTGGACAGGTCGCGACCGATGATAGCCCTGTCGCTGTGTGTGTGTGGCTTACCTGCGGAGTGCAGATGCGAAGGCCAGGCCACTGGAATCAACTGCTTGGACTGCCCAGACGGCTACACAAATGAGAACGGAGTGTGCAAAGAGTGAGTCCCATCGCACCTTTGTTGGGTGGGGGGTAGCCACGTCGCTGTCTTAAACACCGGACAGAGTAAACCGGCCGTGTGGAGTTGCAACGCGTCTCACGGCCACTCGTCTCACTCTCTCGCTTTTCGGAGAAGAATTGCACGGCTGCGCCTTTAACCCCCCCCCCCTCCCCCACAACTATTCCCTCGCCACCCATTTGCCTTGTCCGCCGTGAGTGCTAACGCAGTAATGTTTCATCCGCCACAGATGTTCCTTTGGATACAGTGGGAAGAAATGCCAAGAACGTGAGTAGATCACACAATGAAAACAACAGATGCATCATCACCACCATCATCATCATCACCGTCATCACCATCATCATCACCATTATCACCATCACTACCATCATCACCATCATCATCACCATTATCACCATCATCATCACCATTATCACCATCATCATCACCATTATCACCATCACTACCATCATCACCATCATCATCACCATCATCACCATCATCCGCCTGCTCGATCAATCACCATCGGGCCATGCTCAATCGACTGCTGGATGAAGGTCTCCCCAAACTGCCGCCACCATTTCTCACGACGCTGCGGATGTAATAATTCAGAATGTAAAATTGTATTCATCCTGGAGAAATCCGACGGGCTATGAAGCTCTTTTTTTCACGGATTCTCCGGCACCTGCGTGTCGAGCCAACTGCCTCGCTCGCTGATCTCCGCGGAACGCCGCTCCGTTCCTCGGCTGCCACTCCGTCATTTCCCTCGACCATTGGCCATCATCCCTTCGAGCCGTGACAAATCCTGCCCAACCTCCCGCTTACTTCCCCCAAACAGTCTTGATGCTCGCCGCGATGGCTAGGAGATGTTGACTCGCTCGCCTGGTATACAGGAGGTCGTGGGTTCGATCCCAACCCTGACGCCTACTGCATATTTGGAGTTTGCGTGTCTCTCTCTCTCTCTCTCCCCGTGGTCGCGTGGATTTTTCTCCGGGTCCTCCGGTTTTCCCCTCCGCATTTAGAATCAACATCACCACGCGTTTAGAGTATTTGTGGCTGCTGTAAATGTCTACACGATGATGATGATGCTGATAAGCCCACTTCGTTGAGCTATCATCCGTAATTGCCAGGTCGTTTCTGGGAAAAAACAGAGCTACGTAGCTCAGTGGGCCTTACCTAGTAAAATTAAAAAATATATAGTTTCATTGAGTATTTAAGTTACTCTTTCACAACTAGCCAGACGTCTTGGAAGTGTGTGGGGAGTTACCCACACTTTACCCCACCACACGACACCTTGACCGTGAAATATCACGCCCCTCCCCACCCCCGTCAAGAACCGCGTTACAATCGGTACCTACCATCGCGCCGTATCGCACCGTGAGACGTGACACTACGGCATCTGTCCGTCGGTGCGTGCAGCCTTCCTGCTCGTGGTGGTGGTGGTGTCGACCATCGGAGGAGCGGCCCTCATCGCGCTCATCACCGCCGTCATCGTCCTGAGCGTCCGGTGAGTCGAGGCGCCCCCTCCTCCTCCCACCCTCTCTCTCTCTCCGTGGTGCAGGCAGGAGGCGGTGGCGTACCGGGCGTGGTTGGTGGGGGAGGCATTCAGAGAGTGCCTTGGCTCCCCTCTCCCCTCAACAACAAGTGTCAAACAACAACAACAACTTGACTTAAAGCTTTCGTGACTGCAGGAATTCATATTCTTTGGGTCTTTTGGTAAAGTCACGTAGATACGTTCAAATTAATAAAAAATAAAATCTCTCGTCATCATCATCATCATCACGGTGGCTAGGAGATATTAATACCAGGCGAGGTAGTTTTTGGTTAATTCTAATTTGTATTCATTTGAACCTATCTAACGTGACTTTTACCCGAAGACGGAGCGCCCCCTTACAGCGTTAAATGTTCGAGACCGTGAGCGTAACGACGACGATGTGGATTAGGGCGATCGGGGCCGCTGCGATACACACAACAGCCTCTAGGTGCTACCGTGCGAAGAGACAAATCACAATGCTGGAGGCCCCACCAGACTGATTGCCGTACCCCCCCCCCACCCCGAGCAGATTATAATGTCGTTACTACACCACTGTTCGGAGGTCGTGGGGTTCAATGCCTACCCTGAGTCCTGACCCCTGTATGTGTCGAGTTTGCGTGTCTGTTTCTCTCTCTCTCTCTTTCTCCGTGCTCGCGTGGATTGGTTTTTTTTTTGCCTCCGCGTCCTCCAGGTTTTGACCCCCTCCACGTTTAGGAATCGGCGCCGCGCGTTTCTCGGCAGGAGGTCGGCGGCCTGCGGGTCCGGAGCCGCGTGGCCCGCGGCTCTTTTGAGGCTTCCCGAACTCGCGCCTCTTTGTCCGCTGCAGCCGTTTTTAAAAAAAAAAATAAACGAACCGATTAAATTGACTCCGTTGGGTTCCTTACAACTCTTAAAGTGTGGACATCGCCTTGCTGTGGAGCACCTTGGGTGAAGGAAAAAGACAATCGAGACTGCGTCTCCCCGTGTGAATATTTGTTGTTGTTGTTGTTGTTTTTTTTAAATACAGTTCCAAAAAAACACCGAAACTCAGGCACGAGTTTTAAATGGATTTTTGTTTGCGTTTATTTTTTTCTTTCCTCTCAGGAAGCATGCCACGAAAGGGGGTGACTTAACGAGCTCTTCGAATTTCCGCATCTCGTACCGAGCGCACTCCAAGTCGCTCCGCTCGCACGTCAGCGACGTACGGTGATGCACCACGATACTCGCCGCATCTCACGCACGCGCGCGTGCACGCAAAACAAAGACAAGGATCCTCCCCCCCACGTGTTGTGGCCTTAACGCACCGTCGGGGCAAGTGCTGTTGGCGAGCAACACGTTCGACAGACGGATGTGTGGAGGACGGCAGAGCTCGGGCAAGCCGTTGATAGTTCCCCGGCGATTGTGAAAGATGCACTTTGCATGAAGGACGACATCAAATTAACATCGTTATTATTATTCTTTTTTTATACCGTTTAATGCCAATAGAGATCAGAAGTCAGTTACTTGTTTATCTCTCAAATGAGCATTCAGAAAGACAAAGATCTCCCGTGTAGCCTTAACAGACTCTTGGGGCAAGTGCTGCTAGCGAGCAGCAGCTATGAAGGCCGGCACGGCACACAAAGCGAGTGGGTGGCCAGCACCACGCCCGACCACCTTTGTCTCCCTAGTGGTGGTGCTTACCCGACACACCGGGTACTCATTTGAGGCTGAGTCCACCTAAGGGAAGGCCCAGGACCGGTTCAGACAATCGTCACCGGTGTTGACCGTGAGCGGGAATCGAACCCGGGTCGCCAGGTTCGGAGTGCAGCGTAGCACTAACCGCTGCACCACCGCTCCACACACACGGGCGGCCGTTCCGTACAGCGAGCGACGCTTTTCGTACGTATGTCTGACGGACTTCTTTCGCACCGTACGTAGCAAAACCAACCGTGCCTGTCGGAGGGGCCGCGGGAAGGAGAACAAACTAAGAAAGCAGACCTAGCGAAATGAGTTTGTCAAATCTAGACGATTGAAAAGTGCATCGCTCCAGCGGCCTGCTAATATCGGGAGTAAGAGCGGCGTTCCAGACGGCCGCAGAAGCGCATCCCCGAAAGCACGGCCCCAATGCGGTGCCACCACCGTCTCTGTTGGGCGGTTGGTGGCGGCGCCTCGACTGCCTCGACTGCCTCGCCTGTCTCGCCTGACTCACCTGTCTCCCCTGTCTCTCCTGACTCACCTGTCTCACCTGACTCGCCTGACTCACCTGACTCACCTGTCTCCCCTGTCTCACCTGACTCACCTGACTCACCTGTCTCGCCTGACTCACCTGTCTCGCTTGACTCACCTGACTCACCTGACTCACCTGTCTCTCCTGTCTCGCCTGACTCGCCTGACTCGCCTGACTCACCTGTCTCGCTTGACTCACCTGACTCGCCTGACTCACCTGACTCACCTGACTCGCCTGACTCACCTGACTCACCTGACTCACCTGTCTCTCCTGTCTCGCCTGACTCGCCTGACTCGCCTGACTCACCTGTCTCGCTTGACTCACCTGACTCGCCTGACTCACCTGACTCACCTGACTCGCCTGACTCACCTGTCTCTCCTGTCTCACCTGTCTCTCCTGTCTCACCTGTCTCGCCTGTCTCTCCTGTCTCCCCTGTCTCTCCTGACTCACCTGTCTCTCCTGTCTCTCCTGTCTCTCCTGTCTCACCTGTCTCCCCTGTCTCTCCTGTCTCCCCTGTCTCCCCTGTCTCTCCTGTCTCCCCTGTCTCTCCTGTCTCCCCTGTCTCTCCTGTCTCACCTGTCTCCCCTGTCTCTCCTGTCTCCCCTGTCTCTCCTGTCTCACCTGTCTCCCCTGTCTCTCCTGTCTCTCCTGTCTCTCCTGCCTCACCTGTCTCACCTGTCTCTCCTGTCTCTCCTGTCTCACCTGTCTCCCCTGTCTCTCCTGTCTCACCTGTCTCTCCTGCCTCACCTGTCTCGCCTGTCTCACCTGTCTCCCCTGTCTCTCCTGTCTCCCCTGTCTCTCCTGTCTCCCCTGTCTCTCCTGTCTCCCCTGTCTCTCCTGTCTCTCCTGTCTCACCTGTCTCCCCTGTCTCTCCTGTCTCACCTGTCTCTCCTGTCTCCCCTGTCTCTCCTGTCTCCCCTGTCTCTCCTGTCTCTCCTGTCTCACCTGTCTCCCCTGTCTCTCCTGTCTCTCCTGTCTCCCCTGTCTCTCCTGTCTCCCCTGTCTCTCCTGTCTCACCTGTCTCTCCTGTCTCACCTGTCTCGCCTGTCTCGCCTGACTCACCTGTCTCCCCTGTCTCTCCTGTCTCCCCTGTCTCTCCTGTCTCCCCTGTCTCTCCTGTCTCCCCTGTCTCTCCTGTCTCACCTGTCTCACCTGTCTCTCCTGTCTCACCTGTCTCGCCTGTCTCGCCTGACTCACCTGTCTCCCCTGACTCACCTGTCTCCCCTGTCTCTCCTGTCTCCCCTGTCTCTCCTGTCTCACCTGTCTCGCCTGACTCACCTGTCTCCCCTGACTCACCTGTCTCCCCTGACTCACCTGTCTCCCCTGTCTCACCTGTCTCGCCTGGCTCGCCTGACTCACCTGTCTCCCCTGTCTCTCCTGTCTCCCCTGTCTCTCCTGTCTCCCCTGTCTCTCCTGTCTCACCTGTCTCCCCTGTCTCTCCTGTCTCGCCTGACTCGCCTGACTCACCTGTCTCGCTTGACTCACCTGACTCACCTGTCTCGCTTGACTCACCTGTCTCCCCTGTCTCGCCTGTCTCGCTGGGAGCACCTGGGGAAAATCGTCGGTTTGTTTCGTGACGACGACGACGACGATGTAAACGATCACCGTTAAAACGCAAAAGCGTTCACGGGAAAAAAAAAAGGCTTCGTTTGTTCCTTTGTTCTTTTTGCTTGCAGGAGAAATCGCTGGCGAAGGGAAATAATCCGTACGGGGACATTGAACCGGTAACCTTCACCAACCCCGTGTTCAAGAATGACAAGTCCTCCTCCTCGGATGTTTACTACTAGCCACCCCCCCCCGTTAATCGCATGCCAAGTCAGGCTATCGTATGCAAACACCGTTTTTAATCGCATGCCTAGGCAGGGAACCAAACATTGATTCACCGTGACTGATCCAACCTGGTAACATGTACCGTACTGCATAGTCTCCGATTAACATATTCCATTTGTATGTTGATTAACTCTGACGAATCCAACCGGAGTAACGTGACCCACTGTAATGTATGTGACTACGTGACCCCGCCCCCTTTTCTGATCTTCGCACCTGATAGGCTCACGAGTGATGACATTACCTTCACTCTATTTTTAAGACGGGAAACAGGAGGACATCTTCACAATTCTGGCAAAGTCACCTGATGAAGCCGGTTGCAGTCGCCCTGGCGAAACGTCACTAAGACTCACATTTTAAATGTCGTGGGTTCCTCTCTCCCCAACACACAAACACCAGCAGCACAATCCCGGATACAACGCAAGGAGTGGGCACGTTTTGTTTACGTGACAAAAGCCTTGCTAATTGGCTGAGTCGGGTGGTGGTGGGGCTTGACAATTCTATTCACGCGGTCTAAGCCAAAGGAACTGTTGTTTTGTAGTAGCCACCCCACAGCCCACCCGAATATGTCGAACGTCACCTTCTCGACAATGCTGCCGCGATAAGATGTCACATTGTATGTGTGTGTACGTACGTTGGGACTTCTTTCACACCGTACGTAGCCAACCATGCTAATCGGCGGTACGGAGGGCACAATCAAGTGATGATTACCACGATGTAAGTTTCCATTACTTTTGTCATGGTGTTTTAAACGTTTATATTATTTGCAATAGTGATAATGAGAATTTTGTTTTTTTTTATAGTCAAGTTATTCTTGCAAACCGCGGTCTCACTGATCGCTGCGCAATCCGCAAAGACACGGAGGTGCGTATAGATTGAGGTATTTTGAGCCAAATATTTTGAGTCGGTTTAACACGCAGCAGTCTTTCGTGACCAATATCATTCCGAATAAATGTTCTTGGGTGAGATCGCGTAAGTCTAAATGTGTCGCAACCCTCCACCGCCCGACACAGCCAGTAAGGTTTGTCACGTGAACAACGCGTGCCAATTAGTTTACTGCTTCAGCCCACCGGTGTGTTGGAGAGTAAATCCACAACATTTACAATTTGGCAAAATATTCTGGCAAATCGCCGGATGGTGCTGGATGTAATTACGCCGTACTCAAAAACCTTTATTATTACCGTTCTGAGTGTTTATTAGTATGGCAGCAAACCAGCGCACCTGGTGAAAACTCACGCGGATGCGAGGGTGGTACCTACGCTCTATCCCTTACGCAGATGGGACAGATGGAGATGGCTCCACACTTGCTGTACCGCGTCCCCTCGTGGCAAGCCAGGGTATTATGGATCCTTCATTGTTCTGAAGCGTTGCTCTGCATCTATTCGGAAACGAATATAACTTAAAAGTTATGCAACTGCTTTTCGTCCAACCCAAGCCTGCCGCGAGCGATTTCTTTTTGTTCTTCCTCTGTCGAATTGATTTGTTGTGTACGTCGCACGCGGACGGTCAGCCACGACGCCTGCAGCACACGCACGAGTGGCCGATAAATTCACCACGCGTCAGGGATGTGCGGTAGAATCTTGAATGGAATCGCGAATCCCAACCCCCGCGATTCCCCGAATCGTTTGCTGCAACGTAGCAAGTAGGAAAACGTCTTACAGAGTGGAGATTTTGTCAGTGCGAAGCATGCTCACGAGTTACATTTTGTGTCCATCGACAATGACATTTCGCTTTTACCCAGGTCACGCTTGCAAATGCGATTAAAAGCCGGTCTCTTGAATTTTCATGCGATTAAACGTCATAAATTTGACACCGATTCTGGATCGGTAGAAATTGATCATCATCATGAACTAAATTATTTTTTTATTTTGCCGGGTGAAACCCACTGAGCTACGTAGCTATTTATTCAGAAGCGACCTGGCCTCAAATGGTAGCTCGCTTATCACGTAAAATAATATAGCAGCCAAATAGTCTAAACGCACGTTTATAAAATGTGGAGGGAATAACCACGTGCTCACGGGGAGAGAGACACTCAAACTTCAAATATACAGCGGGCGTTAGGGTCGGGTTCGAACCCACGATCTCCTGTATACCAGGCGAGGTAGTTAACATCTCCTAGCCACCGTGATGATGATCGAGAGAGAGAGAGAGACACGCAAACTCCAAATATAGAGTAGGCATTGTCAAGGTCGGGATCGAACCCACGAACTCCTGTACAGCAGGCGAGGTAGTTAACATCTCAGTCACCGTGGCCACACCCAACATGAGTTCAGAGTCATGCATGCTCACGATGGTTCAGCCGGTCGCGCAGCGGGTGATTAGCGAAACGCGACACGAACCCAGCAACCCAATTTCGATTGCCCCCTTGGTCACGGCCACAGTGAGTGGCGAGTGATATTGCTGTTGGCCGTTCCCGGACACCCTACGTCCCATCGCCATCCTGCACTGACCAGCGTGGTGAAGTATGGTCCAGCAAACCCAATGATAACTATCATCGTGACGATTCCATGTAGATGCTTTTCAAGTAATAAAAGTTGCATGGCTTGTGAGCGTCTTTTGCCCTCCCATATCACAATCAGAACATGTATGCTGGAGGAATCCGATGAGCAAATAAATGCTCTTTCTTCACAGATGTCGAGATATAAAACCGGCCAAATTTGATCAAAACATATTTGGAGGCAAAACCGGCGTTAAAAGTGTTCGACCTTGCGTCGGAGAAGCCATGCGTGTGCACGTTTTTCTTCTTCCTACTTCTTTTCTATTCTGGTTGAGGGTTAGCGGTGTGTATCTGAGTAGCGCTGCTTCTGGCAGGGCCGCACTAAGGTTCTTGTTAGGCCCGAGGCACTTCTGTTTCTTAGGCCTGCAGTGACAACTTCAGTGGTTCACGTCTTATCCTTGTGCTGCGCTACTCTCAATTGAGAATGAGATTGTGTGGAAAAAAACGCAATTTGAAGATGTTATTTGCTGATTATTTCAATGAAAAAAAATCTCGAAAAGGTCATCTCCGGTGTCAATTTCTCTCACCTTATGAAAAAAAAGATTGACATTGCCATGACTCTGCCTCTTTGTGTATAACACTTTGCTTATACTTGGTATATAAATATATTTATTGAATAAGACATCTTAGTAACATTTTTTTAATCATACAGACAACATGCTCAACATGTTTTTCGTAGGCCCTGGGTACAGTGCCTACTACTGTGGCCTATTGGATAATCCGGTCCTGGTAGATGGGTGAGTGGGTGGATGGGTGATTGAGTTGCTGGGTGAGTGGGTGGCTGGGTGAGTAGGTGGCTGAGTGGGTGGCTGGGTGATTGAGTGGCTGGGTGAGTTGGTGGCTGGGTGAGTAGGTGGCTGGGTGAGTGGGTGCGTGAGTGGGCCCTGGGCACAGTGTCCCCTACTGTGCAGTATTGGATAATCCGGCCCTGGTGGGTGAATGAGTGGGTGTATGGGTGAATGAGTAGGTGGCTGGGTGAGTGGGTGGCTGAGTAAATGGCTGGGTGAGGGAGTGGGTGGCTGGGTGAGTGAGTGGGTGGATGAGTGAGTGGCTGGGTGAGTGGGTGCGTGAGTGGGCCCTAATCACAGTGCCCACTACTGTGACCTATTGGACAATATGAACCTGGCCGTTCTGGAGCTTCTCGCAGTGCATGTGCCGATGTCGCCTGCCATGAGCTGGGCCGCGGCCCGTTCACTTTTACGGCTTCCAGTTTGAGCAAACACATTCAAGTAAACGAACGCGTCAGTTGAATCATTCCGAGTGGCGTGTTGAAAGAAGGCAACCCCAGGCATGAGACCACCAGTGTGTGTGTGTGAGACCACTAGTGTGTGTGTGAGACCACCAGTGTGTGTGTGTGAGACCACCAGTGTGTGTGTGTGTGTGAGACCATCAGTGTGTGTGTGACCGCCAGTGTGTGTGTGTGAGACCACTAGTGTGTGTGTGAGACCACCAGTGTGTGTGTGGAACCACCAGTGTGTGTGTGTGTGAGACCATCAGTGTGTGTGTGACCGCCAGTGTGTGTGTGACCGCCAGTGTGTGTGTGAGACCACCAGTGTGTGTGTGTGTGAGACCACCAGTGTGTGTGTGTGACCACCAGTGTGTGTGTGTGTGAGACCACCAGTGTGTGTGTGTGACCGCCAGTGTGTGTGTGAGACCATCAGTGTGTGTGTGTGTGAGACCACCAGTGTGTGTGTGTGAGACCACCAGTGTGTGTGTGAGACCACCAGTGTGTGTGTGTGAGACCACCAGTGTGTGTGTGTGAGACCACCAGTGTGTGTGTGTGACCGCCAGTGTGTGTGTGTGTGAGACCACCAGTGTGTGTGTGTGTGTGAGACCACCAGTGTGTGTGTGTGTGAGACCACCAGTGTGTGTGTGAGACCACTAGTGTGTGTGAGACCACCAGTGTGTGTGTGTGTGTGAGACCACCAGTGTGTGTGTGTGTGAGACCACCAGTGTGTGTGTGTGTGTGAGACCACCAGTGTGTGTGTGTGTGAGACCACCAGTGTGTGTGTGTGAGACCACCAGTGTGTGTGTGTGAGACCACCAGTGTGTGTGTGTGTGTGAGACCACCAGTGTGTGTGTGTGTGACCACCAGTGTGTGTGTGAGACCACCAGTGTGTGTGTGAGACCACCAGTGTGTGTGTGTGTGAGACCACCAGTGTGTGTGTGTGTGTGAGACCACCAGTGTGTGTGTGTGTGAGACCACCAGTGTGTGTGTGTGAGACCACCAGTGTGTGTGTGTGAGACCACCAGTGTGTGTGTGTGTGTGAGACCACCAGTGTGTGTGTGTGTGAGACCACCAGTGTGTGTGTGTGTGACCACCAGTGTGTGTGTGTGTGTGACCACCAGTGTGTGTGTGTGTGAGACCACCAGTGTGTGTGTGTGTGAGACCACCAGTGTGTGTGTGTGAGACCACCAGTGTGTGTGTGTGTGACCACCAGTGTGTGTGTGTGAGACCACCAGTGTGTGTGTGTGAGACCACCAGTGTGTGTGTGTGTGTGAGACCACCAGTGTGTGTGTGTGAGACCACCAGTGTGTGTGTGTGTGAGACCACCAGTGTGTGTGTGTGTGAGACCACCAGTGTGTGTGTGTGTGAGACCACCAGTGTGTGTGTGTGTGTGAGACCACCAGTGTGTGTGTGTGTGTGACCACCAGTGTGTGTGTGTGTGAGACCACCAGTGTGTGTGTGTGAGACCACCAGTGTGTGTGTGTGTGTGTGACCACCAGTGTGTGTGTGTGTGAGACCACCAGTGTGTGTGTGTGAGACCACCAGTGTGTGTGTGTGAGACCACCAGTGTGTGTGTGTGAGACCACCAGTGTGTGTGTGTGAGACCACCAGTGTGTGTGTGTGAGACCACCAGTGTGTGTGCATGGCCCTCTCCATCCCCCCTTAGGCCACGCGTTCTTCGCTCAACTTCAGAGCGGCGGCGGCGGTGGGGGAGGCCCCGCTTTTGCCGATGAGACATTACCGTCAGCCGTGCGAGGGCCGCCACGCGTTATTTGCCAACCATTGGGGGTTTTACAGCACGGGGTGGGTACGCCAGGGGCCACACCCAAGGCCTTGCAATTGTAGTGGGGTAATAAACTGGAGAAAGCTTGCTCTGAGACAACACGTTTATTAGAACATCTACAAGCTGCAACATAAAAAGGGGCCCCTTCCACCCGATACTCTCTGGAGGTAGTCCCTCCGGGCCAGCTCGTCTCTCACGAGCTATCACTACGCCGACACTGCTGGGGCTTGAGCCTTCCCGTGAATCTTCACTGGCTATAAGCTGGAGCTTTCGCTGGTACAAGCTCGAGCCGACCCTAGCCAGGTGGTCGGCTCTGCCCATTGGGATCTTCTCTTCAGGGCTCCAGGATGCTCTTCGGCCGGACGATGACTGCCCGGACCGTTCTGAGGTCCGGCTTTTATACAGAGTCCGTGTCTCGCTCCGCCCCAGCCACGCCTTCTTTCCAGAACCTTCCACCAGGTCCTGGGAGGGTGACGTCATCCCCCAGCCCTCTCCTGGGGTCTGGGTTCCTGGGTCCGCTATCCCATAGTGCAGGGGTCCCCAACCCCCGGGCCGCGGACCGGTACCGGTCCCGTGGCCCGTCAGGAACCGGGCCGCACAGCAGCAGGAGGTGAGAGCGGTGAGTCCGCACGTGGCCCGCCCTCCATTATTTTATTATTTATCACTTCCGTCCGCGCCTCTTTCCCGCACTGCACACTCGTCTCAGTCACAGTGTTGGTAAGCCCACAAGCTCTAACCCCTTGTAGCCACAATGAGTAAGCCCACAAGCTCTAACCCCTAGTAGCCACAATGAGTAAGCCCACAAGCTCTAACCCCCTAGTAGCCACAATGAGTAAGCCCACAAGCTCTAACCCCTAGTAGCCACAAGGAGTAAGCCCACAAGCTCTAACCCCCTAGTAGCCACAATGAGTAAGCCCACAAGCTCTAACCCCTAGTAGCCACAATGAGTAAGCCCACAAGCTCTAACCCCCTAGTAGCCACAATGAGTAAGCCCACAAGCTGACCCCTAGTAGCCACAATGAGTAAGCCCACAAGCTCTAACCCCTAGTAGCCAAAATGAGTAAGCCCACAAGCTCTAACCCCTAGTAGCCACAATGAGTAAGCCCACAAGCTCTAACCCCCTAGTAGCCACAATGAGTAAGCCCACAAGCTCTAACCCCTAGTAGCCACAATGAGTAAGCCCACAAGCTCGAACCCCTAGTAGCCACAATGAGTAAGCCCACAAGCTCTAACCCCTAGTAGCCACTATGAGTAAGCCCACAAGCTCTAACCCCTAGTAGCCACAATGAGTAAGCCCACAAGCTCTAACCCCTAGTAGCCACAATGAGTAAGCCAACAAGCTCTAACCCCTAGTAGCCACAATGAGTAAGCCCACAAGCTCTAACCCCCTAGTAGCCACAATGAGTAAGCCCACAAGCTGACCCTAGTAGCCACAATGAGTAAGCCCACAAGCTGACCCCTAGTAGCCACAAGGAGTAAGCCCACAAGCTCTAACCCCGAGTAGCCACAATGAGTAAGCCCACAAGCTCTAACTCCTAGTAGCCACAATGAGTAAGCCCACAAGCTCTAACCCCTAGTAGCCACAAGGAGAAAGCCCACAAGCTCTAACCCCTAGTAGCCACAAGGAGAAAGCCCACAAGCTATAACCCCTAGTAGCCTACATGAGTTAGCCCACAAGCTCTAACCCCTAGTAGCCACAATGAGTAAGCCCACAAGCTCTAACCCCTAGTAGCCACAATGAGTAAGCCCACAAGCTCTAACTCCTAGTAGCCACAATGAGTAAGCCCACAAGCTCTAACCCCTAGTAGCCACAAGGAGAAAACCCACAAGCTCTAACCCCTAGTAGCCACAAGGAGAAAGCCCACAAGCTATAACCCCTAGTAGCCACAAGGAGAAAGCCCACAAGCTATAACCCCTAGTAGCCTACATGAGTTAGCCCACAAGCTCTAACCCCTAGTAGCCACAATGAGTAAGCCCACAAGCTCTAACCCCTAGTAGCCACAAGGAGTAAGCCCACAAGCTCTAACCCCTAGTAGCCACAATGAGTAAGCCCACAAGCTCTAACCCCTATTAGCCACAATGAGTAAGCCCACAAGCTCTAACCCCTAGTAGCCACAATGAGTAACAAACAAAGCGTAGCTGGAGAGCTTCTCTGAAAAGGGGGAAAGACCCAATGATGAACCCCCCCTGGTCCGTGAAAAAAATTGTCTTCCACGAAACCGGTCCCTGGTGCCAAAAAGGTCGTGGACAGCTGCCATCGGGGTGACGAAGGTCCTTGAAGACGAGGCTCAGTCACGCATCCGCCCCCTATTGCCACAGGCTAGTACTGCCGGCTATGAGTAGTGGCGATCACGTCCAACCATTCTAGATTTAAAGCTTTCGTGACTGCAAGGATCCATAACTCTTTGGTTCTATTCGGTAAAGTCACGTAGGTAAAAAATAAAACAACAAAAACCACGACGTTTCGGCCACAACACAAGCGGCCTTCATCCAACCATGCCACTAAATGCACAACGAAGAGCGTTGCTTGATACCAAACTATTTATGTTTTATTTCACTAAAGGTAAGACCCAATTTAACACCTGGTAGGCTTTTGCAACCAATATCTATAATACAGGGGTTTTTTTTTAGGGGCGGGGGGGGGTTGGATCACGTAGATATAAAAATGTGTCGTTAAACCCGCCACCACCCGACACAGCCAATTAGAAAAGGTTTGTCACGTAAACAGAACGTGGCCAATTCGTTACTTAGTACAGCCACAACGGTTGTGTTGGAGAGCCAAGCGACATTTACAATCTGAATACGACGTTTCGCCAGTAATTACAAATAGTTCTAGAAGCTTTCGTGATTGCAAGGATTCATACTCTTTGTGTTTTTTTCGGTAAAGTCACGTAGGTACGAAATAAAATAAAAATAAATGAAGACAACTGAATTAAATCACGACGTTTCGGAGGCAAGACAAGCTTTCTTCATCAGGTGTAAAAAAAGGCACAGCAAATACTGGTGACGTCATTCACTGGCACTGAAGTGGTGGTGGCCATCTTCTTTGGTTCTTTCGGTAAAGTCACGTAGAATGAGAATAAAATAATAAATTGATAAAATAAAATAACACAATAATATTCTCACGACGTTTCGGCCACAACACAAGCGGCCTTCATCAGGTGAAGGGGCGAGACTGGTGGTGGCCATGTTACCTAGGGGGGACGTCATTTAGTGGTGGTGGCCATGTTAACTAGTGGGTGACGTCATCATCTAACAATGTTACCAAGGGGATGACGTTATTCTCTGGCACTGCATTGGTGGTGGCCATGTTACCTAAGGGGAGACGTCATTCAGTGGTGGTGGCGGCCATGTTAACTAGGGGGTGACGTCATACTCTAAGAACTGAAGTAGTGGTGGCCATGTTACCTAGGGGGACGTCATTCTATCATACTGCAGTGGTGGTGGCCATGTTAACTAGGGGGTGACGTCATTCTCTAGCACAGCAGTAGTGGTGGCCATGTTACCTAGGGGGAGACGTCATTCTCTAGCACAGCAAAGGTGGTGGCCATGTTACCTAGGGGGAGACGTCATTCTCTAGCAGAGCAGTGGTGGTGGCCATGTTACCTAGGGGAGACGTCATTCTCTAGCACAGCAGTGGTGGTGGCCATGTTACCTAGGGGGAGACGTCATTCTCTAGCACAGCAGTGGTGGTGGCCATGTTACCTAGGGGGTGACGTCATCCGCTACCACTACAGTGGGGCGCACATGGCGACTTCATGGTCGTCAGTTTGCGGGAGGGTACGGGACGAGGTGGTGGACGAGGTGGAGGACGAGGTGGACGAGGTGGAAGAGGAGGACGAGGAGGATGATGACCCCGAGGAGGCGGAGCGGCTTCGCGAGGCGGCGAGCGGCGTGGGGGACGCGTTCCGTGCGGCGACGGCGACGGCGGTGACGGTGACGGCGACGTCGACGCGCGGTACAGCTGAGGAAGGGGGGCGACAGTGGGGGGTGGAGCGGGGGGGGGTAGAGAACTCATTCATACCGGGGGGGGGTAGAGAACTCATTCATAACGGGGGGGGGGTAGAGAACTCATTCATAACGGGGGGGTAGAGAACTCATTCATAACGGGGGGTAGAGAACTCATTCATACCGGGGGGGGGGTAGAGAACTCATTCATAACGGGGGGGGGGTAGAGAACTCATTCATAACGGGGGGGTAGAGAACTCATTCATAACGGGGAGGGGTAGAGAACTCATTCATAACGGGGGGGTAGAGAACTCATTCATAACGGGGGGGTAGAGAACTCATTCATAACGGGGGGGGGTAGAGAACTCATTCATAACGGGGGGGGTAGAGAACTCATTCATAACGGGGGGGTAGAGAACTCATTCATAACGGGGGGGTAGAGAACTCATTCATAACGGGGGGGGGGGTAGAGAACTCATTCATAACGGGGGGGGGGGGTAGAGAACTCATTCATAACGGGGGGGGGGTAGAGAACTCATTCATAACGGGGGGGTAGAGAACTCATTCATACCGGGGGGGGGGTAGAGAACTCATTCATACCGGGGGGGGGTAGAGAACTCATTCATAACGGGGGGGGGGGTAGAGAACTCATTCATACCGGGGGGGGGGGGGGGTAGAGAACTCATTCATAACGGGGGGGGGTAGAGAACTCATTCATAACGGGGGGGTAGAGAACTCATTCATAACGGGGAGGGGTAGAGAACTCATTCATAACGGGGGGGGTAGAGAACTCATTCATAACGGGGGGGGGGGGGGGGTAGAGAACTCATTCATAACGGGGGGGGGGGGGGTAGAGAACTCATTCATAACGGGGGGGTAGAGAACTCATTCATACCGGGGGGGGGGGTAGAGAACTCATTCATAACGGGGGGGGGTAGAGAACTCATTCATAACGGGGGGTAGAGAACTCATTCATAACGGGAGGGGTAGAGAACTCATTCATAACGGGGGGGGTAGAGAACTCATTCATAACGGGGGGGGGGGGTAGAGAACTCATTCATAACGGGGGGGGGGGTAGAGAACTCATTCATAACGGGGGGGGGGTAGAGAACTCATTCATAACGGGGGGGTAGAGAACTCATTCATAACGGGGGGGTAGAGAACTCATTCATAACGGGGGGGGGTAGAGAACTCATTCATAACGGGGGGGGGGTAGAGAACTCATTCATAACGGGGGGGTAGAGAACTCATTCATAACGGGGAGGGGTAGAGAACTCATTCATAACGGGGGGGTAGAGAACTCATTCATAACGGGGGGGTAGAGAACTCATTCATAACGGGGGGGTAGAGAACTCATTCATAACGGGGGGAGTAGAGAACTCATTCATAACGGGGGGGGGTAGAGAACTCATTCATAACGGGGGGGTAGAGAACTCATTCATAACGGGGGGGTAGAGAACTCATTCATAACGGGGGGGGGTAGAGAACTCATTCATAACGGGGGGGGTAGAGAACTCATTCATAACGGGGGGGTAGAGAACTCATTCATAACGGGGGGGTAGAGAACTCATTCATAACGGGGGGGGGTAGAGAACTCATTCATAACGGGGGGGGGGGGGTAGAGAACTCATTCATAACGGGGGGGGGTAGAGAACTCATTCATAACGGGGGGGTAGAGAACTCATTCATACCGGGGGGGGGGTAGAGAACTCATTCATACCGGGGGGGGTAGAGAACTCATTCATAACGGGGGGGGGGTAGAGAACTCATTCATACCGGGGGGGGGGGGTAGAGAACTCATTCATAACGGGGGGGGGTAGAGAACTCATTCATAACGGGGGGGTAGAGAACTCATTCATAACGGGGAGGGGTAGAGAACTCATTCATAACGGGGGGGTAGAGAACTCATTCATAACGGGGGGGGGGTAGAGAACTCATTCATAACGGGGGGGGGGGGTAGAGAACTCATTCATAACGGGGGGGGGTAGAGAACTCATTCATAACGGGGGGAGTAGAGAACTCATTCATAACGGGGGGCTAGAGAACTCATTCATACCGGGGGGGGGTAGAGAACTCATTCATAACGGGGGGGGGGTAGAGAACTCATTCATAACGGGGGGGTAGAGAACTCATTCATAACGGGGAGGGGTAGAGAACTCATTCATAACGGGGGGGTAGAGAACTCATTCATAACGGGGGGGTAGAGAACTCATTCATAACGGGGGGGTAGAGAACTCATTCATAACGGGGGGGAGTAGAGAACTCATTCATAACGGGGGGGGTAGAGAACTCATTCATAACGGGGGGGTAGAGAACTCATTCATAACGGGGGGGTAGAGAACTCATTCATAACGGGGGGGGGTAGAGAACTCATTCATAACGGGGGGGTAGAGAACTCATTCATAACGGGGGGGTAGAGAACTCATTCATAACGGGGGGGTAGAGAACTCATTCATAACGGGGGGAGTAGAGAACTCATTCATAACGGGGGGGGTAGAGAACTCATTCATAACGGGGGGGTAGAGAACTCATTCATAACGGGGGGGTAGAGAACTCATTCATAACGGGGGGGTAGAGAACTCATTCATAACGGGGGGGGTAGAGAACTCATTCATAACGGGGGGGGTAGAGAACTCATTCATAACGGGGGGGTAGAGAACTCATTCATAACGGGGGGGGTAGAGAACTCATTCATAACGGGGGGGGGTAGAGAACTCATTCATAACGGGGGGGGGGGTAGAGAACTCATTCATAACGGGGGGGGGGGTAGAGAACTCATTCATAACGGGGGGGTAGAGAACTCATTCATACCGGGGGGGGGGTAGAGAACTCATTCATACCGGGGGGGGGTAGAGAACTCATTCATAACGGGGGGGGGGGGTAGAGAACTCATTCATACCGGGGGGGGGTAGAGAACTCATTCATAACGGGGGGGGGGTAGAGAACTCATTCATAACGGGGGGGGTAGAGAACTCATTCATAACGGGGAGGGGTAGAGAACTCATTCATAACGGGGGGGGTAGAGAACTCATTCATAACGGGGGGGGGGGTAGAGAACTCATTCATAACGGGGGGGGGGGTAGAGAACTCATTCATAACGGGGGGGGGGGTAGAGAACTCATTCATAACGGGGGGGGGTAGAGAACTCATTCATAACGGGGGGGTAGAGAACTCATTCATAACGGGGGGGGGGGGGTAGAGAACTCATTCATAACGGGGGGGGTAGAGAACTCATTCATAACGGGGGGGGGGGGTAGAGAACTCATTCATAACGGGGGGGGTAGAGAACTCATTCATAACGGGGGGGGGGGTAGAGAACTCATTCATAACGGGGGGGGGGGGTAGAGAACTCATTCATAACGGGGGGGGTAGAGAACTCATTCATAACGGGGGGGGTAGAGAACTCATTCATAACGGGGGGGGTAGAGAACTCATTCATAACGGGGGGGGGGGGTAGAGAACTCATTCATAACGGGGGGGGGGGGTAGAGAACTCATTCATAACGGGGGGGGGTAGAGAACTCATTCATAACGGGGGGGGGGGGGTAGAGAACTCATTCATAACGGGGGGGGGGGTAGAGAACTCATTCATAACGGGGGGGGGGGTAGAGAACTCATTCATAACGGGGGGGGGTAGAGAACTCATTCATAACGGGGGGGGGTAGAGAACTCATTCATAACGGGGGGGGGGGGTAGAGAACTCATTCATAACGGGGGGGGGGGGATAGAGAACTCATTCATAACGGGGGGGGGGGTAGAGAACTCATTCATAACGGGGGGGGGTAGAGAACTCATTCATAACGGGGGGGGGGTAGAGAACTCATTCATAACGGGGGGGGGGGATAGAGAACTCATTCATAACGGGGGGGGGTAGAGAACTCATTCATAACTGGGGGGGGGGATAGAGAACTCATTCATAACGGGGGGGGGTAGAGAACTCATTCATAACGGGGGGGGGGGGTAGAGAACTCATTCATAGCGGGGGGGGGTAGAGAACTCATTCATAACGGGGGGGGGTAGAGAACTCATTCATAACGGGGGGGGGGGGGGGGTAGAGAACTCATTCATAACGGGGGGGGGGGGTAGAGAACTCATTCATAACGGGGGGGTAGAGAACTCATTCATACCGGGGGGGGGGTAGAGAACTCATTCATACCGGGGGGGGGTAGAGAACTCATTCATAACGGGGGGGGGGGGTAGAGAACTCATTCATACCGGGGGGGGGGGTAGAGAACTCATTCATAACGGGGGGGGGGTAGAGAACTCATTCATAACGGGGGGGTAGAGAACTCATTCATACCGGGGGGGGGGTAGAGAACTCATTCATAACGGGGGGGGGGTAGAGAACTCATTCATAACGGGGGGGGTAGAGAACTCATTCATAACGGGGGGGGGGGTAGAGAACTCATTCATAACGGGGGGGGGGGGTAGAGAACTCATTCATAACGGGGGGGGGGGTAGAGAACTCATTCATAACGGGGGGGGGTAGAGAACTCATTCATAACGGGGGGGGTAGAGAACTCATTCATAACGGGGGGGGGGGGGGTAGAGAACTCATTCATAACGGGGGGGGGTAGAGAACTCATTCATAACGGGGGGGGGGGTAGAGAACTCATTCATAACGGGGGGGGGTAGAGAACTCATTCATAACGGGGGGGGGGGTAGAGAACTCATTCATAACGGGGGGGGGGGTAGAGAACTCATTCATAACGGGGGGGGGTAGAGAACTCATTCATAACGGGGGGGGGGGGTAGAGAACTCATTCATAACGGGGGGGGGGGGGGGTAGAGAACTCATTCATAACGGGGGGGGTAGAGAACTCATTCATAACGGGGGGGGGGTAGAGAACTCATTCATAACGGGGGGGGGGGGGGTAGAGAACTCATTCATAACGGGGGGGGGGGGGGGGTAGAGAACTCATTCATAACGGGGGGGGGTAGAGAACTCATTCATAACGGGGGGGGGGGGGTAGAGAACTCATTCATAACGGGGGGGGGGGATAGAGAACTCATTCATAACGGGGGGGGGGGTAGAGAACTCATTCATAACGGGGGGGGGTAGAGAACTCATTCATAACGGGGGGGGGGGGGGTAGAGAACTCATTCATAACGGGGGGGGGTAGAGAACTCATTCATAACGGGGGGGGGGGATAGAGAACTCATTCATAACGGGGGGGGGGTAGAGAACTCATTCATAACGGGGGGGGGGGATAGAGAACTCATTCATAACGGGGGGGGGGGTAGAGAACTCATTCATAACGGGGGGGGGGGGGGTAGAGAACTCATTCATAGCGGGGGGGGGGTAGAGAACTCATTCATAACGGGGGGGGGGGGTAGAGAACTCATTCATAACGGGGGGGGGGGTAGAGAACTCATTCATAACGGGGGGGGTAGAGAACTCATTCATACCGGGGGGGGGGGGTAGAGAACTCATTCATAACGGGGGGGGGGTAGAGAACTCATTCATAACGGGGGGGGTAGAGAACTCATTCATAACGGGGGGGGGTAGAGAACTCATTCATAACGGGGGGGTAGAGAACTCATTCATAACGGGGGGGGGGTAGAGAACTCATTCATAACGGGGGGGGGGGTAGAGAACTCATTCATAACGGGGGGGGGGTAGAGAACTCATTCATAACGGGGGGGTAGAGAACTCATTCATACGGGGGGGTAGAGAACTCATTCATAACGGGGGGGGGTAGAGAACTCATTCATAACGGGGGATAACGGGGGGTAGAGAACTCATTCATAACGGGGGGGTAGAGAACTCATTCATAACGGGGGGTAGAGAACTCATTCATAACGGGGGGGTAGAGAACTCATTCATAACGGGGGGGGTAGAGAACTCATTCATAACGGGGGGGGTAGAGAACTCATTCATAACGGGGGGGTAGAGAACTCATTCATAACGGGGGGGGGTAGAGAACTCATTCATAACGGGGGGGGTTAGAAGAACTCATTCATAACGGGGGGGGTAGAGAACTCATTCATAACGGGGGGGGGTAGAGAACTCATTCATAACGGGGGGGGTAGAGAACTCATTCATAACGGGGGGGTAGAGAACTCATTCATAACGGGGGGGTAGAGAACTCATTCATAACGGGGGGGGGTAGAGAACTCATTCATAACGGGGGGGGGGGGTAGAGAACTCATTCATAACGGGGGGGGGGTAGAGAACTCATTCATAACGGGGGGGTAGAGAACTCATTCATAACGGGGGGGGGGTAGAGAACTCATTCATAACGGGGGGGGGGTAGAGAACTCATTCATAACGGGGGGGGGGTAGAGAACTCATTCATAACCGGGGGGGGGGGTAGAGAACTCATTCATAACGGGGGGGGGGTAGAGAACTCATTCATAACGGGGGGGTAGAGAACTCATTCATAACGGGGAGGGGGTAGAGAACTCATTCATAACGGGGGGGGGTAGAGAACTCATTCATAACGGGGGCCATTAGGGGGGTAGAGAACTCATTCATAACGGGGGGGGGGGTAGAGAACTCATTCATAACGGGGGGGGGGTAGAGAACTCATTCATAACGGGGGGGGTAGAGAACTCATTCATAACGGGGGGGGTAGAGAACTCATTCATAACGGGGGGGTAGAGAACTCATTCATAACGGGGGGGTAGAGAACTCATTCATAACGGGGGGGGGGTAGAGAACTCATTCATAACGGGGGGGTAGAGAACTCATTCATAACGGGGGGGTAGAGAACTCATTCATAACGGGGGGGGTAGAGAACTCATTCATAACGGGGGGGGGTAGAGAACTCATTCATAACGGGGGGGTAGAGAACTCATTCATAACGGGGGGGGTAGAGAACTCATTCATAACGGGGGGGGGGTAGAGAACTCATTCATAACGGGGGGGGTAGAGAACTCATTCATAACGGGGGGGTAGAGAACTCATTCATAACGGGGGGGTAGAGAACTCATTCATAACGGGGGGGAGTAGAGAACTCATTCATAACGGGGGGGGGGTAGAGAACTCATTCATAACGGGGGGGTAGAGAACTCATTCATAACGGGGGGGTAGAGAACTCATTCATAACGGGGGGGGTAGAGAACTCATTCATAACGGGGGGTAGAGAACTCATTCATAACGGGGGGGGTAGAGAACTCATTCATAACGGGGGGGTAGAGAACTCATTCATAACGGGGGGGGTAGAGAACTCATTCATAACGGGGGGGGGTAGAGAACTCATTCATAACGGGGGGGGGTAGAGAACTCATTCATAACGGGGGGGGGTAGAGAACTCATTCATAACGGGGGGGTAGAGAACTCATTCATAACGGGGGGGGGTAGAGAACTCATTCATAACGGGGGGGGTAGAGAACTCATTCATAACGGGGGGGGGGGTAGAGAACTCATTCATAACGGGGGGGGGTAGAGAACTCATTCATAACGGGGGGGGGTAGAGAACTCATTCATAACGGGGGGGGTAGAGAACTCATTCATAACGGGGGGGGGTAGAGAACTCATTCATAACGGGGGGGGGGTAGAGAACTCATTCATAACGGGGGGGGGGGTAGAGAACTCATTCATAACGGGGGGGGGTAGAGAACTCATTCATAACGGAGGGGGGGGGTAGAGAACTCATTCATAACGGGGGGGGGGTAGAGAACTCATCATAACGGGGGGGGGGTAGAGAACTCATTCATAACGGGGGGGGGGGGTAGAGAACTCATTCATAACGGGGGGGGGTAGAGAACTCATTCATAACGGGGGGGGGGGTAGAGAACTCATTCATAACGGGGGGGGGGTAGAGAACTCATTCATAACGGGGGGGGGGTAGAGAACTCATTCATAACGGGGGGGGGGGGTAGAGAACTCATTCATAACGGGGGGGGGTAGAGAACTCATTCATAACGGGGGGGGGTAGAGAACTCATTCATAACGGGGGGGTAGAGAACTCATTCATAACGGGGGGGGGGGTAGAGAACTCATTCATAACGGGGGGGGGGGTAGAGAACTCATTCATAACGGGGGGGGGGTAGAGAACTCATTCATAACGGGGGGGGGGGTAGAGAACTCATTCATAACGGGGGGGGGGGTAGAGAACTCATTCATAACGGGGGGGGGGGTAGAGAACTCATTCATAACGGGGGGGGTAGAGAACTCATTCATAACGGGGGGGGGTAGAGAACTCATTCATAACGGGGGGGGGGGGGTAGAGAACTCATTCATAACGGGGGGGGGGGTAGAGAACTCATTCATAACGGGGGGGGGGGGTAGAGAACTCATTCATAACGGGGGGGGGTAGAGAACTCATTCATAACGGGGGGGGGGTAGAGAACTCATTCATAACGGGGGGGGGGTAGAGAACTCATTCATAACGGGGGGGGGTAGAGAACTCATTCATAACGGGGGGGGGGTAGAGAACTCATTCATAACGGGGGGGGGGGGTAGAGAACTCATTCATAACGGGGGGGGGGGTAGAGAACTCATTCATAACGGGGGGGGGGGTAGAGAACTCATTCATAACGGGGGGGGGGTAGAGAACTCATTCATAACGGGGGTCATTCTACGGGGGTAGAGAACTCATTCATAACGGGGGGGGGGGTAGAGAACTCATTCATAACGGGGGGGGGTAGAGAACTCATTCATAACGGGGGGGGGGGTAGAGAACTCATTCATAACGGGGGGGGGTAGAGAACTCATTCATAACGGGGGGGGGGGTAGAGAACTCATTCATACCGGGGGGGGGGTAGAGAACTCATTCATAACGGGGGGGGGGTAGAGAACTCATTCATAACGGGGGGGTAGAGAACTCATTCATAACGGGGGGGGGGGTAGAGAACTCATTCATAACGGGGGGGGGGTAGAGAACTCATTCATAACGGGGGGGGGTAGAGAACTCATTCATAACGGGGGGGGGTAGAGAACTCATTCATAACGGGGGGGGGGGTAGAGAACTCATTCATAACGGGGGGGGGGGGGTAGAGAACTCATTCATAACGGGGGGGGGGTAGAGAACTCATTCATAACGGGGGGGGTAGAGAACTCATTCATAACGGGGGGGGGGGGTAGAGAACTCATTCATAACGGGGGGGGGTAGAGAACTCATTCATAACGGGGGGGGGGGGGTAGAGAACTCATTCATAACGGGGGGGGGGTAGAGAACTCATTCATAACGGGGGGGGGGGGTAGAGAACTCATTCATAACGGGGGGGGGGGGTAGAGAACTCATTCATAACGGGGGGGGGTAGAGAACTCATTCATAACGGGGGGGGGGGTAGAGAACTCATTCATAACGGGGGGGGGGGGTAGAGAACTCATTCATAACGGGGGGGGGGTAGAGAACTCATTCATAACGGGGGGGGGGTAGAGAACTCATTCATAACGGGGGGGGGGTGGTAGAGAACTCATTCATAACGGGGGGGGGGGGGTAGAGAACTCATTCATAACGGGGGGGGGGTAGAGAACTCATTCATAACGGGGGGGGGGGTAGAGAACTCATTCATAACGGGGGGGGGGGTAGAGAACTCATTCATAACGGGGGGGGGGGGTAGAGAACTCATTCATAACGGGGGGGGGGTAGAGAACTCATTCATAACGGGGGGGGGGGGGTAGAGAACTCATTCATAACGGGGGGGGGTAGAGAACTCATTCATAACGGGGGGGGGGGTAGAGAACTCATTCATAACGGGGGGGGGGGTAGAGAACTCATTCATAACGGGGGGGGGGGTAGAGAACTCATTCATAACGGGGGGGGGGTAGAGAACTCATTCATAACGGGGGGAACAGGGGGGTAGAGAACTCATTCATAACGGGGGGGGGGTAGAGAACTCATTCATAACGGGGGGGGGGGTAGAGAACTCATTCATAACGGGGGGGGGGGTAGAGAACTCATTCATAACGGGGGGGGGGTAGAGAACTCATTCATAACGGGGGGGGGGGGTAGAGAACTCATTCATAACGGGGGGGGTAGAGAACTCATTCATAACGGGGGGGGGGTAGAGAACTCATTCATAACGGGGGGGGGTAGAGAACTCATTCATAACGGGGGGGGGGGGTAGAGAACTCATTCATAACGGGGGGGGGGGTAGAGAACTCATTCATAACGGGGGGGGGTAGAGAACTCATTCATAACGGGGGGGGGGGTAGAGAACTCATTCATAACGGGGGGGGGGGTAGAGAACTCATTCATAACGGGGGGGGGTAGAGAACTCATTCATAACGGGGGGGGGGGTAGAGAACTCATTCATAACGGGGGGGGTAGAGAACTCATTCATAACGGGGGGGGGGTAGAGAACTCATTCATAACGGGGGGGGGGGGTAGAGAACTCATTCATAACGGGGGGGGTAGAGAACTCATTCATAACGGGGGGGGGGTAGAGAACTCATTCATAACGGGGGGGGGTAGAGAACTCATTCATAACGGGGGGGGGGGGGGTAGAGAACTCATTCATAACGGGGGGGGGTAGAGAACTCATTCATAACGGGGGGGGTAGAGAACTCATTCATAACGGGGGGGGGGTAGAGAACTCATTCATAACGGGGGGGGTAGAGAACTCATTCATAACGGGGGGGGGGGGTAGAGAACTCATTCATAACGGGGGATTGGGGGGGGGTAGAGAACTCATTCATAACGGGGGGGGGGTAGAGAACTCATTCATAACGGGGGGGGGTAGAGAACTCATTCATAACGGGGGGGGGGGTAGAGAACTCATTCATAACGGGGGGGTAGAGAACTCATTCATAACGGGGGGGGTAGAGAACTCATTCATAACGGGGGGGGTAGAGAACTCATTCATAACGGGGGGGGGGTAGAGAACTCATTCATAACGGGGGGGGGTAGAGAACTCATTCATAACGGGGGGGGGGGGGGTAGAGAACTCATTCATAACGGGGGGGGTAGAGAACTCATTCATAACGGGGGGGGTAGAGAACTCATTCATAACGGGGGGGGGTAGAGAACTCATTCATAACGGGGGGGGGGGGGGGTAGAGAACTCATTCATAACGGGGGGGGTAGAGAACTCATTCATAACGGGGGGGGGGGTAGAGAACTCATTCATAACGGGGGGGGTAGAGAACTCATTCATAACGGGGGGGGGGGTAGAGAACTCATTCATAACGGGGGGGGGTAGAGAACTCATTCATAACGGGGGGGGTAGAGAACTCATTCATAACGGGGGGGGGTAGAGAACTCATTCATAACGGGGGGGGTAGAGAACTCATTCATAAGCGGGGGGGGGGTGTAAGAGAACTCATTCATAACGGGGGGGGGGGGGGGTAGAGAACTCATTCATAACGGGGGGGGGTAGAGAACTCATTCATAACGGGGGGGGGGTAGAGAACTCATTCATAACGGGGGGGGTAGAGAACTCATTCATAACGGGGGGGGACTCATTCATACGGTAGAGAACTCATTCATAACGGGGGGGGGTAGAGAACTCATTCATAACGGGGGGGGGTAGAGAACTCATTCATAACGGGGGGGGGGTAGAGAACTCATTCATAACGGGGGGGGTAGAGAACTCATTCATAACGGGGGGGGGGTAGAGAACTCATTCATAACGGGGGGGGGTAGAGAACTCATTCATAACGGGGGGGGGGGTAGAGAACTCATTCATAACGGGGGGGTAGAGAACTCATTCATAACGGGGGGGGGGGGTAGAGAACTCATTCATAACGGGGGGGGGTAGAGAACTCATTCATAACGGGGGGGGGTAGAGAACTCATTCATAACGGGGGGGGGTAGAGAACTCATTCATAACGGGGGGGGGGTAGAGAACTCATTCATAACGGGGGGGGGGTAGAGAACTCATTCATAACGGGGGGGTAGAGAACTCATTCATAACGGGGGGGGGGTAGAGAACTCATTCATAACGGGGGGGTAGAGAACTCATTCATAACGGGGGGGGGGGGTAGAGAACTCATTCATAACGGGGGGGGGTAGAGAACTCATTCATAACGGGGGGGGGGGGGGTAGAGAACTCATTCATAACGGGGGGGGTAGAGAACTCATTCATAACGGGGGGGGGTAGAGAACTCATTCATAACGGGGGGGGGTAGAGAACTCATTCATAACGGGGGGGGTAGAGAACTCATTCATAACGGGGGGGGGGTAGAGAACTCATTCATAACGGGGGGGGTAGAGAACTCATTCATAACGGGGGGGGGGGTAGAGAACTCATTCATAACGGGGGGGGTAGAGAACTCATTCATAACGGGGGGGGGGGGGGTAGAGAACTCATTCATAACGGGGGGGGGTAGAGAACTCATTCATAACGGGGGGGGGTAGAGAACTCATTCATAACGGGGGGGGGGTAGAGAACTCATTCATAACGGGGGGGGGGGTAGAGAACTCATTCATAACGGGGGGGGGGGGTAGAGAACTCATTCATAACGGGGGGGGGGGTAGAGAACTCATTCATAACGGGGGGGTAGAGAACTCATTCATAACGGGGGGGGGGGGTAGAGAACTCATTCATAACGGGGGGGGTAGAGAACTCATTCATAACGGGGGGGGGGGTAGAGAACTCATTCATAACGGGGGGGTAGAGAACTCATTCATAACGGGGGGGGGGGGGGTAGAGAACTCATTCATAACGGGGGGGGTAGAGAACTCATTCATAACGGGGGGGGGGGGTAGAGAACTCATTCATAACGGGGGGGGTAGAGAACTCATTCATAACGGGGGGGGTAGAGAACTCATTCATAACGGGGGGGGGGGTAGAGAACTCATTCATAACGGGGGGGGGTAGAGAACTCATTCATAACGGGGGGGGGTAGAGAACTCATTCATAACGGGGGGGGTAGAGAACTCATTCATAACGGGGGGGGGGGGTAGAGAACTCATTCATAACGGGGGGGGGTAGAGAACTCATTCATAACGGGGGGGGGGGGTAGAGAACTCATTCATAACGGGGGGGGGGTAGAGAACTCATTCATAACGGGGGGGGGGGTAGAGAACTCATTCATAACGGGGGGGGGGTAGAGAACTCATTCATAACGGGGGGGGGGGTAGAGAACTCATTCATAACGGGGGGGGTAGAGAACTCATTCATAACGGGGGGGGTAGAGAACTCATTCATAACGGGGGGGGGGGGGGTAGAGAACTCATTCATAACGGGGGGGGGGTAGAGAACTCATTCATAACGGGGGGGGGGGGTAGAGAACTCATTCATAACGGGGGGGGGGTAGAGAACTCATTCATAACGGGGGGGGGGTAGAGAACTCATTCATAACGGGGGGGGGGGGTAGAGAACTCATTCATAACGGGGGGGGGGTAGAGAACTCATTCATAACGGGGGGGGGGTAGAGAACTCATTCATAACGGGGGGGGGTAGAGAACTCATTCATAACGGGGGGGGGGGGTAGAGAACTCATTCATAACGGGGGGGGGGTAGAGAACTCATTCATAACGGGGGGGGGTAGAGAACTCATTCATAACGGGGGGGGGGGGGGTAGAGAACTCATTCATAACGGGGGGGGGGTAGAGAACTCATTCATAACGGGGGGGGGGTAGAGAACTCATTCATAACGGGGGGGGGTAGAGAACTCATTCATAACGGGGGGGGGGGGTAGAGAACTCATTCATAACGGGGGGGGGGGGTAGAGAACTCATTCATAACGGGGGGGGGGGTAGAGAACTCATTCATAACGGGGGGGGGGTAGAGAACTCATTCATAACGGGGGGGGGGGTAGAGAACTCATTCATAACGGGGGGGGGGTAGAGAACTCATTCATAACGGGGGGGGGGGTAGAGAACTCATTCATAACGGGGGGGGGTAGAGAACTCATTCATAACGGGGGGGGGGTAGAGAACTCATTCATAACGGGGGGGGGGTAGAGAACTCATTCATAACGGGGGGGGGGGTAGAGAACTCATTCATAACGGGGGGGGGGGTAGAGAACTCATTCATAACGGGGGGGGGTAGAGAACTCATTCATAACGGGGGGGGGGGTAGAGAACTCATTCATAACGGGGGGGGGGGTAGAGAACTCATTCATAACGGGGGGGGTAGAGAACTCATTCATACCGGGGGGGGGTAGAGAACTCATTCATAACGGGGGGGGGGGTAGAGAACTCATTCATAACGGGGGGGGGGTAGAGAACTCATTCATAACGGGGGGGGGGGTAGAGAACTCATTCATAACGGGGGGGGGTAGAGAACTCATTCATAACGGGGGGTAGAGAACTCATTCATAACGGGGGGGGGGTAGAGAACTCATTCATAACGGGGGGGGGGGTAGAGAACTCATTCATAACGGGGGGGGGTAGAGAACTCATTCATAACGGGGGGGGGGGGTAGAGAACTCATTCATAACGG
This sequence comes from Petromyzon marinus, assembly GCF_048934315.1. Taxonomy (NCBI): domain Eukaryota; kingdom Metazoa; phylum Chordata; class Hyperoartia; order Petromyzontiformes; family Petromyzontidae; genus Petromyzon; species Petromyzon marinus. The sequence goes on from NC_133723.1 coordinate 7,642,873, forward strand.
GGGGGGGGGTAGAGAACTCATTCATAACGGGGGGGGGGGGGTAGAGAACTCATTCATAACGGGGGGGGGTAGAGAACTCATTCATAACGGGGGGGTAGAGAACTCATTCATAACGGGGGGGGGGGGGTAGAGAACTCATTCATAACGGGGGGGGGGTAGAGAACTCATTCATAACGGGGGGGGGGGGTAGAGAACTCATTCATAACGGGGGGGGGGTAGAGAACTCATTCATAACGGGGGGGGGTAGAGAACTCATTCATAACGGGGGGGGGGTAGAGAACTCATTCATAACGGGGGGGGGGTAGAGAACTCATTCATAACGGGGGGGGGGGTAGAGAACTCATTCATAACGGGGGGGGGGTAGAGAACTCATTCATAACGGGGGGGGGTAGAGAACTCATTCATAACGGGGGGGGGGGTAGAGAACTCATTCATAACGGGGGGGGGGGGTAGAGAACTCATTCATAACGGGGGGGATCCATTAAAACGGGGGGGTAGAGAACTCATTCATAACGGGGGGGTAGAGAACTCATTCATAACGGGGGGGGGGGTAGAGAACTCATTCATAACGGGGGGGGGGGTAGAGAACTCATTCATAACGGGGGGGGGTAGAGAACTCATTCATAACGGGGGGGGGGGGTAGAGAACTCATTCATAACGGGGGGGGGGTAGAGAACTCATTCATAACGGGGGGGGGGTAGAGAACTCATTCATAACGGGGGGGGGGGTAGAGAACTCATTCATAACGGGGGGGGGGGTAGAGAACTCATTCATAACGGGGGGGGTAGAGAACTCATTCATAACGGGGGGGGGTAGAGAACTCATTCATAACGGGGGGGGGGGGGTAGAGAACTCATTCATAACGGGGGGGGTAGAGAACTCATTCATAACGGGGGGGGGGTAGAGAACTCATTCATAACGGGGGGGGGGTAGAGAACTCATTCATAACGGGGGGGGTAGAGAACTCATTCATAACGGGGGGGGGTAGAGAACTCATTCATAACGGGGGGGGGTAGAGAACTCATTCATAACGGGGGGGTAGAGAACTCATTCATAACGGGGGGGGGTAGAGAACTCATTCATAACGGGGGGGGTAGAGAACTCATTCATAACGGGGGGGGTAGAGAACTCATTCATAACGGGGGGGGGGTAGAGAACTCATTCATAACGGGGGGGGGGGGTAGAGAACTCATTCATAACGGGGGGGGTAGAGAACTCATTCATAACGGGGGGGGGGTAGAGAACTCATTCATAACGGGGGGGGGGGGTAGAGAACTCATTCATAACGGGGGGGGGGGTAGAGAACTCATTCATAACGGGGGGGTAGAGAACTCATTCATAACGGGGGGGGGGGGGGTAGAGAACTCATTCATAACGGGGGGGGGTAGAGAACTCATTCATAACGGGGGGGGTAGAGAACTCATTCATAACGGGGGGGTAGAGAACTCATTCATAACGGGGGGGGGGTAGAGAACTCATTCATAACGGGGGGGGGTAGAGAACTCATTCATAACGGGGGGGGGGGGTAGAGAACTCATTCATAACGGGGGGGGGTAGAGAACTCATTCATAACGGGGGGGGGGTAGAGAACTCATTCATAACGGGGGGGGGTAGAGAACTCATTCATAACGGGGGGGGTAGAGAACTCATTCATAACGGGGGGGGGGTAGAGAACTCATTCATAACGGGGGGGGGTAGAGAACTCATTCATAACGGGGGGGGGGGTAGAGAACTCATTCATAACGGGGGGGGTAGAGAACTCATTCATAACGGGGGGGGTAGAGAACTCATTCATAACGGGGGGGGGGTAGAGAACTCATTCATAACGGGGGGGGGGTAGAGAACTCATTCATAACGGGGGGGGGGTAGAGAACTCATTCATAACGGGGGGGGGTAGAGAACTCATTCATAACGGGGGGGGTAGAGAACTCATTCATAACGGGGGGGGTAGAGAACTCATTCATAACGGGGGGGGTAGAGAACTCATTCATAACGGGGGGGGTAGAGAACTCATTCATAACGGGGGGGGTAGAGAACTCATTCATAACGGGGGGGGGTAGAGAACTCATTCATAACGGGGGGGGGTAGAGAACTCATTCATAACGGGGGGGGTAGAGAACTCATTCATAACGGGGGGGGGTAGAGAACTCATTCATAACGGGGGGGGTAGAGAACTCATTCATAACGGGGGGGGGGTAGAGAACTCATTCATAACGGGGGGGGGTAGAGAACTCATTCATAACGGGGGGGGTAGAGAACTCATTCATAACGGGGGGGTAGAGAACTCATTCATAACGGGGGGGTAGAGAACTCATTCATAACGGGGGGGGGTAGAGAACTCATTCATAACGGGGGGGGTAGAGAACTCATTCATAACGGGGGGGGGGGTAGAGAACTCATTCATAACGGGGGGGGGTAGAGAACTCATTCATAACGGGGGGGGGGTAGAGAACTCATTCATAACGGGGGGGGGGTAGAGAACTCATTCATAACGGGGGGGGGTAGAGAACTCATTCATAACGGGGGGGGTAGAGAACTCATTCATAACGGGGGGGGGTAGAGAACTCATTCATAACGGGGGGGGGTAGAGAACTCATTCATAACGGGGGGGTAGAGAACTCATTCATAACGGGGGGGTAGAGAACTCATTCATAACGGGGGGGTAGAGAACTCATTCATAACGGGGGGGGGTAGAGAACTCATTCATAACGGGGGGGGGTAGAGAACTCATTCATAACGGGGGGGGGGGTAGAGAACTCATTCATAACGGGGGGGTAGAGAACTCATTCATAACGGGGGGGGTAGAGAACTCATTCATAACGGGGGGGGGTAGAGAACTCATTCATAACGGGGGGGGGGTAGAGAACTCATTCATAACGGGGGGGGGGGTAGAGAACTCATTCATAACGGGGGGGGTAGAGAACTCATTCATAACGGGGGGGGGGTAGAGAACTCATTCATAACGGGGGGGGGTAGAGAACTCATTCATAACGGGGGGGGGGTAGAGAACTCATTCATAACGGGGGGGGGGGGTAGAGAACTCATTCATAACGGGGGGGGGTAGAGAACTCATTCATAACGGGGGGGTAGAGAACTCATTCATAACGGGGGGGGGTAGAGAACTCATTCATAACGGGGGGGGGTAGAGAACTCATTCATAACGGGGGGGGGGGTAGAGAACTCATTCATAACGGGGGGGGGGTAGAGAACTCATTCATAACGGGGGGGGGGGTAGAGAACTCATTCATAACGGGGGGGGTAGAGAACTCATTCATAACGGGGGGGGTAGAGAACTCATTCATACCGGGGGGGGGGGGTAGAGAACTCATTCATAACGGGGGGGGGGGTAGAGAACTCATTCATAACGGGGGGGGGGGGTAGAGAACTCATTCATAACGGGGGGGGGTAGAGAACTCATTCATAACGGGGGGGGTAGAGAACTCATTCATAACGGGGGGGGGGGTAGAGAACTCATTCATAACGGGGGGGGGGTAGAGAACTCATTCATAACGGGGGGGGGGTAGAGAACTCATTCATAACGGGGGGGGGTAGAGAACTCATTCATAACGGGGGGGGGGGGTAGAGAACTCATTCATAACGGGGGGGGGGGGTAGAGAACTCATTCATAACGGGGGGGGGGGGTAGAGAACTCATTCATAACGGGGGGGGGGGGTAGAGAACTCATTCATAACGGGGGGGGGGTAGAGAACTCATTCATAACGGGGGGGGGGTAGAGAACTCATTCATACCGGGGGGGGGGTAGAGAACTCATTCATAACGGGGGGGGGGTAGAGAACTCATTCATAACGGGGGGGGGGGTAGAGAACTCATTCATAACGGGGGGGGGGATAGAGAACTCATTCATAACGGGGGGGGGGGTAGAGAACTCATTCATAACGGGGGGGGGTAGAGAACTCATTCATAACGGGGGGGGGGGTAGAGAACTCATTCATAACGGGGGGGGGGGGGGTAGAGAACTCATTCATAACGGGGGGGGGTAGAGAACTCATTCATAACGGGGGGGGTAGAGAACTCATTCATAACGGGGGGGGGTAGAGAACTCATTCATAACGGGGGGGGGGGGTAGAGAACCTCTATTATAGCGGGGGGTAGAGAACTCATTCATAACGGGGGGGGGTAGAGAACTCATTCATAACGGGGGGGGGGGTAGAGAACTCATTCATAACGGGGGGGGGTAGAGAACTCATTCATAACGGGGGGGTAGAGAACTCATTCATAACGGGGGGGGGGTAGAGAACTCATTCATAACGGGGGGGGGTAGAGAACTCATTCATAACGGGGGGGGGGGGTAGAGAACTCATTCATACCGGGGGGGGGTAGAGAACTCATTCATAACGGGGGGGGGGTAGAGAACTCATTCATAACGGGGGGGGTAGAGAACTCATTCATACCGGGGGGGGGGGTAGAGAACTCATTCATAACGGGGGGGGGGGGTAGAGAACTCATTCATAACGGGGGGGGTAGAGAACTCATTCATAACGGGGGGGGGGGTAGAGAACTCATTCATAACGGGGGGGGGGGGTAGAGAACTCATTCATAACGGGGGGGGGGTAGAGAACTCATTCATAACGGGGGGGGGGGGTAGAGAACTCATTCATAACGGGGGGGGTAGAGAACTCATCATAACGGGGGGGGGGGGTAGAGAACTCATTCATAACGGGGGGGGGGTAGAGAACTCATTCATAACGGGGGGGGGGGGGTAGAGAACTCATTCATAACGGGGGGGGGGGGTTAGAGAACTCATTCATAACGGGGGGGGGAGAGAACTCATTCATAACGGGGGGGGGGGGGGTAGAGAACTCATTCATAACGGGGGGGGTAGAGAACTCATTCATAACGGGGGGGGGGGGGTAGAGAACTCATTCATAACGGGGGGGGGGGGGGGGTAGAGAACTCATTCATAACGGGGGGGGGTAGAGAACTCATTCATAACGGGGGGGGGGGTAGAGAACTCATTCATAACGGGGGGGGGGGGTAGAGAACTCATTCATAACGGGGGGGGGGGGGTAG